>NC_054373.1:150768652-151100318 GCF_017654675.1 Xenopus laevis
AGAATAGTAATAAAAGCATAACAATAATGCACCCCATGCCGTGGAACAGGCTCTTAAGGATAATATAATGGAAGAAAACAAAGACCACAGTTGGAAGCATCACTGCAATGTCCATGGTGCTCGCAAGAACTAGTAGGCAGATAATGAAACAGAATATGCAAAGTTCCCATAGCAACCTGTAGTTGAGTCATACACTTGGGGCAGATTTATCAAGGGTCGAATTGAAAAATCGAATTTTCAAATTTTTGAGCTAATTTTAGTGTACTTCGACTAGGGAATACTCCAAATTCGATTCGATTTTGAAAAAACTTTCTCTAAACATCCGACCGACTATTCGCCATCTAGAACCCATCATATTGCTGTTTTAGCCTATGGGGGATCACCTAGAACCTATTTGGAGTCATTTGGTGGACTTTGAAAAATCAAAGTTTTTTTTAAAAAATACTTTGAATCGAATCCGATCGAATACAAGCCGAATTCTATTTGAACGGTCGAATACAGCCTATTCACTTGAATTTTAAAAATTTTATTTTTTTAAAAAAATATTTAGGTTGGTCTTTTTTATTCGAATTTCGAGATGATGGGAGTTTAAAAAAAAAAACTTTCACCACCTTGAAATTCGACCCTTGATAAATCTGCCCCTAAAGTGATTTTTACTTATGAACCTATTAAGGTTCAAGCAGGCCTGGACTGAGATTCATAATAGGCCCTGGCAATTCAATTGCACGTCGCTGTTTATGGCATCTTACAGAAGCCCCTCTGGCATTTGCCAGAATCCACAGATTGCCAGACTGGGTTCAAGTATACCGTATGACACATGCACAATGTACCAGCTGTCAATAAAGGCTTTCCAAGAATGAAACTGAGATGCTAAGCTAAACACTATTCCTGTACCTGTTTAAGCAGAGAGGTATTACAATTATGGGACCTGTTATCCAGAAGGCTCTGGTTTTCTGGATAAGAGATTTTTCTGTCATCTGAATCAATTTTCAATAGACATGCTGTCTATTGAAAAATCATTTAAACATTTAATAAACCTAATAGTAACCTAGAGTTGTTTCGCCTCCAATAAGGATTAATTATATCCTAGTTGAGATCGAATATAAGGAACTGTTTTATTACTACAAAAGAAAAAGGTAATCATTTAAAAAAATATATATATTATTTCTTTAAAATAGAGTCTATGGGAAATCTCTTTCCTGTCATTTGGAGCTTTCTGGATAACGTGTTTCCGAATAATGGATCCCATACCTGTATTTGGAAACATACTGTACATGCCCCATTAGAGAGGGTTGATAATTCTAAGGACTTTTGTATGCAAGCTATATAAATATGTACAGGTATGGGACCCCGTTATCCAGAATTCTTGGGACTTGGGGTTTTCCAGATAAGAGATCTTTTCATAATTTGGATCTTCTTAAGTCTACCAGAAAATATTGTAAACATTAAATAAACCCAATAGGCTGCTTTTGCTTCCAATATGGATTGATTATACCTTAGTTGGGATCAAATACAAGCTACTGTTTTATTATTACAGAGAAAAAACTTTGGTTTATTTGGATAAAACAATCTATGGGAGATGATCTTTCCATAATTCAAAGCTTTCAAAAGGGTTTTCTTGATAACAGATCCCATACCTGTATCTGATTTAGTTTTTTTTATGAATCTCTCATTTTTTTTTTTTATTGTTTGCAAACTTTTAGCACTAACAATAACAATGTTTGGCTCAAGAATGTTATTTTGTCTCAGCCTAGTGTGTATACTATAACATCCCCATACAGTAATGAAATATAATGCCAGAGAACTACAATGTTTAGTTCATATAACTTCAGCATCTGGCAGAAATGTATGGATGCTTTTTAGGTTTAAAGAGTTAAGAGAATAGAAAAAGGATTCAGCCACCAAAGCTTTACAGGAAATAAGCTGCTAAGCCAATTTACAAATAGCAGCTCTGGTACTGACAATACCCTGCCAAGAATTCTTTCCATTATGACATCAGCTTCCTTGTGCATTTACTTGAATAGCATTTGCTACTCGACACTGCACCAATTCATTTCCAAAATCCTGGTTTGTGCCTAAACAGAAAAATTCTAAACTGTGCTTTGATGATTTACAGGATATGCTGGATCTCCCTGTTGTGAAAATGGCCAAAATGTCATTGATCAATCTGCTTTCATACACGTGTCTAAGATGCAGCGATTGCTTATTCTCCTATTATTCTCATCTGCTGGAGAATTGCCAGTTAATTCAAGTTCTGTTGGACCTACAAAAGAAAATATTAAAAAAAAAAAAAAAAAAAATCATTTGTATATTCAGCAATGACTTTGGAAATTGAACGAAAGAATCAATTTTACAAGTCAAGGAGCTAAAAACATGCATCCAGACTCGTGATGGGCGAATTTTTCCCGTTTGCTTCGTCCAAAAATTCTAATTTCCTGCAAAATTTACAAAACGGTGAAAAATCGTGAAATCCGAAAGTTCACGAAAAAAACGTGAAATTCTGACGTTTTCACAAAAAAATCGTGAAATTTGAAGGTTTTCACTAAAAAATCTTGAAAATCTGACATTTTAATGAAAAATTGTGACAATCGGAAAATGAATTTGCACCGGCGAATTTTCGCGGGAGATTCGCAAATTTATTCTCCAGCGGCGAAACGTGGAAATTCTCCGCTAATTCGTGCCAGGCGAATTTATTAACCCATCACTAATCCAGACTGCAAGAACCGATGCGAGACAACTAGGATGCCATTGCTTACAAGGGAGGCTGGCCACAAGCACTGTTATCTTTCTCAGCTTTCCGAATGATCGTCTTAAAGGTAGCAAGTCTATTGGCCCAGAGGGTATTGCCTAACATCATTAAGGACATGATCTGTGACAGCCTTCTAGTAGTTCTTAGTACTAAGCACAACTCATCAGTGCAGTAACAGGACTTCAGGTTACAAACCCAATCTTTTGGATGCATCAGTCTAAGAGGATGAATGAGACAAAATACCTTCTGGTAAACATTTGGTATGGATACATCATAGTGAATATGAAGGCATAAGTATAAGCCGACATCATTAACAGAGGTGAATATAAGCCCATAACATGGAGCTCCATCAGAAATTCTAAATAGAAAAGGGCTTAGTCGCCTCTACTTTCCTTAAAGTTTTAGGTCTCAGGAGAAATCTTGATAAACCAGGGTTACACTTATCTAAAACGGCTCTTACAGAGGACGATAAAAGCCTGTTCTGTGCAGGGTGCAAATCATTTATTTTACCGCAAACAGAGGATTTTAAGTTTGTATGGTCATTATGAAGTTGACTGTTCAGAATTTATGGACATGTTAAATCGTTATGACCTGAAAATTCTGCCATTTTCTAACCTAGAACTGCAATGATGTTTGCAACTATACTAATTATCCTATTAAAAGTGTTTTATTTAAAGCACAGCTATTTTGACACATCCCCATAACCTCAATTTATCCTTAGTGAATATCTTGAATAAGTCACGCAACAGATATGTATTAAGAATAATAGGTGCTCATTTTGAAGTAAAAACAATTCAGGGACTCTGTTGAATCCAATGGCACCAGTAGCGCACAGGGCCACCGTAACGGTGGTGGCGGGATACCACACAGAGGTCAGAAACGTAGTGGTCTTCAGCAGCACGTTTGCATTTCATGAATAGGTGAGTATTTTTTAATGGAGGCTCAGGATGCCCTGGCAGGCAGTGGATTAACAAATAGGTCCCCTAGGGGGCGATAGCCCTGCTCATTAAGTAGTATGGGAACCCATGAAGGCAGCCATGGCAGTTATGAATAACAGCAGAACAACCGTGACAAGAAATAACTTTGAATAAAGCATCAGTCAAAAGCAGTACTCAACTAGAATATCCATTCAATGTATTATTTTTTAAATCCATATATAAGCCACCTCTGGAGTCATTGGTTATCGGAAATCATTTTTGGGAACACAAAGCAATATTTCCCTTCTTGCATACAAGTTAACTGGTTAGACACTAGAACACTCGAGGGCACAAATGCAAAACAGACTCTGGACGTGTCTTGCAGTGTTTTCACTATTTGGTAGGCATAAACACAAACAGGTGCAATTATAAATGATCCAGTGATATTAAACAAGTGTTCTGTCCCAAAGATCTTACAATATACTAACACCCTATAATTGCTTAGGGATTGCTGTGTTTGCATGCCCAGTACTTAATGAACATTACAGGTAACACACGGGGGGTGTATTGATTAACACTGGAAACAATCACTGGTGATATTGCACATAGCAACCAATCAGCAATTAGAATTAAACACCTACAAGTTAGAAAATAAAAACAAAGATCTGATTGGTTGGAGACAAACATCACCAATGATGTTGTCCATATGTCCAATGATAAAATATATGCTCCTCAGTATTAAATTAGAATAGCGAGTAGCTGGTGGGTATTTACATCTGGTTTATATAAAAAAAAAAAGCAACAGGTAAAGTATTAATTGATGCTGCAAAGGTTACGCACATTTTGCTATTTGCTATCAATGCAATCGAAAATCCAGCAACTGAACTAGCAGAACACACCAAGTGCTTACTACAGCAACATTCAGAAACAGTGGAGACAGTCTTACTGGGCTATGGTAATAATCAATCATATCACAATGAGTAAATGATCTTCCTGAAAGTATCATCGACTGCGTTTCGGAAACACTTTATCCTCTTAAAATAGAATTGCCTTAGACAGTACAGTTTTTGAGAATGTGAGGTTTACAGAGCAAACCATGATCCCAGCTCTGAGCTGAAATGATACTGTACCCCTCTCAGACAAATTGAAAACTTGCTCTATGGGAAATTTGGTCTAAACAGTGCCATGAAGTTAGAAAAGCTATGCAGCCTACAATAACCTGCTAAAATAAAATGAACATATTTTAAGAATTATTCAACATGTACATGTATAAATGGGTTGTGGAGTAAAGTCATTCCCTGTCAGGCCCGGACTGGCAATCTGTGGGTTCTGGCAAATGGCAGAGGGGCTGCTGTAAGATGCCATGGACCGTCACTATTTATTGGGCTGGTGGGGGGCTTTTTGAGCCTCTGTGTGAGCTGTTTGGGCCTCTGTGTTCTTGAAATGACTGGGCCTGCTATAATTCTCAGTCCAGACATGTTCCCTGTGTGGGATGGATGCCCCCTCTTGATTTACTGCTTATGTTTAAAGTCATCAACCAGACAAGAGCAGCCAAAAGGAGCAGCAATAAATCTTTTAGTTATATCAAGCAGGAGCCCCTGCAGCACTTCACAGGCAAGTGAACGGGGAGAGCAGAATTTTGGTAACTGGCAACTCGGGGGGAGATGCCACTTGATGTTCATATGATGCACAGTTGAAAGGAAAGAAATTAGTAAATGTGGCATGTGCAAAGGTATGGACACGCTAGTTAGTCGGCATTTGTTAACGACCCCTTTGGCACAGATCACAACTTGTAATCGCCTGTTGTATCCATATAAGAATTATTCCGTTCTTGTTGCAGATATTTTGCAGATTACTTCTAATTCTGAGATTTTCTTGGGCCTAGTATGTTTAACATCTACCCATAGATTTTCAACAATGTTTAAGTCAGAGAATAGTGAGGGAAATTCCAAAACCATCAGAATTATCATCTTGTTGTAAGAGGTGGATCCCTTTTTCAAGGTCAGCTTTTTTGCTGACTGTTTCACATTGGAATGCAGAATTTCCTGATATTTAGTTAAATCCATTCTTCCCTCTACGTGTCCAATGTTCTCTGTGCCGCTGGCTGCCCCACAAACCCAAAATATGTGTTTTTATTCTCCAAAAAACCTTTGGTTAATGTGGCTAAAGAGTTGTGTTTTGACTTAATTGGTCCACATCACTTGTTTCCAAAAGGCCTCTGGTCTGGATGCTGTTTTGTACACCTCAAATATTGACATTTGTTATGAGGGCACAGGTAAGTTTCTGCCGATGACTTTTGAATTATTTGCTTATTTTGCTTATTATTATCTTGATATTTTCAATAACATCTGTTTACCAAGGTTTGTACTCCCAATGAAAAAAAATGTATGAGTCTACATTTTTATTGTTTCTAATTAATACCTATACACAGACCAATATTTTTACTAGGAGCAATGAAGAAGTTGCAATTTTGTGATCTGCCCATTTTATATTTGCAGATAGAAGGCAAAACTTCCCTTAGAGACAAAATATCAGTGGTTTTGAAGTCATAATCGCCTGTGTACTGAGGCTTGCTTCAACAGAACACAGGGATAGGTGAGTGTTTTTTTGGATAGCTATGAGCTTTTTTTTTCCAAATGGAATGATAATAAAAATTAGACCATTTGACCAGACCTATATGGACCCAAAATAAATCTATCTCCTAATGCATAGGGAGCTAGTACACTGGTAGTTCACAATTATAATAAAATCAAGAATGCCACAAGGACAATGTCTATATCTGCAAGATCATATCATTGAATGGATTTGAATAGCAAAACTATGTGAGCAAGCTTGCAATTATGCATTTAGATTAGGAAATGCCCTGAATCAAAACAGTGTGCATTCAGTTGAATTGCAAACCCTAATTTATATACTAAAAATTGGAAAAACAATGGGTCATGGTTTGATGATGTGTCACAAGAACCCTGGGATTCAACAGAATTGGCGCATTTCTAAATTAGACACTATACTTTAGAGATGAAGTGAGTATACGCTTTAATCTGTGAGCGGAGTATAGTATAATTTGATTTAGCCAAAACATTTTAGAATTAGAATGTGAATGAAAGAATATAGGTCTGGGACCAACTATTTATAATTGGATGGAAAACTGGCTGAAAGATAGAATGCACAGTGATTAATTGGACATTTCCTACTTGGAACACTGCTGGAAGTGGAGTTCCTGAGGGATAAGCCAATGGACCACTTCCACATAATATATTCATGAACGACCTTGAATATGACATTGAGAGAATCATCTCTGTATTTTTCAATCATGCAAAATAAGATGCAAGATGTCTCCTATTTTTCAGAATGACTTGGTTAGAATTAAGAGACGGCACAACCAAATTTCAGACGTGGTTCTGTGTAGATAAATGCACTGATATGCATGTCGACGGCACAAAATTTTTTTTTCCAATAAAGCTTTAAAATTTGAATATACAGGTAAGGGATCCGTTATACGGATACCCATTATCTTCACAGAGGGGTAAGTAAAGAGGTAGGGCCATTTACCAGGGGGTAAACACCTAGGCTGGGGGGGGGAGCAGAGAGGGGTCTATGTAGGGTAGGGTTTTTTATAATTAAGGGTTTGGTTCTCCTTTTAGGTAAACTTGAGACAAAAAGGGAAATTATAGCTACTCCATGTTTGGTCTTATGCAGTACCCCTCCTTTCACCTTGATGAGATCTTTAAACTTGCCTGATCCAAATCTAGTGGATTTTCAGGCATATATCAGTGAGTGTTTTTGAACTTTTATTGGCCTATGTATGGCCACCTTACCTGGGAATGTCTGATCACTTTACAAACTGAAGCTAAAATCATTAAGATGATTTTTTTTTCTTGTATGTCTCTTGATCAACAGTGCAAAAAAATTCTACAGTACAAAGTTTAAAATCTTATATGAATGACTTTTTGTTTAAAGAATTATACAACCTAGGAAAGGGAACAAGATTTTAGCGAAACTGTGCAATCCTGTCCATTCAATTACAGAAGACAGGCAGACATGAAGGTTTTTTTTATATTTTGCAATCTCCATGGGAACAGAAATTTGCATTACCTTCAAAAAAAGACAAAATTACAAAGCACCAAAGACTGGAAATTTCTGACGTTCTAAAATAAACACATCACTGTAGTGCAAAAACAGGATAAAATGAACTTATGATAGAGAACATAACCATAAATAAGTGGGGCACATTGCAGAGAAAACTACTAGATACAAAAAAGTAACTGAAACATATAAAAACCACCGCAGCCTAGTAGAAAGCTAACCACAAAATGGGTAGAAATAAGCAGATATTGATTGCTTATGACAAAACAAAGTCGTACCTTTTAATGATTGCCCAGAAAGGAAAACGAACACAAATCAAGTCAGCAAAGCAATAAAATAAAGGGCTCAATGCCAAGACAGCAAGACCTCAAAAATGTTTTTAAATATTTAGCAAAACAAGGAAACAGAAAAGTCTAAGTGGGTTAGTGGCAGCAGGCTGAATTATAAAATAAAACAATCCTTTGATTCTATTTACATCAAAGAAGCTGCAATACAACAGCTTAACTTGCTAGTAAACAAGATCAAGAAATAAGACCTTAACACAGTTGCATAACCCAAGAAGGCATTCATACAACATTACAGTAGACATAAATAAAAGCAAATAAAGCACTGGGTCTCTAGAGCAGGGGCAACACAAGTATTATGGGGATGCTAAATAAGGGCTGTGGTTGGGTATTTGGTATCTCTATGTGGACTGGCAGCCTACAGGAGGGTTTGCCATTGCACGTGAGTTTTATGCAACCAAAATTTGAATCAAAGCCAGTAATTCAAAAATAATCACCTGCTTTTAAACCATTGGGAGCAACATCCAAGGGGTTGGTGAGCAACATGTAGCTTGGTTAGGGAATCAGCGCTCTAGAGTATACAAACTAAAATGAGCATAGCTCACTAGTAGGCAGACCAACATCTTTACCGAAATGAACTCTTTAAATGGTTTGAAATATTCAATAACAACAATATAATTTGGTATTTTCCAGTATTATATGAAAATATTGCCCTGACACTAGAACAATAATCTTGTCACATAGAGTCTAACAGACAGGCCAAGTATATTAATAATATATTCATTTCTTGACCAAAGATTGGGTTTTGTTTTCAATTCTGTTGGAGAATTGAAAAAGAGAAACAGATTCCACATATTGTTGGAAAAGTGTCAGAACACTCTAGTATACTGACAACAACTCACTGCCCTTGAAAGCAGTGTTTATCCTTATTGATAAAATGAAATTATCCGTATGTACCCAGGGCACCACATGCAATATAGTCAGTATTTATTTGGGTATATTTTCACACACACACAACTTTCCTTTTTGTTAAAGTTTATACAGGAACAGTGGCCAGCATTTTGTTGTTCCTCCCATCGTTTCCATCTACAGGTGATCCCAATGGTGTCCATTAAAAAGGACCCAAAGGCATTAATCCCTGGAAATTAATTTAGGCCCTGTGGAAAATTTATAATGAAATACTAGAATACTTAGACTTCGATTCGAAGTAAAAATCGTTTGAATATTTGACCATTCGATAATCGAAGTATTGTCTCTTTAAAAAAAACTTCGACTTCATACTTCGCCAAATTAAAGCTACTGAAGTGCAATGTTAGCCTATGGGGACCTTCCAGAATACTTTTAGAAGTTTTTTTTGGTTTGAATAAAAATCCTTCGATCGTATGATAAAATCGTTCTAATTGTTCGATTCGAACGATTTAATCATGCGATCGAATTCGATTTTTATTCGATGCAGGATTGTCAAGTTTTCTGAAAAAAATTCGAATTCGATATTTGAATTTAAAGCTTTTTAATTCGATGGTTGAATTTTGAAGTTTTTTGTACTTCGAAATTCAACCCTTGATAAATCTGCCCCAAAATGTCTTACTGTCCTACAGGTATATATATTGATAATGGGTTGAGTGAGGAGGACCTCTTGCTTTGTCTATATGAATTTTGTGGTCACAGCCTCATTGCACCCCTGTCTAATGGTTTAAAATTATTTAGTGTTGAGCACAAGTTTTTTTTCCTATCATAGATAACATATAATTTGTGTGGCTTATATTCTAAATTCAGGAAACGGGTATGGTATATATTATCCAGAACATTTGGAAACTACAGGTCTTTCAAGATAATATGGAGCACCATGCCTTAAATCTACCAACATGAAAAAGTAGAATTGTTCAACTCGTGGGAAGTCATGGCTAGATGAAAGAAGAATTCTAATGGTTTGTAGTACATGTAATCATCACCTGCAAAGGACAGAGACAAACTACTTTCAGAAGGATTTCCTTTTACTAATAATGCATGAAAATTTTCTAAATAATGTGTGGAGAATGAAATATTTCTTTGATTTTGCAAAATAATGTTTTCAAAGGAGAACAGGGAGAGAATTCTGCCTACTTTGGCAAAACTTAACCTTGAATAATAAATGCTTCTTTGAGGATAAGATTTCTGAAAAGTATAATATTAAATTGGACAAATGACGAACATATTATTATACATTAAATAAAAATTCAACTGGACAAACTATGAACATATGCAACAAAATCAAAAGTGGTAATTAACACATCCAACCCCTCCAAAATGTATTTTTCTTGATAGGTTGGCCCTTCTTTAGGCAGCTGTAAAAGGGTTTTCCAAATCTAAAATGTAATTCAAGGTCAATGCAAATTGCACACTTGGGAATTTCTCTCCTCACATGGAAGAGCAAAGTACAAGAGCTCATATATGATGTTTAGAGGAGGAATGTTTCACCTTCAGCACAGGAATATTATGTTTTTGCTACGGAGAGCAGTGGGAATATGGAATTCTCTGCCTGGGAGGGCTGTGGTTATTCAATTCATTTACTACATTTTGAATGTGTTTGGATACAATTCTTGATTTCCTTGGCTCTTGTGATTTAAACAGACATATTAAGAGCAATTTCACATGAATTATTTTCTACACATTTAAACGGTTTGCGCACACATAAGAACATGAGCTGAGTATTTTTTTTCTAACTGGTTGCCCCACTAACCTTCCGACCTTAATTGCTGCATTATAGTAGAATTTCATTGGATTTCTTTTTTAACATGCAACACTTGTATGCCTTTCGCAATAAAAGAAATTCAACTTGAGCATTTCATTAAGTTTTTAAATAGAGGGACATTCAAATTCCCCTAGGCATGGGCCCTTAAAAGCTGGAGAGAAAAAGACACACAAATAAACCTTATAACAAAAAATATGCAACTTGTATTTAATAGCCATTTTTATTACTTTGCATTGCACGTTCTGTGCTTAACAGACCTGTTAAAAAAAAGACGATCACAGTGCAAGGCATTATGGGAATTTCTGTCTAGATGAAAGCAAAATTCTACTTCCTTGTTTCAACGGTACATGTGGTCATCACCTGCAGAGACAGAAACTGCTTTCCAAAGCGTTTCAATTTTCAAATAATGTTGGAATTATTGAAAATTTCTAAATAATGTGTTTCAGGAGAATTAAAGATTTCTTTCATGGATGTTTTCAAAGAGGAACAGGAAAAGAATTCCGCCTAATCTTTGGCAAAACTTGACCTTGAATGATAAATGCTTTTTTTGAGGATCAGATCTCCGAAAAATATAATATTAACTGGACAAACTATGAACATATGCAACAAAACCAAAAGTGGAAATGAATACATCCCCAGCCAAAATGTTTTTTTCTAGATAGGTTTGCTCTCTTTCTAAGCAACTGTAAAAGGGATTTCCAAATATACAATTTAATTCAAGGTCAATGCAAATAACTTCAGCACAGGAATATTATTTTTTGATACTGAGATCAGAAGTAATATGGAATTTTTTGCCTGGGAGGGATGCGGCGATTTAATTCATTTGCTAAATTTTTAAAGTGTTTGGATATTTTTCTTGATTTTATTGGCTGTTGTGATTTAAACAAACATATTTAGGGCACTTTCACTTGGATTCTTTTCTGCACATTTAAAAAGAAGTTTTGAGCACACATAAGAACATGAGCTAATGGAGTATTAGTATTACTTTCTGCCTGCCCCACTAACCTTCATACCTAAATTGCCACATTGTAGTTTAGTAGTGGTGTGACAGTTCTACTGTAAAAAAAACACCCTTCCTGCACAGCATTTTGCATCTTCTGATGCCACTCAATCTGTAGCTACATAGACATCCTTAGAATAGGAGATGCTGCAGTTTAAACAAGGGCATCGAGTTTGTAGCGGCAGCAGAATGAACTAAAAATGTACGAATATTTATGATAACCTGGAACAAATTGACAAGTTAACCACATTCATTTCTAGGGTTTATTTTAAAAGGGTTTGAGGAACCCTAAATTACAGGAAGATCCAATTTATCTGGTTATCTGAATATCGAAGTCGAAGGATTTAGCGCAGAAAATTTGATCGAACAATCGAAGGATAATTCCTTCGTTCGAACGATAAAATCCTTCGAATCGAACGATTCGAAGGATTTTAATCCACCGATCGAAGGAATATCCTTCGATCAAAAAAAGTTAGGCTAACATAGGCTAACATTGACTTCGGTAGCTTTTATCTGCCGAACTAGAGGGTCAAAGTTTTTTTTAAAGAGACAGTACTTTGACTATTGAATGGTCGAACGATTTTTAGTTCGAATCCTTCGATTCGAAGTCTTAGTCGTAGTCGAAGGTCGAAGTAGCCCATTCGATGGTCGAAGTAGCCCAAAAAAGCCTTCGAAATTCGAAGTTTTTTTACTTCGAATCCTTCACTCGAAGTTAGTGAATCAGCCCCATAATGTCAACATGATTTCATATTCTGGAATTTTTCCCAGACATGTCTAGACCCTTGAAAACATTCTGATGAAAGCTTTTAATCGCCTTACCTCGGTTACAATTAAATGAATATAGGACAGAAAGTTAGTATCAACTAAAAGGGCAGAAAGTTAGTTTTCAACCTCAGTATTTCTAATTTATGACCAATCTTTCTCCAACATCTTTTGGGAAGCTGGAATTACCATCTGACCTCTTCGGTATCACCTACAAGTAACATAATTGTGTAAAGGTTTACATTTACAAAAACAACAAATTCATTATTCATTTTCTATAAAATGTATCTGTAAAGCAACACTGGATCAGAATGTATCAAAATGTATTCTAGAGTCTTTTGAAATTTTGTTTCATAAAACAACCCCTTCTGTATCATTTTAAAGGGGAACTCCGGCTTTATCAACCAAAAAGTTGATAAAGAGGCCCACATAACACAGAAACTCCTAATATATCCATCACAGCTACTGGTTTCTTCAAAAACTATGAATAAATGCCATTTTCTATGCTGAAATCCAGCTGTTTAACAGTTCTTTTTTTTCCATGTGAAAACACGACTCAAACCTTAATAAATCTGCCCCTAAAAGTAGCTCTTCGACCTAAGAAAAGACCAGAAATTCATGAAGCAGCTGAGAGGCATCACTGAATTAGGAAGTATCTCCATAAGATGCTATAGAGAAGCATTCATTTGGCCTCAACAGCTAGACCGATTGTTTTAATGTGTTTGTTGTTAATTGCAGTGGTTTCATATGTTAAATTACTCTCTCCTGTCAAGGTTGCTTTCCAAGTTATTGTAGAAAGCAGTGGCGTAACTATAGAGGAAGCAGAGGAAGCAGACCCCCCACATTTTTTCAAAATGAATCAGTTAATAGTGCTGCCCCAGCAGAATTCTGCACTGAAATCCATTTCTCAAAAGAGCAAACAGATTTTTTTATATTCAATTTTGAAATCTGACATGGGGCTAGACATATTGTCAATTTCCCAGCTGCCCCAAGTCATGTGACTTGTGCTCTGATAAACTTCAATCACTCTTTACTGCTGTACTGCAAGTTGGAGTGATATCACCCCCCTCCCTTTTCCCCCCCAGCAGCCAAACAAAAGAACAATGGGAAGGTAACCAGATAGCAGCTCCCTAACACAAGATAACAGCTGCCTGGTAGATCAAAGAACAGCACTCAATAGTAAAAACCCATGTCCCACTGAGACACATTTAGTTACATTGAGAAGGAAAAACAGCAGCCTGCCAGAAAGCATTTCTCTCCTAAAGTGCAGGCACAAGTCACATGACCAGGGGCAGCTGGGAAATTGACAAAATGTCTAGCCCCATGTCAGATTTCAAAATTGAATATAAAAAATCTGTTTGCTCTTTTGAGAAATGGATTTCAGTGCAGAATTCTGCTGGAGCAGCACTATTAACTGATTCACTTTGAAAAAAAAAAAAATTTCCCCATGACCAGGGGCAGCTGGGAAATTGACAAAATGTCTAGCCCCATGTCAGATTTCAAAATTGAATATCAAAAATCTGTTTGCTCTTTTGAGAAATGGATTTCAGTGCAGAATTCTGCTGGAGCAGCACTATTAACTGATTCACTTTGAAAAAAATTTTTTTCCCCTTTAAGGACCATATAATATATTTCAGAGTTTGATCTCGGATATCATAGAACAAGCCCATCAAAACATATACTTTTTATTCAGTTTTCACAACTAAATGAAGAATGATTTTAGAACGGTTCAAACATGATGCTGCAAAACAAAAAAATCCAAAAGTATATTTACCATATCATATGGGACGGGATCCTCTGTTAAGACTGCTCATTTTTTTTCATTTATTGACTCCACCTAAAGTTCAGATCGCATTTTCCTGATGATTTTATTGTTACTTAACATTGCTTATATGTAGCAACCAGGAAATGATGAAGGGTTCCCTATCAGATGTAAGGTGGGGACTATGATGCCCAGATATAAATCATGCAAGCAAGAGCAAGGCCAGCCCAGGTGGACCTCCTGGTAAAACAGCATATTCTATAATATACAAAGTGCAGACACTTTGGATTCCTTAAACTGAACAATCCCTCGAATGTTTCAAAGACTGTTGTATTTTGTACAGTTTTGAGCTGTTTTCTCTGCATTCGCACTTTATCATTCCAAGAATAAGGTTGTTTCAAGGTTGCAAAGACATGTTAACTCTTTTGAATCTAACTAGCATGCCTATGAAGTTTTCGCACTATCTAGTCTGAATGGTACTCTCCTGCCAACATTAAATAAAAAGATGTTAAGTCTACAATGTTACACCATTCACAACTTTCTCCTGCATCTCAGAACTGTTTCACTTGTCAGGATACTAACCACAGACCTACATACAATAGAACAGATTATTGGTACTGCATTCTGGTTGTCTCATATAACATGCTGGAACTTCTTTCGCAGTAGTTAACGTAAAAGGTGCTGAAATTCCCTATGGCGTTTACAAATGCATTATATCATTATTATATATTATTATATAGATGTGTAAGTTCATAGCATTTGTAGACAAGGTAGGATAAAGGTTGAATCAAAGATAAAAATAATTAAGATGTTCATGCTGCATGGCATATAATATTGTGGATATCACTGAGCCTGCAAAATCTCTCCATCCTAGTTAAGGTGTGGATCGGTTATCCTAAAACCTGTTATCAAGAAAGTTCTTATTAACACAAATGCTTTCTCCCATAGACTCAATTTTATTCAAATAATCCAATTTTTTTTAAATTATTTATTTTTTCTTTGTAATAATAAAACAATCCCTTTTACTTGATCCCCAAAGATACAATTAATCCTTTTTGGAAGCAAAACCTGCCTATTGGGCATATTTTATGTTTACATGATTTTCTAGTAGACTTATGGTCTGGTGATCCAAATTATAGAAAGATCAGTTATCCTGAAAACCCTAGGTCCCGAGCATTCCAGACAATAGGTCCCATACCTGTAATAACGTAAAGTCCTTGCTCCAATTTTATGCACTCCCCAGCACAATCGTACATTATATCTACCCATATATTTGGATGGGTAAGAATAACAGCGTAAAAAAGGGTCATTTGTAGGTGGAGAATGTATTTCCAAGTGGGGGGGGGAGTCAATGGGACTCCAGCTTATAATAGCTATAGGATGCTAACCTCTGCTACCAGAAGGCAATGGGAAAATAGATACAGCTTTGGGTGCCAAATGCTTCCATTAACTCTGTTCCATCAGCATCTTAGAAATTACAAATGGCAGACTATTCTAGAATAATATTCTCCATATCATGTTAAAAGTTATTTATTAGGGTACAGTTGCATTTCATCATTGTAATGCCTTTTCAGAACCTAAATGGGGCAAAAGGACATTGGGTTCTGTGCACCAGCCCATCAACCTACACTTAAACATTGGTCTTTAGATGCCCTTAAAATATGTTCAAACCCACTGGGTTTTCATAACATGTTAAACAGGGAGAGTCTTCTCGTGCACATATGTCTGTGTTATTTATCAGTCTAATGCCCTGCTGTTCTCTCTAATTACCTTACAACAGGAGCAATGTTGTGCTCAGCAGAACAAGCCGTAGGAGTAAGTACAAAGGAAACTTTATATCCCAAGAACATTGCTTTCTTCTAAGAAACACCAAACCCAATATTAAATATCTGTTGTTCTGTTAATTTCTGGGAAAAGAGGTATATAAACAAAGAGAGGAACAAGCTTCGACCATCCAACTGTAGTTATCAGGCAGACACTTAAGAAGGGGCACGTTTACGTTTTTTCACTTCGAAATTCACATCGAATTGCAGTAGTACGATATTCGAAGTCGAAGGTTCTTTTGATCGAATATGGCCATATGCAATCGAAGTAAAATCGTTCGGTCGATCAATTAAATCCTTCGATTCAAACGATTCTTGCGATTTAATCGATCGATTTTCAATTCTAAAAACTTAGCCAAATGTTGCCTATAGGTTCTAGGAGGTCCCCATAGGCTAACATAGCTATTCGGCAGGTTTAAGGTGTCAAAGTCGAAGTTTCTTTTAAAGAGACAGTACTTCGATTTTCGACAAAGTCGAATTTGGCCTATTCGATGGTTCTCATCGGTTTTCCAAACACTGACATACAGTAATGATGGTGTAAAAGTTTAGCTCCAACAAAAGGATATTTTATAGATAGATTGTAGTTGGTAAACTGTCTTGATACATGAGGCTTTTTGTTGTAATAACATGCTGTGTAAAAGTGGAAACAAGAAGAGCAGGAGAGAATAGAGCTGCCAATGTCAAACAGTTGTGCTTTAACAAATCAATGGCATGATCTGTGTTAGTAAGCATGTCACAGACATCAGTCTAAGGAATGTGGATGGATTATAAGCAATGTCCAACAAAACATAGTAAAGGGAACATGACAAAACTACAAGCCTGTGACATATAAAGAGATCGCAGCTTATTTCAGAGGACCCTGGTAGTTTATGAGTGTTAGTTCAGGCATGATTGCAAGTCTTGGTGGAGGACAAGATACAAAAGAGCTTAAAGGGATCCTGTCTTCGGAAAACATGTTTTTCTGCACTGAAATCCATTTCTCAAAAGAGCAAACAGATTTTTTTATATTCAATTTTGAAATCTGACATGGGGCTAGACATTTTGTCAATTTCCCAGCTGCCCCTGGTCATGTGACTTGTGCCTGCACTTTAGGAGAGAAATGCTTTCTGGCAGGCTGCTGTTTTTCCTTCTCAATGTAACTGAATGTGTCTCAGTGGGATATGGGTTTTTACTATTGAGTGTTGTTCTTAGATCTACCAGGCAGTTGTTATCTTGTGTTAGGGAGCTGTTATCTGGTTACCTTCCCATTGTTCTTTTGTTTGGCTGCTGGGGGGAAAAGGGAGGTGGTGATATCACTCCAACTTGCAGTACAGCAGTAAAGAGTGATTGAAGTTTATCAGAGCACAAGTCACATGACTTGGGGCAGCTGGGAAATTGACAATATGTCTAGCCCCATGTCGGATTTCAATACTGATTATAAAAAAAATCTGTTTGCTCTTTTGAGAAATGGATTTCAGTGCAGAATTCTGCTGGAGCAGCACTATTAACTGATTCATTTTGAATTTTTTTGTTTTTCCCATGACAGTCTCCCTTTAAAATAATGAAAGCAGATACGAGTAGACTGGAGAAGGAATGTTGTTGGAAATAATATAAAAAGCCTTTCTGCATGCGTAACTAACATTTTGTTCTAGCATCCTTAAAGGGGAACTATTGTGAAAATGAAATGTAATATTAGCTTCAGCATACTGAAATAAGAATAATAGTGAATAATAGTGAATATAAACTTGATTATTTCAGAAACAATGCAGAATTTTGAATTGATTGTATTTAGAAAGTTTCTTACTTCAGTATGAAGAACCTTATCTTAAATTTTCACTTTCACAGTAGTTCTCCTTTAAATACAACAGAATACAAAGGAAAAATAAAGACAAAAACAATAGATTTGTGAATTCTGCTTAGATAAAATTAAAGGTATTTACACCTGCTTTTTTGCAAGGTAAGAAAACAAAACAAATCATGATATAGTAGAAGGCAGGACAGACGAGAACAGAGCTGGGGAAAACACTATGCAGTGACACACAGCTGCAGGGCAGTCAGCTGAGAGTTCCTCCACAACCTGCAACAATTTGCTGGTGCCAGACTAAAATATGTTTAGCAAGAACATCTGAAACTTACATTTTCAGCTTTAATACAAATAAGATTGAAGCAACACGAGACTCTACATATGATGAAGAGCGACTTTCAGCAAGGCCATCAATGGGATACTGGGAGTTGTAATAAAACAACATATGGATGGTCACAGGTGGGCCAAGACTAATATAGATTTTGCCTTACATCATATTAGACCTTTGAGGCTGTTGATCATTTAAATCTTTCTCTATCAAAATGGTTGTACAGCACAAGATCCGGGTAACTTACAGTCAAAAAAAGGAGAATTTTAAGCACTGAAATTTACAGCGGTTGACATTTAGCCTCAAAGGTGCTTAGACTGTGTCACATGTTATGACAGTGCTCCAAGAAATAGTCTGAATTTAGTTTTGAAAAGATCGAAGAGGATTCCAAAGGTAAATATTACACACTGGTATGGGATCTATTACAGGTATGAAACTGGTTATCCGGAATGCTCAAGACTTGTAGTTTTCTGGATAAGGGATCTTTACGTAATTTTTGCACCTAGGGGGTTGAATTCTCCTTTAAACGGGTGACCAGAAAATGCTACCTGATCATTTGTTCGTATGGGTTACTGCTTCTAGGCAAACTTAGTGCTTTTTATTACATAAGCCCTTAAGAGTGGTATCTCAACCTCGAAGATATGTCTTTAAGGTTGAGATATCACCCCTAGGGCAATGGCACACCAGGAGATTGATCACCAGCGATAAATCGCTGCTTCTGCGGGAGACTAATCTCCTGTAAAAGCATTCCCACTGGCAATAATGTGAATCGCTAGTGGTAAAACCCGTGTGTCACTTCAGTCTTCCAACCTGGCTTGAAGTTACTTCATCTGGTTGCTAGGGTCCAATTTAAGGTAGTGGTTTGAAAATGGAACATGAATATAAAGGGAGGGGAGGGCCTAAATTGAAAGATAAGTAACAAAAAGTTGCAATAACATTGTAGCTTCACAGAACCATCGTTTTTGGTTGCTGGGGTCAGTGACCCCATTTGAAAGGTGGAAAGAGGTAAATAATTCAAAAACTATAAAATAAATTAATAATAAAAACTGATGACCAATTGAAAAGTTGCTAAGAATAGACCATTCTAATACATACCCCAAGGTGAACCACCGCTTTTACGGCCATGAAACATCTGGAGCTCTACCCTCCCACCATCTGGACCTGGCATTTCAAATTAACTGCACATTGTGTACCATAATCCAAGGCAGATAAACAGAAATAATCTATTCGCAACCATCTGAGATAAGGCTAAACCATGTGCCGATCTATTCAGCACTTTGGGAGATGTTTACTCAGCAGTAATCTAAGTCATCAGAGATCACATCCATTATGTCCATCTATGATCCTAGCCAGTATCGGACTAGTCTACTTAGCAGCAAAAGTTTGAGGTCAGCAATATAAAGGGGCTGTATTCTCAAAGCAATCCATCACTACAGCATGGGCTGGGCAAATCACCAGAAGTGGTCTGGTTAGCAAAGTAGTCAAAGAAAAGGTAAAGAAACTGAATGCAATACCAATCTATGTATTTTGTGTTTACTGCTGATACTGCAGCACTATACTCTAAAGCCAGCATTAGGATTAAGCTATAGTCATTCACCGTGATTAAAGGGGAACTAGCGATTATGAAAATTCAATATAAGCTTCATCATACTGAAATAAGAAGTTTTCTAAAATAATCAATTAAAATTTATGTACTGTTACTGTTTCTGAAATAATAAAGTTCACCTTTACTATTTCTCTCTCAGCATTGGTTTTTCTTCATTCTCTCTACATGCAGTTTGGTGTCCGAGATTCATTGACAGTTAGATCCAACATATCTTATTAGGGGGCTCCTTTTGCCTAGAAGATGTATTAGAGCTCACTCTATTAAAAAAAAATCACCAGACATCCTGCCTCTCTACATGCAGAATTTGTGCAAAAGGCAGTTATTTTGTACTGGAATCAGTTATTTAAGTGAGCTCTAATTCATCTGCTAGGAAAAGGAGCCCCCCCCCCCATAAGATATATTGGATCTTACTTGATTATTTCAGAAACGATGCAGGATTTTTAATTGATTGTATTTCGAAAGTTTCTCATTTCAGCATGATGATACGTATATAGAAATTTCATTTTCCCAATAGTTCCCCTTTAAGTTGAGCAGTCCTTCTGAGTAGCACTTTTAGCATCACAAAAAAAAGACAAGTAAGCAGCAATTATATATTCACTAATGCAATCTGGGGCAAGCAATGTGCATGAGCTGCTTATTCATTCCCGTGAGCTAAGGCACACTAAAGGACTAGCGATCATCAGGAGATCTTCCTACAGAAATGTGAAGAATAATCTACGGTACAACAAATTAAACGTGAGGTCCATGGGCCCCTCCATCTGCATTTTTCTGCAATTATCAAAACATTTGGAGCACCCCATTTCTAAAAACCAGTCCAAAATAAGCAGGTATTTTCAGAATGAAGAAACGAACAATGCAGCATCTTAATGTAAAGCAGGAGTAAGGACAAATCTGCTCAGCCCACCACCTGCGCCAAGCAAGCCTCAGGAGCTGCCAATTCAACACTATGCTCTAGCAGGCATCAAAATTTTGTTTTAAACAATCCCCAGAAGTACTGCATCAAACAGTATATTGAAAATTTAGGATCAGTAACCCATAGGATGCTGTACGACATATTGAACACCTCCACACAGTGTCGGACTGGCCCATCGGGACACCAGGAAAACTCCCGGTGGGCCCAGGTGTCAGTGGGCATTCTTGCTTCTAACCATTTAGCCTATTTCATTGTCATTCACTATTTCTTCATGGGGGAAAAATGGCTTAATATTGAAAGACTAGAGTATAATAAGTAGATATAAAAGACTAGGAGAATAAAGAGGTTAAATGACGAGAGGAATAATAGTTTGGAAAGTGGGCCTACGGTCTACGGTTTTCTGGTGGGCCCCTGGCATCCCAGTCCGACACTGCCTCACATGGGCCTAACCACCATCAAGAAGCGTCAATTCAGCACTGTAGTTCCAAGAAAGGCAGAATGACTGATCTATACGGACAAAATGAGGCCAGCAATCCAGCCCCATAATGCAAGGTGGGTTTCAGGACTAATCTCACTGCACACTGAACAGCAGAAATAAGGAGCTGTCCATTCAGCACCACAATCACTGCCAGAAAGCAGTGCGACCCACTGGAGCTGTCCATTCAGCACCACAGGGTCGCACTTACTACTAATGGATCCTAGGCTCAAATAATAACTATATAACCTGCAAAACGAACCACTGCAATAGTATCAGTCGCAATGGTATCAGTCGCAATGGTATCAGTCGCAATGGTATCAGTCCTGCTCTGAATGAGCTTTGTTCACAAAACGTGGGTCATCAGGTTTGAAGTTTGCGCCAGGGAGCCTTTGCTCTTTAACCATTTGTAGCCCAACATTAAAAAAAAAATCAGACTCTCCCCATCAGAGATGTCTGGACGTCGTAGCACCAAATTGAAGATCAACCCTGGTCTTAATTCTAAACACGACAAGAGAAATAAGAAGTGAAATAGAACATTGCAGAGCAGTAAGATGTTAGCGCAGTGATATGAATGGACCGATTGTGAATACTGCAAGATGAGCGGCCCTCCAACACTACATGCCCCAAATAACAAGTGAGGGGTCGCCTGCAGGACGTCCCTGCGATTATACAAATCATACACATGATTATACACATGATTATACACATGATTAAACACATGATTATACACGACATAGGGCAAAGCAGAGGGGCTTCTTCCTACGCGCACTCACATTGCAGGGCGCAAGGGCCATAGGCTTCACGTGAAGAGGAAAAAAATGCTGCAGTGTAGCGGAGCCGGCTCAGTCCAAACTGCCGATTCGTCACGCGGCCCTACACTGCACAAGTCGCCTCCCGGCACAGGAATCTTTCCATGTGAGCGATAAATGCACTTAGCCGAGCCATACACGTTACAGAACATGCAGAAATATCCACCCACCACACCCGCATTCCTCCAAACTCACCTACAGCTTTAAGAGCAGGACTTAGGAGGGGGTGGGGGGGTCTCGTTGGGACAAGGAAGAGGGGGGACCCTTAGCCAGGACTGACCAGAGAACCCATCGGAGCCCCATAAGCCTTGGCCATAGGTTCCAATGTAGATGTGGCACAGACAAGGGAGGGGCTGGACGGAAAGAGATGACAGTTGGGATTGTGTAGAGCCGCACTGAGCAGCTGGAGTAGAACTGGTGCAGATTGGCCCCTGGAGTAAGTGAGCGGGTGAGGAGGGGACATTGGTGCTGAACATACATTAAGGTCAGTGTTGGACCACACGCAGGTAAAGCAATGAGACACAACCTGCGGCCCATACACCTGCCCAACTACACATTTGCCGGCTGTCGGGGGACCCTGGGAGTTGTAGTTTGAGCCTGAAGGCAAGGACGTCCCCTAAACAATCGCTCCCTTGCCGGGGCCCGTGCAGTACACAGGTATCACTAGTAAAGAGTTCTAATGAGACGGTGCCTTTGCCTTGCTCTGGGGATAGAGACACGTCGCTACATCAGCCCCGGCTCCCCCACAGCCCAGTCCACACGGGAGCGGAGGAATATGCAGGGCTGTGCGGCAAAACGCGTTACATCTCCACAAGCCCCATATCCCGGAGCAGCAGCAGAATTCACTCTCCATCCCTCAATCTGTGCAACAATCCTACTGGCAGCGAATCACATCCCAGACCCACGTTCAATGTCAGGCTGCGCTTTTGCAGCCGCTTTATTTCCCCCGCGCACTTACTTGGCCACAGGTCTAGCGCGAGTCCCCGCAGGCGCCGCCGGACTGCAGAGGTGGGGAGTCTGCAGCTGCAGGAGGAGGAACTGCGCCCGTCGCCATGCTGCCCGCGGCTGCTACTGTAACATTCTACGGGGAGAGAAGGACCTCTGATGACGTCACCTGGTCACGTGAAGTCGCTTCGAGTGGGAGGTGCCGGGGAGATGCTGGAAGGAAGCGAGTGGGGCAGCCGCGCTGGGGAGACAAGTTTATGAGTGCGGCGGGGAGGGCGAGCGTGGCTCCTAATTGCGCTGGGAACTCGCCTTTCATTCACAGCTTCTCGTGGAAAACAATGCGGTGGATGCATTGTGCTGTGCAGGCGTGGGAAGGGTAGTCCTGACAATTGTCTTACTATCGGCTCAGGGGATTCGATGTCCTTGGAAATGGCCCAGGTGCGCAAAAATCGCCAAGAAACAGAGCCGGGAGCTTTGTATGTAAAGATTGGCACCTACCTCCATACACGGCTGGGCCCCATGTACTCACCATCTGGGCCAACACAGCAACTCCTACACTCAGTCCTACTCTCACACCTACACTCAGTCATACACTTAATCTTACAGTCAGTCCTACACTCAATCCTACAGTCAGTCCTACACTCAGTCCTTCAGATAATCCTACACTTAGTCCTACAGTCAATCCTACACTCAATCCTACACTCAGTCCTACACTCAGTTCTACACTCAATCCTACACTCAGTCCCACACTCAGCCCTACACTCAGCCCTACACTCAATCCTTCACTCAATCCTACACTCAATCCTACACTCAATCCTACACTCAAACACTATCCACTTACCTGCGATGTTGAGCCTTGAAGGGAACCCTGGTCTCAGGCAGCAGCACATGGGCAATTGGACTCCTAGGGAAAATGAGAAGTTGCACGGGTTCATAATGGATACATAGTGTCTACTGTCAGGGGCCACACCATTCATAGTTATAGGCAGGGCTGCATTCACACACAGTGGAGTTAAAGAGATACTGACACCAGCAAATAACCTTTTTTATATCCATCATAACATTATCTTTGAATGCTATTTATAATTTTGCCATAAAGTATTTGCCTGATGCTTTTACATTATCTGTCTGATGCACCATGTTCCTGTATGAGGGGGCTGCCATATTTGTGCAGCAGGAGTCCATTAGCATTAGAATCTGACAGGCTGAGATGGGACAGTCAGGTTGGCAAAACAGTCAGGTTTAGGAACTTCAAGAAACACTTACAAAAGACGGAACGATCAGCAAAAAACGATCAACGCGACCTATATGTAACTTTGATATTTTGAATAGGATTTTAGTGTCAGTGTCACTATAAGGGCCTGCCCAGGTAGCAGAATACTGATCAGCTGTGAGATGATATTTGTGATATTTGTGCCCTTTAGGCTTGTCATTGTCCTTTACCTGGGACACTTTGTCACAAACCAGCCAAACATTTCAAGATATTTTAAATTCAGCTATATCACTGAGCTACAAATCCACAAGTAGACTAATAAAATGGTTCCCCCTTGTGAATAGTTATAGTTACCCATCCCTCGACAATGAGTAAATCGGGGGGATTTCAGTGAATAACATCATTGATATTTGGTAATATCCATTTCTCTGTCTGTCCAAGGTTTACTGAGAAGGAAGATAGAACATTCTCTTCCTGGTTGCAAATCATGAGGCTGGATCTGTATTCATTTGGTTTATCTTATTAGGTAATGATTTGTTACCATTGTCGTTGAGAAGCCTGGGAGTGGGTGGCACAGAGGTGATTCACTTGAGAATTCAAAAGAAGAGCTTGATCAATGCACATTCCCAATCCGGTGTTTTATTGGTAATTTATTGTATACGCAAGGGCATACATTTTTAAAAAGAGGGGGTTAGTTACAAAGTTATGATCATAAAGTTACCAGGCAACAATACCAGTGAAAGCAAAACCCCATATGGTGGTCCTAAACTATTTTCCTCTGGTCATATTATTCATAGACTGGCACCTCCCTGCATGGCAAAGCATTGGTCTCACAGGCTGAATCACTCCCACAGTAACTTTTATAGAGATCTCATGAAACTTTGGCCATACTTTTTGCTGAATTCAGCTAAAATGCAGAAATACACAAAAGGGGAGGGGTATGTCCAATTGCAATGGAAGTGTCCAGCTGATCTGGACAATTTTATTATAAAACATAGCAAACCTCTTTCATGTGTTTAAAGTAGAATTGGCTAGATTAGGTGTACTCCCACTGTACTTGACTTTTACTTAGCAGTGGAATGCTGCCACAACCCCCCTCTGTGTCACTGTAGTAGGCTCCAGACTGAACTATATTACATATGATACGTTAGAACCTGTAATCGCTTGCTCTAGGACTAACTGTTTCTACATACTGTAGATGGATGATGCAAAACTGGATGTATATAAAGCTTTTGGAGGGCCACATATGGCCTGCGGCCTCCAGTTACCTATAACAAACAAGGGAAAAAGTTGTGCTTACCACTAATTTACAATGAGACTGTGACCACAAAATACATATAGACAAATACATATATTTAAGACATTGATATATTTTGTGCATACAGCTACTGAAAATGCCTTACCCTTTAAACAAAACAGGGATTGTTTGTCCATATATTGCAATAAATTTAAGCTGGCCAACTACGTCAAAGTCATCCCATATCTGGCCAGTCCTATGCTCAATTTTCATCTGATTCATTAAGAATTCTATTGCTTTGTTATACATTTTACAAAGGGACTGAGTTTTACCTACTTAGTCCCTTTGTAAAATGTATAAGCAATAGAAGCATTTTTCAGTAGCAGTATGCACAAAATGTCTCAATGTCTTAAATATATTGATAATAGGTTGAGTGCAGAGGACCTTTTGTATTTGCCTCCAGTTACCTATCCCTGTAGGATTAAGGTTAGTATGGTGTTAGCATTAAATGGTAAGTAGTTTGGACAAGAAGCAAAAATGGTTATATCCCTGGAGAAATTGCCACATAGCAGTAAGAATGGTTGATCAGGTAATAAAACAGGAAATGATTGGCATTTACAATGCTATGTGAAATTAATTAAAGTAACAATTGGATAAGAGAGCTAGTGAGAGCTAGCAGTGGACACAATAGTAAAAACAGGACACAAGCTAATGGACAAGAGGAATGGAGATCCGGTGCCTACATGATTTTTCTCCTATTCAGTTCTCTGAGTTCTTAAGTTTAAGTCCTGGTAAAGCTGTACAGGGATTGGATGGGTGAAGTAGGACCTTTCCTTCCAGCCTATCCAATCCCAATGCAGCTTCACCAGGACTTAAGGGGGGGGGGGTGAGATCACCACTGGCTTTTTATAACTTGTGGGGGTGGCCCAGGCCATCAATAATTTATTTTTTTCACTTGCAGGGGGCCCCCTGATCACCAATGGCTTTTTATAATGTGGGGGGACTGGCCACCAATGGCTTTTCTGGAATTCAGGGGTTACTGTTTTATCCCTGTTGTCTTTGTGGCCTTTTTACTGTGGGGTGGGCAAGCTATGGGGGCTTGGTGGTGGGCGGGGACCAGGGGACCCAGAAAATCATTTCCTACATGGCCCTGTGATTTCTAAAGGCAGCCCTGATCCACCATATATTTTTGTACAAGCCTAAATAGTCCTTTAAGCCCTTAAGATCCACTGCTCTCAGCCTGTGTTTTTCTTGCAGGCAGAGAGAATTGGATCCGGAGCGGAGGTTTAGCCCAAAAATGTAAGCTTTCCCATTTCAGGCCATGCCCATATATCTGCACTCAGGTGGAAGCTTTACTTTTCAGTGCAGTTCAACAGAGCTGTGAAAGGGAGCTGATCCACTTCTCTCAGCCTGCAAAAAAACAAGGCTGAGAGCAGCAGAGCCAATGCACTGTGTGCCCTCAATCTTAAACCTTTTGGAACCTAGTTGAACAGCCTCTGTGCTTTTATCACAGCAGTGATTCCAACATAACCAGGCACTTTCAAGTAACTTGGCCAACCCGCAGGAAGAGCTTTATATATGATTGTCAAAGCAGGATATATAATCTAATTTGCATAATAAAATACATTATTACAAATATTAAATGATTTTAAAGTTATAATAAGTGTTTCTTTATTCCCATATCTTCTCTGTGTTTAATCAATTTAGCCAGCTTGTAACATTGTTTTAAGGAGCCAGAGCCTGGAGTCCAGAGAATGTAAAGCAGCTAGACAATATTTTAGTATAGATTTATTATAGATTGAATATACTAATAATTGAAAACTCTTAGAATTACACTATGTAAAAAAATAGACAAGATGGTTTTTTAGGCTACAAACTCCGGTCATACAATTTACATGAAAGTTTATGCTAAACGGCTTCTGGTGCTTGGCACCTGTTGTCAGGCTGATAAAAAAAAAACGCAGCACACAAATTAGCCCCATGTGCCATTGCCCTTATGATCTCCACTTACCCTTACTGTATAATTCCCTAACAACATGACATAAAGTAGCATAACCTAACAATCAAATGGTCGTGGATGGAAATGTCTAGACAAATGGGCTGTCATGGAAATGTCAATATAATTATTCCCTGTACTAAATACAATTCTGCGGCAATATGGGGTATGGCAATAAATGGTTCAAAGTTACAGATACATAGTTAATTTGGGTTGAAAAAAGATCAAGGTATATCAAATTCAATCCCAAATGCATGTACTATATATATACCTATACCAAATTGGATATTTACCTTGGATATTGTGCTTGACCAAGAGATCATCTAAGACACTTAGAGCTAAGACTCTTAGAGCTAAGTTACATGGATGATTTTCATCAGAATCGTGTCACATAACGGCACAGGATTTAGATATAGCAGCCTGATCCCCACTGCTTTGATGGATTAGATAAAGTGGTGGTGATGGTATGTTTTGCTCAAAGTCAGTGTATTTCAAAGAGAGTAAAAAGCCTTCAAAACACTCCATACAGCATGCAACATTCGCTTTCTACAAGTGTGTTGTGACGGATGGCAAATGACGTAGTTTACACATCAGATTCCTATTATGTTTTGACCCATGCGGCAACATCCCAATTGCAGGATGTGCTCTGTTGATCCAACATTGGGGCAAATTCACTAAGCAGCAAAAATGCGAGGCGAAGTTTCGCCAGGGTGCCGCTAATTCACTAAAATCTGAAGTTGCGCTCAGGGAGGCGAACGGTAGCGAATTTGCACTAGCGTTAATTCGTCAAGCAAAGCGAAGTTACGCTAGCGATGCCTAATTTGCATGCGGTGCCAAGTTATACATTACATTAGCAAATACATTACACTACACAAGCCTGGGAAACCTTCATAAAATAAAATAAAGTTGTTATTTTGCCCTACACATGTGCCCACTGTATAGTTTAGGTGCCATATGTTAGGAAATGTAGGGAGGAAGGAGGGTACCCCCAAAAAATTTACGATCTTTTTCAGCCTATCACCCTTAAAAAAGGAAAAAACGCCAGCGTTTTTTGGAACTTAGCAAAAATTTAAACTATTTTTGAAGCAATCCCTATCTACTCTATTGCACTTCGACCGGTCTGAGGTAGTGAAGGCAAGTCTGGCGCAAGAGGTAACGTTCAGTAAAATGCGCAAGTTAGTGAATTAGCGTAGTTACATTGACCCTTGCCAAAGCGCAACTTCGCCTGGCGTAAGGGTGCTAATTAGCGCTAGAGTAGGTCCACTTCGCTAGCGAATTTACGCCAGCGCCCGTAAATTGGCAAAGTAACGAAATGACATGACGCTGGCGAATTTGCACTAACGTTAGGCGCTTTGCCCTTTAGTGAATTTTCCCCATTGTCTTAAAAAATCTCCCATGTAGTTTAGCCCTTCAAGGCATTAATAGAATCTGCAACACAACATCCCCGGCAGGGTAATTCACAACCTCACTGTCCTCACCTTTAATAACCTACACTGCTTCAAATAAAAGCACTGTTCCTCTAGTCTAAAGAAAGGGGGGGACTTTGGTTCTTTGATCTTTTCTAAAGGAAAAAAAGATCCCTCACTATTTGTCTATAATGTCCTTCAATGTACTTGCAAAGAGTAATTATGTCCCCTTGACTTTTCTCCAGAGAAAACAATCCCAACCTTGGCAGTTTAAAGGTACCGTTCAGTATAAAAATAAAAGTGGGGTAAATAGATAGTCTGTACAAAATAAAAAATGTTTCTAATATAGTTAGTCAAAAATGGAATCTATTAATGCTGGAGTGACTGGATGTCTAACATAAAAGGCAGAACCAACTTGCTGCTTTGCAGCTCTCTAACTCTTAGTTAGTCAGCAACTTTAAAGGAGAACTAAAATTTAACTAAAGTAGGAGGGCAGAAATGCTGTACATTATGTTTTGGGCTTCTGTACCAGCCTAGGGCAACCACAGTCCTTTAGCAGTAAAGATTTGTGTCTCCGATGCCCCAGTAGCTCCCTGTCTTTTTTTCTGCTGATTCACTGCACATGCTCTGTGCTGCTGTCAGTTACTGAGCTTAGGGATTGACTCACAATATACAGTACACATAGAATAGAAATGTCACAATATAAGGCTAATTAGTAATTAATACAGATAATTACTACATGGCAGCACAGAAACCAGTGCAATTAGCATCAGAAGTTATAATCGGCCCTGTGGCATCAGCTTATATTACAGACCAACCTCATTTTGCGCTTGATAATTAGTAACGACCCCTAAGCTTAGCTTCTTAACAGCTGCTCAGGGCCCACTGAGTATGTGAGTGTCACAGACACTTTCCAAGATGGTGACCCCCTGTGACAAGTTTGAAGTCCTGGATCATTGCTGCTATTTACAAGCTGAAACTGTAGGCTGGTGCAATAAATTCATTATATAAAATAAGGCATTTTTAGCCATATTCATTTTTAGGGGATAGTTTTATACTCTTACCTATACTCACACCTATATTCACACACATACTGTATACTTTCCAAGTGTGCACCTATACATGCAACTTTACTTTGCCTTCACTATTGTTTTTCCATAATTTCATTGTTATTTAAAAAAAAGCCGCAGTCTCTTTCTCTTAAAAGCCGCAAGCTAGTGGCGGGGGAGGATCTAGCCCTCAGACTGAAACCAAAGTTCAGGAGACATTTACTCAAAGTAATGCTATTATGCAGAGAGGTACAAGACCTTTTATACTATGACCAGAGGTAAACAAGTTAGGGACCGCCATATGGGGTTTACCTTGACGTGGTATGGTGGCTTATCAACTTTATGATCATAACTTTGTAACTAAAAAGCCCTGTTTTTATAAACACATGCACTTGCATATTTACTGAATTACTTATGAGACAGGGGACCAGGGAATGTGCACTGATTAACTGGCCAAATCAGTAGCACTTTCATTGTACTTAAACATATTTTAACTTAGCCTTAGGAGTGCACCCACAACCCCCCTTTTTTCTATAGTGGAGGAACCCATTTGGAATAATGGCACGGTGTTAGCAAATTGCCAATCTCTCAACACCATGGCCGATCTCAAATAATCCTGGAAAACTGAGTATCAGGGAGCGGAGTTCTTTTAGTACCCTGAACCTTTGTTCACGTTTTCTAGTCTCTTGAATTTCCTCTGGTCAACCAGCAATCACTGGGTTGCTAGTAATGCATAGCAGCCAATCAGAAGGTAGTATTCAATGGTAAGTGGTTTGAACTCGAAAACCTAATTAGTTCTGTGTTTTATGTAACTTTTATTATAGTATCTTAATATTGGCCTTTTAGTGTAAATAAAAGCAGTTTGATCAATGTGGTTATTTGGTCATAGTTGACACTAGGGGGCAGATTTATCAAGGGTCGAAGTGAATTCAAAGGAATTTTCGAAGTAAAAAAATTCGAAATACTAAGTAATTTTTTGGGTACTTCGACCATCGAATAGGATACTACGACTTCGAATTTACTTCGAATTCGATTCGAAGTAAAATAGTTTGAATATTCGATAATCAAAGTACTGTCTCTTTAAAAAAAACTTCGACTTCAATAGTTCGCCAAATTAAACCTGCCAAAGTGCTATGTTAGCCTATGGGGACCTTCTAATGCGTTTTGCTAAGGTTGTTGTAGTCGAAGTAAAATCCTTCGATCGATCGCTGAAATTGGTTGAATCGTTCGATTTTACTTCGACCGCAAAACGGTCAAATTCATAAAAAACCTTCGAATTCGCTGGTCGAATTTCAAAGTATTTTTTACTTCGAAATTCGACCCTTGATAAATATGCCCCCAGGTCATAGTTGTTCTACAGGGCATGGCACATTGTCATCATTGTGTCTTTGCATGGTAGTTGAATGCAGGAGATATGGTGATGGTTTTGGTCTGGTAAGTATTCCGACTCAACGTGTGATGAGTATCCCATTGGTTTCTGTTGGGTACTGTTTTTATTGCTGATATCACTTTAATTTTTGTGTGTTCGCCATATCTTTTACAAACTCATTACAAGCATTTTTTGTGCTCTTCTTAATAGCTTGATAATAAATAATAGCAAATCAATCTAGAGAGATTCTGTTTGGCTAAGTGACTGCATACTCTACAATTTCCACACACAGAAGCTGGAGATGCACCTTTTCAACTGCTGCTAATTTTACACATATCTGTTAAGTTGCAAGAGAAACTGTATTGAGATAATTGTTATTCATCAAGCTAGCCCCTCACCAAGTGCCTTACAAGCCTCTGCCTGACAATCTGAATGACCATCACTAAACCTACCCAAGACATAACCAAGAGCCAAGCTGGATACTTGTAAGAACCAACTGATCAGTATTGGGGTGTGTTATTGGTGCTCTTACAAACCAACTGAGGGATATTTTTAAGGCATAAAGAATAAAGTAAGTTCATTAGTGAGATACACTTACCTTGTTCCTGAGTACTTGTCCACGATGAACCAATTCCAAGATGATAAAATATGATATAGTCCAGGCTGAAGATGCGGTATCCTAACTATATGTCACCAGTAGTGATCAGGCTTTATTTCTTGATCTTGTTCAATGTAATAGTCTCAGAATTACATTGTTATTGATTTTCTTGTTTAGCCTGTTACGACCAAGGAGCCAAACAACAGTCTCAGGGTCCACTAGTCGTAGTGTTTGTGGTAAGGACCAAGGAGAAGGTTGAGCTGGTAGACAGATAGGCATGACGTGAACAAGATTTGTTACTGAACTATGTGGCTCAGTGAATCCACTATATACCCTTACTCATACTAATATCAATAGTAAATTGTACTTTTGCACACTTATGAGACCATGAGGGGGTTATTTACTAAACTCCAAATGCAAAAATCACGAAAATCTGACTTTTAAAAAATCACGAATTTTTTGGGAAGTTGTTAAACCTGAGTCCGAATCTGAAAATCTGGCATCTCAGACCTGTCGAGGTTGCATATAAGTCAATGGGAGAAGTCCCAATGATTTTTTGATGTGCGCTGGGTTTCATGCAATACCCAGTTTTCGGGCAAAAATTTCAGTTTTCAGATGAAAAATCCTAAAAAAATCGTCAAAATCAGATGGAAAATCAAAAAAATCGTTAAAATCGGATGAAAAATCCGAAAAAAATTGTGAAAACTGGATTTTTTCCCCGCAAAGCAGATTTTCGGGAAAATGTAATAATAAATAAGCGCAAGTAAAACAAGTACCGCAAGTAAAACAGATATTTTGGTGGAGCTATATCAAACAGAAAAGCAATTCTCAAAGTTTTTTCTAAAATGAATTCAAGCCTTAAAGGGGTTTTTTATCTTTCAATTAATTAGTATGATGTAGGGAGCGATATTGTGAGAAAATTTGCAATTGGTTTATGTTTTTTAATAATTTGTAGCTTTTGAGTTATTTAGCTTTTTATTCAGCAGCTCTTTTTGTGTACTTCGACTAGGGAATAGTCCAAATTAGAAAATTGGAAAATTTGAATATTGAAATTAATCATGTACTGTCTCTTTCGACCATTCGCCATCTAAAACCTGCCGAATTGCTGTTTTAGCCTATGGGGGACCTCCTATTTGGAGTCAATTGGTGGACTTTGAAAGATCGAGGGTTTTTTTTGGGAAAACTTTGAATCAAATTCAATCAATTTCGCTATTCCTTTGATTCGTACGATTCAAGTTCGGCCGAATACTGACCTATTCGACCCAAAAAAAATTTCGACTTAATTTCGGTTGGTCTTTCTGAAAGTTTTTTCTATTCGAAGTTCGACCCTTGATAAATATGCCCCTAGATGTGTAGCCTTACAGAATATTTATTTTTAGATGGAGTCAGTGACTCCCATTTCAGCGCTGGAAACGGTAAGAAGAAGAAGGCAAATAGTTCAAAAACTATAAAAAAAATAATTAATAAAAACCAATTGAAAAGTTGCTTATGGCCATTCTATAATATACTAAAAGATAACTGAAAGGTGAGCCACCCCTTTAATTCACCTGTGCAAATATATTTTGGAAAATAAATAAAAGGCTACAGTAAGAACACAGCAGCCATACAGCTGGCTTCCGGGGCTCTAAGCCTACAAACAATCAGACAGAAGACAAAGTGCAACTGATTCAGCAGAAATCCAACTGGAGGAATCTGAACGGTTGGAGTGGTAAACCCAGCAGGCAGTTTGGTGATGATTAATGGTCTTAAATTCACACACCCTGTCATAAAAAGATAAATGAAGGCTGGATAACCTTAGAAGAAATGATTTCACTTTCCACATTTTTTTTTTTACATTTCACGGAATAAGCGCAGAGCAGAGAGGCAGTTTCACTAGATCCATACAGGTAACAGTGGGTGAGAAATTCCCACCATGGCTCTATGCTCCCAATCACTTCTCCTGCTCTTGGTGGTGTCATTTTTCATTTTCCATAATTTAAGCCCTGAGCATTTGTTTAAGGTCTTTAAAATGATCCTTTTTGGTTGTTCTAAGTCTCTTTCATCCATTACCCTATATAACTCACTTTATATCAGGCATGTCACTTTAGGTGGGGGTGCGTGCAGTGCTCTTCATTATACTGTGTGTAATTGGACACTACAATGAATGGCATTGTATTTATACCACTATAGTGTATGTTCCATATTATTCAGTGGTTGCCATGAAACATACATTAGAAATATCAATGGCTATATTACTGTTTTGTACTACTTTTATACTGCAGCCCCTGTGGGGTAAATATATAGATTAAATAAAAATCCACATATCTGTCCCCAGATTTTACTTTGAAAATCGGGTAGTCTTTTGCAATCAGGACTACTAAGAGGTGAATATATTGCTGATTCTTACCCCCTTCTATGTATCAAAAACTCAGTTGCCTGAGTACTCGTTTCATATTTAGCGACAGCTTTTTCAGAAACGGAGATTGAATTTATTTTGCGATTTGAGAAAAAAACGAGACAGTTTGTTACATTTGAGATTTTCATTGAATACAAATACAAAGAATTAAACAATGTGATTTTCGCTGCATGCCACTTTTTTTGCTGCATTTTTTTCTTAAATAAGCCAACGTACACAAAAAAAATCACACAAGTTTTGTCACATTTTTTTTGCAATCACATTTTTTTCTCAACCTCAAAGATTTGTATCCTCAAGTCCTGCACAGGTGGCTATTAGCCATCTACCTGTATATCTACGGGTTATCTACACTATGGAACACAAATAACTTTAAGAGCTGAACGTGTTGAAGCTTGAACAAGTGTAAAAGAAATGCATATGACAGAATATCCTTCCTATGACCTATTTCTTTCTTAGGACACAAGTTCGAAGCTGAAATCCATTTATAAAATAATTTTAAAACATTTGGATTATTTGGAGAAAATGGCGTCTATGGGAGACGGCCTTCCCATAATTCGTAGCTGCCTTCTGGATAACGGGCTGTACAATATTTATGGTAATACTATGTGCATAGCTGTGCATTGCTTACAGTATATTAAAAGTGCAGACAATAGAAAGTAAACCTTAACATAAAGGGCCACAAATATATTTTACATGTTCCGTGCTGTGACACAAGCTATTGTACAGCTATGGTCACAGATTGAGAGAGCTCATACTGGTGTTTATAAGTGGCAAAATCCCAAAGGGCAGTCATAAAAGTGGGGTGTATTGGAATTGTGTGCCCTCCTGCTTTAACTCTGTTTTTATTTCTGTGGATTAACCCTGTGGAGTATGGCATTTTAAAGGGTCATTTAGCTAATTCACTAAAATCCGAAGTTGCATTCAGGGCACTGAGCGCTGGCGAAGTTGCGCTATAGTTGGCTAATTTGCATACGCGGGAAGTTAAAGTTGAATGGACGTAAATGTTGCAGCAAGTACATTACATTACACAAGCCCAGGAAACCTTAATAAAATAAAATAAATTAAATTATTATACTGCCCTACACATGAGCCCAGTGTATAGTTTATGTGGCATTTGTTAGGAAATGTAGGGGGGAAGCTGTCAGACTTACCAGTATAATCCAGTCGTAGAAGGAGCTGGAGCGGTGGATAATGAACCCACAAGCGCCTCACACAACCACTACCCACCTGGAGTGGAACAGGGAGTAGGGTTGTGGAGAGTAGCCAGTGAGACGGTTAGCGAAGTACAGAGGATTAAGCAGAATCGTGGTCAGGAGGTCCGAGGTCAGAAGGCAGGCAGCGAGATCCTTAAACGATGAGACAGGCAGATGAGTGAGAGGTTATCTCGTCTTGCACCCTCTACCGATTTACTGCATGTGGTTAGTGATTTACTTCCAGCTAAAAATGATCTTGCAGTTCAAACCTGTTATTGAGAATGTTCTAAACACAGGTATGGGATCCCTTATCCAGAAACCCATTATTCAAAAAACACCAACTTTCAGGAAGGCCATCTCTCATAGGGGCAGATTTACTAAAGGGCAAAGTGCCTTGCGCTAGCGTCATTTCGACAGAAATCCCATCCACAGGGACATTGGCAATTTTCAACAAGTGTAGTCGACAATTCGCTAGCGAACAGGACTGTCTGCTAGCGTTCATTCATACTCTATCGTCGACTTTTCGCTCTTGTGTACAGCCTTTACTCCCAAATTCAGTAAAGTGAGAATTTTACTAAGCGATACCTCTTTCGCCTGAGTTGACTTTGCCACCTCAAGCGCCCGGGACTCAACATCGCATTTTAGTGAATTAGAGTAGTGGTAACGAATTTGCAACCTGGACAAGTGGTGCGAAGTGTGCAATCAGTTGCTGGCAACAATCCACCCTTTAGTAAATCTGCCCCCTAGAGTCCATTTAACTGTAATTTTTAAAAATGATTTTCTTTTTCTCTGCAGTAATAAAACAGTACCTTGTACTTGATGGTAATTAAGCTGCATGAATCCATATGGGTGGCAAAACAATCCTATTAGCAAAATTAAGGTATGGATATCTCAGTACAGAAAGAAAACCCCCAATACCCAAGTATTCTGCAAAATAGAGCCTATACCTGTACTGGCAATGCCTTCACTACAGTACCCTGTTGTATCAATCCTTCATTCTTGCCTGATCTTGCAGTGTCATTTTAAAATGTGTGGTTCATTATCACCCCATTCTGTCTAAGCACCTCGTTTAATGAAATAGACCTTAGCATGAGGAGCACCTCAAATCTTGCTTATTACTTGTTTATTACTAAAAAGATATTATTGCTTCTCATTAGTACAGGTAAGGAACCTGTTATGTAGAATGCTCGGGACCTGGGGCTTTCCGGATAAGGGTACTTTCTGTAATTTGGATCTTCATACCTTAAGTCTACTAGAAAATCATGTAAACATTAAATAAACCCAATAGGCTGGTTTTGCTTCCAATAAGGATTACATATATTTTAGTACAAGGCACTGTTTTATTATGATAGAGAAAAAGTTTAAAGGGATACTGTCATGGGAAAAAATTTTTTTTTCAAAATGAATCAGTTAATAGTGCTGCTCCAGCAGAATTCTGCACTGAAATCCATTTCTCAAAAGAGCAAACAGATTTTTTATATTCAATTTTGAAATCTGACATGGGGCTAGACATATTGTCAATTTCCCAGCTGCCCCAAGTCATGTGACTTGTGCTCTGATAAACTTCAATCAATCTTTACTGCTGTACTGCAAGTTAGAGTGATATCACCCCCCTCCCCTTTTCCCCCCAGAAAAGAACAATGGGAAGGTAACCAGATAACAGCTCCCTAACACAAGATAACAGCTGCCTGGTAGATTTAAGAACAACACTCAATAGTAAAAACCCATGTCCCACTGAGACACATTCAGTTACATTGAGAAGGAAAAACAGCAGCCTGCCAGAAAGCATTTCTCTCCTAAAGTGCAGGCACAAGTCACATGACCAGGGGCAGCTGGGAAATTGACAATATGTCTAGCCCCATGTCAGATTTTAAAACTGAATATAAAAAAATCTGTTTGCTCTTTTGAGAAATGGATTTCAGTGCAGAATTCTGCTGGAGCAGCACTATTAACTGATTCATTTTGGAAAAAAAAAAAAATTTCCCATGACAGTATCACTTTAAAGGATTAACATTTTTTGGATAAAATTGAGCAAGCCTAATTATCACCAGACCAGGCTTTTGAGATAATGTAACTTTCTGTAAGTGCAAATGGCTGTTTTACTGATCTTGTGCACTGGTGCTTATGAAATGAGTAACTTGGAATACTACTGAAACCTATATATTCATAAACAGGGTAATTTCTGTTCTGTGTCACGAGCATTGGTGTTCTCCCATTCATACTCATTTTTTTTATTGGACTAGATTCAGTATTCTCAAAGGATTTAGTATTTTAGCCCATGAGGATGTCGCCATTTTTGAGTGCTCAGCAGTACTGTGCATAAGTGATGAATCTCAGCATAGTGCCTCGCAATGTGATGAAAGAGCAAACACATTGCTTTCTGCCTGTACACAGGGGAGAGAGACTGGGGTCTGGAAAGCATCTAACAAACGCACAGGAAAGTGGTTTAAATGAATGCTATTTTACTGCCATTGCTTCCTTGTAAATATGGGGAGTCCTAACATACTTGGAGCTAATTGAAGATCAATCTTGTTTTTTTGTGTTTTGTGCATTAAAGTGTCTTTTCCTTCTGGTTACCCTGTAAGCGGGACGTTGGAAGCCGATATCTCTGAAGAAATGTGAGAAATTCCGAAAAAAAAGAATGAAAAGAGAAGGCATATAGTAAACAGGACATTCCCATCAGAGTAGGCCCTTAGGTGAGTTAAGTGAATGAGGAACCAGTCTAGCAGAGGTATAAGATAATGGGAAAGCTTAGAGTGGCCAAGTTGGGTTGTCTGATTTTTAAATTTCCAAATGCAAAGTTTGTAAATAGCACAAGTGCAAATGTCAGTATCAATCAGCAATTTGTTTTGAACAGTCTGCTACAAGACCTGATTAGTTTCTACTGGCATGTGCAAGTTAGCTTCTATGTTAGTAAATTAACTCTCTTGTGTTTTTCATTGCCTCTTTGCAGCACATAATTAATCTAATATCACAATATGTACTGCATATAGCCCTCTCTACTTCTAGAGTAGTGGTTCCCAAACAGTTGGAATAGTCCCTCATGGAAGGCACAGCCTGAAGGCAAGGTTGAGTGAGATATGGGGAGAAGCGCTTTTTACTCTCCTTTAACTCGTGGGAGATCAGAAGGTCAATTAGTGTCAGATTTAGCATGAAATGTTATTGGCTTTCCTAGAGGTTCTTGTAATTATGGCTGATTTGCTGCTACACTAATGTTTTCATTTGTCTAAAAACGAGTTATCAGCTAAGTGGGGTCCTAACAGTATGGCTGAACCTCAAGGGTCATTTGTGGGAGGGTCTTCAACAGAAAAGTTTAAATCCCCCTATATAATGAGACTGACTCATTGCTGGATACATATATATAACTCTTATAGATGGACCCGCACTCCAAATTCATGTGAAAAAAAAGGCTTCTATTTATTCATCACTCGTGGATGCACGAGTGATTAATAAATAAAAGCCTTTTTTTCACATGAATTTGGAGTGCGGGTCCATCTATAAGAATTATACATTTGAATTTGACCCAGCACCCGCAAACAGAAGTTGGAGTTTGAGTGCAGGTACCATCTGAACATATATATATATCTTCAAATGGGCAGCATTCCGCCGTTAGGACTTGCCTCGGGTGCACGGTAAGTAGATTAGATAACGAAGAAATGACCAGCAACACCGAGATATCTTGTGAAATGCTCAAAAATGTATTTGAAAAATATTTGCATGTAATTGTTCAAATATTTTTCAAATACATTTCAAAAGATATCTCTGTGTTGCTGGTCTTCTTGTTTCTTTGTTTTATTTATATATATGTGTTAAAAATGTTAGAAATTCATAGATAAAGAACTGACAAAACAAGGACAGGTTCAAAGACTTAGAAGTAATGTGCATCAACCCAGCAAATAATCACACACATGCACATACTCACTCACACACTGGAAACCACAAGCAAAAAATATATCCACTGAAGATGACGATTTTTGATTAGAAAGATCCCTTAGAACATTTGATCCAATAGAAAAGTTAAAATAAAAAACAAAAGCAGTACCAGTCGAATTAAAATGAGGAGGTTGCTATTTCTGGGGGGCAGCTTCAGTCCACAGTTATAGCAGATAAAGAGGGTTATTGTGTAAAAGGTACAAAGTTAGCTACTTGACTAGTCACCTGTAGAAACCAGTTAGCTGGAAGCATTTGCTGGTCACCAAATTTTATGCCATTTTTTTTTACATATTGGGGGAAATATCTGACTGTTAGATTTGGATCTCTGTATGTTTAGTCTGCTACAAATCATGTAAACATTAATTTTATCCTACAGGATTGTCTTGTCTCCAATAAGGATTAATTATATCTTAGTTGGGATCAAGTGCAATGTACTGTTTTATTATTACAGAGAAAAGGGAAATCATTTTTAAAACTCATAATTAGTTGCTTAAAATAGAGTCTATGGGAGATGATCCTCCTATAATATGGAGCTTGCTGGATAATGGATTTCCGGATAATAGATCCCATACATCCAGAATAGAGGGGCATCAATGCAATATTAGAACATAAATTCCTAATTACAATTATACTCATGATTAAGTGGTCTTACGAGGCAAGAGGAGGAGGTCCCAGTCCTTTAGAACTTACAATCTAAATGGGTGGGTAATGTAGAGGTGCAAATAGGAGTATGATAAGTGCTGCCATGTACAGTGATTGGCATTGCCTGATAAATGCCAAGGCTGAATGTAATGTTATGGCAGTGACCCAAGATCCAATCTTTGAGATCAGTTTTGAAGGAAGATTCTCTATGAAGGAAATCAGGCATGGATTACTTGATAAATTAATCAACAATGTGGCTAAGATACTAAGGGGCAAATTCACTAAGAAAATAAAAATTTTATTTTGCCCTACACATGTGCCCACTGTCTAGGTAAGTTGCCATGAGTCAGGAAAAGTAGGGGGGAGGAAGGGGAGCCCCAAAAATATTTAGATCTTTTTCAGCCTATCAGCCATCATGTAGAAAACACGCCAGCGTTTTTTGGGACTTAGAAAAAATTTTGACTTTTTTGGAAACAATCCCTATCTACTCTATTGCGCTTCGCCTGGTCTGAGGTGGCGAAGGAAGTCTAGCGTAAAAGGTAGCGTTCGCTACACTGCGCAAGTTAGTGAATTTGCTTAGTTTCGTCGCTAGCGAAAATCCGCCTGGCGTAAGGTTGCGAAGTAACACTAGCGAAACTACGCCAGCGTTCGTTAGTGAATTTGCGCAGTAGCGAAAATGCCGAACGCTAGCGAAAAAACGCTAAGAACAAACGACCTGCTTCAAACGCTCATACCCGACACATCTGATATCTATATTATACCACCACATCTCATTAAACACTACTGATATGCGCCAGCCATATATGACGAAATGGGAATCGGATTTAGATCTCCCAATATCAGATAAGACATGGTCATATATCTGGGATAATGCCAAAAAAACATCCATATGTGCAACCTCCAGTGAAAGGGCATATAAAATCATTTACCGCTGGTATTTTACTCCAACACGCATTAGTAAATTTAGTGGCAACATGGAACACGCCATTTGCTTTAGAGGTTGTGGCAAACAAGAATCCTTTTTACATATTTGGTGGACATGTACCGTGGCCCAAGACTTCTAGAAGATGATAGCCTCTCTGCTCTCCGAGATTCTAAATAGCGATATCCCAGCAACTCCACATACATTTTTACTATGAAAATCTAAACTATCCATTCTAAACTCTCTCATAAACTTGCCACACATATTCTGACAGCAGCAAGATCTCTACTAGCAGCTAAATGGAAACGACCACAATTACCTGGCCGACAATCACTGATAACCAAAGTGAACTGGATCCGAGCGATGGAATCTATCTATACTTTTGGACAAGAGCTATGAGGGGGAGCTGGAGTGGCATCCGTGGGCTCATTATCTGGAGGAAATCCAATCTGAGTCTGACTCCTCTGAATCTGGAACCACTTGAACAGTGCAATAAATAAGATGGCATTTGATAACGCTGTAATGAAGTCATGTTACATAGTTACATAGTTACATAGTTAAATCAGGTTGAAAAAAGACAAAGTCCATCAAGTTCAACCCCTCCAAATGAAAACCCAGCATCCATACACACACCCCTCCCTACTTTTATTTAAATTCTATATACCCATATCTATACTAACTATAGAGTTTAGTATCACAATAGCCTTTGATATTTTTTCTGTCCAAAAAATCATCCAAGCCATTCTTAAAGGCATTAACTGAATCAGCATCACAACATCACCCGGCAGTGCATTCCACAACCTCACTGTCCTGACTGTGAAGAACCCCCTACGTTGCTTCAAATGAAAGTTCTTTTCTTCTAGTCTAAAGGGGAGGCCTCTGGTACGGTGATCCACTTTATGGGTAAAAAGGTCCCCTGCTATTTGTCTATAATGTCCTCTAATGTACTTGTAAAGTGTAATCATGTCCCCTCCCAAGCGCCTTTTTTCCAGAGAAAACAACCCCAACCTTGACAGTCTACCCTCATTATTTAAGTCTTCCGTCCCTCTAACCAATTTAGTTGCACTTAGTCTCTGCACTCTCTCCAGCTCATTTATATCCCTCTTAAGGACTGGAGTCCAAAACTGCACTGCATACTCCAGATGAGGCCTTACCAGGGACCTATAAAGAGGCATAATTATGTTTTCATCCCTTGAGTTAATGCCCTTTTTTATGCAAGACAGAACTTTATTTGCTTTAGTAGCCACAGAATGACACTGCTCAGAATTAGACAATGTGTTACAAAGACCCCTAGATCCTTCTCATTTAAGGAAAATCCCAACACACTGCCATTTAGTGTATAACTTGCATTTATATTATTTTTGCCAATGTGCATAACCTGCATTTATCAACATTGAACCTCATTTTCCAGTTTGCTGCCCAGTTTTCCAGTTTAGACAAATCACTCTGCAAAGTGGCAGCATCCTGCAATGAACCTATAGTTCTGCACAATTTAGTATCATCTGCAAAAATAGAAACAGTACTTTCAATGTTAACTGTCTCTCTTCTTAATCTTTCTCCCCCCTTTCTTTCTTTTCCCTTCCCCATAATTGTTTTTTCTCCCCCATCCACGAGCCAGCTGCATGATTAATATCGAATCAGCAAAGCCTGAGAGGCTATGGGAAATGGCTAGTTCCTGAGAATGTTCTGTATACAATGTCATAACATATTTAGACATAGCCAGACATGCAGCTGAATATATGGTGTGCTTTACTGCATTCTTTTTATTTTTGTAATATTGAAAACCAATAAAAACCTTCAAATATAAAAAAAAAGGACTAAGAACATCATTTGCTGTTATGTCATGTGATAACATTGTGACTGCAAGGATTGCAGCTGTGCTGTACTGTGCACTTGCTCTTGCTAGTCTCCACAAGAAACTGCCCATGGTTTACTTTGTTCAGCCACCCCAGGTGCATATTCCCAATGATTTATATGTTTCCCAACATTTCTAGGCTTCTTGTGTGGTGAAGGCAAAAACCCAGTAATGCAACGTCTGCAGGATCACCTAGTCACAAGTCCCCAGGAGCAGCTATAGGAAGCATTTTATCATATCAGCTATGTGTTATTGTTAATATTTTTTTTTTGTTAGCTTGGAATTTCTTTGTTTCGGTTTAAACTGATCATTCAATGTTATGCTTTATGTTGGGTATATGTAGTAAATGTAGGTATTTACCATTATATACCAATAATATGCACATAATTAACAGGTTTTGTTGGAAAGATGCAGATTAACTATACTCCGTGTCGGACTGGCCCACCGGGATACCAGGAAAACTCGCAGTGTGCCCAGGTGTCAGTGGGCCTTCGTGCTGCTAAACATTTGGCCTATTTCATGGCCATTCCCTATTTCTATGAGAACAAAGAGGCTAAATAGATGGAATAATAGATTATAGTATGTCTAACTAAAGAGACTAGGAGAATAGAGGTTAAGTGAGGAGAGGAAGAATAATAGTACTTAGAGTAGGCCCAGGTCTAAATTTTCTTGGTGGGCCCTGGTCTAAGGTTTTTGGGTGGGCCCCTGGTGGCCCACTCCGACACTGACAATACCTACAATAAACATAAACCGCAGAATAGGTGGAGGTGGAACAAGTCTAAAGCCCCCCATACACCGGCCGAAGCTGGTGACAAAGCGAGTTGGCAGTGTGGTGCCATCCAACGGGCTTCCCCTATCGATATCTGGCCGAAAGTCGACCAGATCTCGATTGGGTAAGTTAAAAAATCCAGTCGGATCACGGGCGCATCTGTGAGTCTATGCAGCCCCACAATCCGACTGTCCGTATCGGATCCATTCAGATTTGGGCATATTGGGAAGAGATTCGCTTGTTTGGCGACATCAACAAATGAGCAGATCTCTATGTCTATGGCCACCTTAAGAAATATGCCTGACAGGCCTGGGTTCATAGACAGAGATTGGAAGAGCCCTGAGAAGCCCTGAGGTTGATTAAAGGTGGAACAGACTGAAAGCCTTGGATATATAGGCTATGAAATGATGTCAGCCTAATCCTTCTACTCAAAATCTGTCTATCTGGCACCTTTTGGTTAATGGCAGATGTGCAGAACATGCATGTTGTACTAATGTCAATCACACCATTGATTCATTGGACTTCTCTTTTATTATTTTGGCAGCCTCCTTAGTTTTTACACCTCTATTCCATCTAACCCGTCCACAAACCAGAAACCTTATGTTGTGAGAGATCATTTACCCCCAAATCCAAATGTATATTTAACAACAGGCACCCACTTATAATTAAAGAGGTTGTTTGCCTTTGAGTTGACTTTTAGTATGATGTAAAGAGTGATATTCTGCAACAATTTGAAATTGGTTTTCATGTTTTATTATTTGTGTTTTTTGAGTTATTAAGCTTTTTATTCAGCAGCTCTCCGGTTTGCAATGTCAGCAATTTGGTTGCTGGGGTCCAAATTATCCTAGCAACCATGCATTGATTTGAATAAGAGATTGGAATACGAATAGAAGAGGGCCTTGATGAGTAATGAGTTACAATGTCAGCAATTTGGTTGCTGGGGTCCAAATTATCCTAGCAACCATGCATTGATTTGAATAAGAGATTGGAATACGAATAGAAGAGGGCCTAAGATGAGTAATAAAAATTAGCAATAGCAATAAATGTGTATCCTTACAGAACAGTTGTTTTTACATGGGGTCAGTGACCCCCATTTGAAAGCTGGAAAGCATCCAAAGAGAACGGCGAAAAAATTTAAAAACTATAAAAAAATAAAAAATGAGGACCAACTGAAAAGGTGCTTAGAATTGGCCATTCTACAAAATACGAAAAGTAAACTTGAAGTAAACGGTGTCTGCTCGAACCCGTTTCATGCCTTATGGGGCACGTTAGATCATGCATGTCCTAATAAATATTTTTTAACTTTACAATTAATACTATTACTGTTTTCACAAAAAATTGGCCGACATCTTGTTGCACAAATTATTTATAAGTTGACCATGTACAATATTTGTGTTGTAAAGATTGGTTTGGGCAGTCATGCGCCTCTATAGTATCTTCAGCTAGCTTATGCCCTCTCTGCAGGGTCAAGAATAATGTTGGAATGATTACGTGCTCTAGGGTTATACCAACCGCCATATATGGCCAGCCGAGATATTCTACCTGCAGATGTGTACTGAATGAGTATATAAGGTTTTAATTATTCCTTTGGATCAACTTACTATAGTGAAGGTCAACACAGGTGAAACAGCTGTGGCTTATTGGCCATTCAGCTCTCTACGTATTATGGAACACAAACAGTAAATAAGCCACTACCCCTCCGTTACACTCTATAATATTGGTACATAAGGTGTGTTGGTGCTGCAGCTCTTTATCAGGTAGAAGAGAAACCTTGAATGAACTCACAACTCGATTGGTTTCTAATTTAAGAAAAAAAGCAAATAGAAAAAACTAGAATCAGTAAGTTCCAGGTTAACAATCAGAAAATTCAAATTGATTGAGTGTTTGGCGAAAAAAAACACTTGAATTAAAATGTTTTTGAGTTAAACCGTTCGAATAAAAACTCGAACATCATTAAGGCTATTAACATCTTCAAATTGTTCAAGGGACCTCTGCTATTGATTTCTATATGACCTCAAAAGGTTTTAGCTCGAGTATTTTGAGATTCTTACTATTTCCAGGGACAGGGTATAATAAATCTTGAAAAATTAGAGGTTTTTGAAAAAAAAATCCAAAAATGTTAGGGTTTTTTTACCCAAAGAATAGATTTTTGAAAAAAACTAAAAATTTGGGGATTTTGACTCAAAAATAACCTTGAAAAACTCAGATTTTTTGTGGAAAACACAATTCGAACCTTAATAAATCTGCCCCTAAAAGTTAGGAAAGAGTGGTTATGCAACCTATAGGAGGTATAAAATACTACACCATTGTGTAGAAACCCAGCTCAATGCATTTATAAATGATAAACATTGTTAAGGGTAAGTGACTGTGCTTTATTTTGAAGATAGCATATATTCACTAAGTTGTCAATACTAGTCACAATATTTTCCTTACAATTTTATTACATTCTCTAATAACATATACATACATATATAGTAATACAGTATTGTTTATCTAACAGTATATATGAGGGCTGAAAGGAAAACTGAACTCTACAAATAATATGGTTAGAAATGCCATATTTTATATACTGAACTTATGGAACCAGGCTAAATGTTCAGCATCTCTATAGCAGTAATTGTTGTCACAGGAGTTTCCCATCTTGGGACTCGCACATGCTCAGTGTGATTTGAGCAGCTGTTGAGAAGCTAAAGGATTATCACAAATCATCAAGCAGAAAATGAGCTTTGCCATATATTTATATTATATTTATATTTGTCATATAAGCTGATGCTACAGGGCTGATTATTAAATTCTGATGCTAATTATGCTGTGTTCTGAGCTGCCATGTACCAATAATTATTTACTAATCAGCCTCAGCCTTATCTATTGTGACATTTTATATATGTTCAGTATCTTATACGTGGGACCCTAAGCCCAGGTACCTAACAACAGCACAGAGCATGTGCAGTGAATCAGCAGGAGGAGCTGCTAGGACATCTTTGGAGGTACAGATCTTTACTGCTAAAGGGCTGTGATATCTTGGGCTGGTACAGAAGCCCAAAACATAATGTACATTTCTGCCCTACTTCTTTAGTTAAGATTTAGTTCTCCTTTAATCCTAACCTTTTGTTACAATAGAATTATAATAGACTGTACCTACATCAATCAATCTTAATTACAATATACATTATTAAAATTAGATCCAAACCTCATGTTCAGGAATTAAACACAGTGATAAACTGCAGTAACACTACTGTACTTACACGTCTACACATCCCTTGCTGACTTCCATTTCAATCCTTATGGTCTCTTATCACACTAGTAGAAGTCAGTGAACATTGAGCACACTTAACAGGCAGAAATGTAAATGCTGAATTAAGAGACAGGGGGTCTATAACATAACTAGTATTATCGCTGCCTTCTAATATTGGTATGTAAGGTTTCTATATGCCACAAAGTGAAGCAACTAGGGACCTGCAATTCATATAAATTTATATGTCAGCTTGATTCCTGGCTATAGATACCTCGCCTTACAGTGCAGTTCTATGTCAGACAAGCTGGTACGATTGCATGTAAAATATGACAAGTCAGGCATTTTCTTGTGGTATAGAAAGGAAACGCACTTCAAGTTGCCGAAGGTTGATCTGTCTTCTTCTGCATACAGCATTTACTTCTTTTTTTTTCATGAAGGCAGCCATTCAATATATAATTAAAATCCCTTTGGGAGCTAAGAAGCTGACTCAGTTAGGCAGACCATTGAAAACAATCCAGCCTTGGATACATTAGAAGCATAAATATTGCATGCTGTGAAAAATCTGGTTTTTGAATAGTAACAAGATGTCTGATGAACTTCCACTAGACAACTAATCCAAGTTAGCATTAAACCTGAATCCTAGGCCTTCCATCTGCACATATCCCAGTAGCCCTAGCTCTCATCTCTTCTAGGTGCATTAGGTACCTTAATATTTACAAGTGCTGGGTTTAAGCAACACCAAGATGTTTAGTGCTCGTATACATAATTTAAGGGTTTATTGTCAACATACTCAGCAGTTATTGGTAGTCGTACATTGTAGAGAGGAGGAAATCCATTAATACAATTTTCCTGACATAAACCATAGCAGTATCAGGGATGTGAAGGCAGGAATGTAGGCGGGGAAATCACGACGCCACCCATGTGCACCCTACTACTCACTGCACTTAATGGAAAATGGAATATTAAATGAAAGCAAAATGGCAGAAGTGCACTTACTTGAAAAGGAAACCAATGTAGGAAATATCATCACGGCCACATTATATCGCTGGTTGATTCTTTACAATACACAGCAATGGTCATACATGTTGAATCAGTGTGTGGTTAATTAATTGTGTATAACACAAAATTAAGGAAAGGGATTCAAGTTTATTTCCCCAGTTGAAAGACAATATAACAGGCTCCTAATGCACTCACCTGAAAACATAGTGCCAGTAGCAGGGAGGGTGTGCCATCAGCTGGTTCTAGAGAACATCCATCAGCCCAAATGTATTTACTTGCAGATATGAACCTTCGAGGACAAGGATATGTGAAATGTATGGCAGACATCTTGCTTGTGATTTTTGCTTACTTTATAAATAAAAGAGCATTATACTAGAATACATAAAATATAATGTACATGATAATAACAATAACAACAATCATTTAAAATATATGGTAAAAGTTCCAATACCTTGATGGAATTTGTAGTATGTGTGTATATGTGCAGTACTTAATTTCTTCTTACTTCTTAGAACGGCAAATACATATACTTCCCAAATATCAGCCTAACTGTCTGTCAATCTCAGCCCCCCAGCCCCTAGTCTAGCATACACTGCTCTAGATAAAAGCCATTGGCTAGGCTTCTATACATCAAGCATTTACTTATGAGAACTTCATATTTTCATATTCATATACAGTACTACCATTTTTTTTTAAATCAAAAGTATGTTGCTCAGGTTTTTGTTGAGAGTTAAATCCTCTGGTTTATTGTCAATTTTCTCGGGTGAAAAGGTGCCCAAAAAAGTCTTCTCAAGTTACACAACATTCCCATAGCCTTTTTTTAGATGGATTTACTAACCAAACTCAAGAATTCTCATATTAAGTCCACTGATTTCTTCCATAAAAAATGCTGTGTACTGTTCTCTTACCTATCACTTGTATAGGGATAGGGATGTGGCAAGAACCTGAGTTATTCTCTGTAGAAGTGGCTTATATTGAAGTGGTAGGTAACCTATGTATTTCTTTGCCCAGCAACTAAGGTAGTACTTTTCCAATCCTTCCTGTGTATGAACTTCAGTTCAAGTAAGGCACATAGGGCAGAGTTACTCGATGATGGAAATTTGCCAGCAACTGCTTCACACCCATCGCAAACACTTCGCCAGATGAAAATCCACTCAAAAAAACGCTAATTCAGTGGAATGCAGAGTTTCATCGTGGGCACCGAATGCTGGCAATGTTTTGCTAGTGTTACTTTGGCAATGCGAGCAATTGAAAGCGAAGATGCACTAGCGTTTATTTCTGCCTAGCAAATTCGCTAGAGGTCTTGCGCTCAGATTAATTTGCAAATGGTGGGAAATTTTAAGTTGAATGGACGTATATGTTGCAGCAAATACATTACACATTTCCAGGGAACCTTAATAAAGAAAATAAAGTTGTTATAATGCCCTAAACATGAGCCCACTGTATAATTTATGTTCCATATGTTAGGAAATGTATGGGGGAACCCAGTTACCCAAAAATAATTTTAAGGAATTTTGCAGGCTATCACTCTGAAAAAAAGAAAAGACACCAGGGTTTTTTGGACTTAGAAGCTTTTCCCAATAAATATATATGAACAGAAGATTGAGGAAGACCTCTGCGCCTGATCTGTGCAGCAACCAAAGCAATCAATTGTAAAAAAACACAAGAACCTGAAACTGGACACTGGAACCATTATACAGTAAACCTGCCACTAATTGTATGTCCCTATCAGTGCTAAGGAACATTAGGCTATTTGTCACCTGAGCAATTTCTGAGACAAAATGCTTGGAATCAACGTTCATCAATTTAATGGTAATTGCCAGGACTCTGATATGCATGTATGGTTGCCACCTTTTCATGAAACAAATACCAGCCTTTCTGTATTTTTAGCATTTTTCCCCTATTAATTACACATGTGCAGTTATGGGTGCAGATGAATTTCCTTAAAATTAAAATTACATGACTTATATTACCCACCCAGTGATTTGGAAAACACTTGTGCAACTAAACACCCTGAATTGCCCCATGGTTATTTACTCATATGGTTAGTTAAGTGTTAATAAATTTGTATGTGAGTAAAGCTGAACAAAACACTTCCTATATTTTGCTCATCTCATTTAAACTAAAAGTGTCAGAATTTCTTCATCCTGGTTAAAGGACAAAGAAAGGGTTAAGCACTGTTGGTGCCAATTTGTTAGGCATCCCCCAGTTATAACAATCGCCAACCTCTGACCCAAAGCAGCACCCCTTTTCACTGACAAAAGCAATGGGCACCAGGGTAGTGCTGAGCTCTGCCATCTTGTCTTTTGTCCCTTGTGATCCCTTGTGGCTGCCCCAGGCAGTGCACATGCTCAGTAGAGTAAAATGCAAAAAGCACCAGCCTAGGGTTTTGAGGTTAGAGAATACTATCACTGGGAAGCACCTAACTAATTGGCACGCCCAGTGATTAATCGTTTTCTTTTTCTTTAATTGTTCCATCCACAACCTTATACTGTACATTCCTTCCTTTGTTAAAGAAACGGTGTCACGAAAAATGTTTTAAAGTAATTAAAATATAATGCACTGCAGCGGCAAAACTGTGTGTTAGAAAAATTACTATAGTTATAATATATAAATTGTAATATTTACATAAAATGTTGTGTAGACAAGGGGGCAGATATTCATAGGAGAAATGGCTCAGATTACAGATTACTTATCAGATAAACTCTGTAGAATATAATGGTTTTCTACAGAGTTTATCTGTTATCTGCTATTTCACCTGTACCATTTAGCCTCAGTTACCTCCATGGCTGCAGAGCTTGATTATATTAACTGAAGTTGAGTTTCTGAAACAAACACATCAGTTTTACCAGTGCAGGGCAACTGTACATTATATTTTAATTACTTTAAAACATTTCCTTTTTTTAGTGTTACTGTTCCTTTAATATGCCCGCAACATTACACACATATCTGTAAAAAAAAAAAAAAAGAGCCCTTTAGATTTGCAAATGTTACAGGCAAAAGGTGAATCCCAAAAAATGTATTCTATGGGGAAAGCTCTAAATGTTGTAAATGGAAAAAACTATTACAAAACGCATGACAAATATTTGCTTTTCACAATGTGACATTTTTCATACGTTCAACCTTTATATACAGTACACTGTGTACTGGCAGAATTTGTTTCCACTGGCTACGGGTTTGAAAAACATACTAAATACGTGCAAAGGAAAACATATTCATGTAAAGGAAAAAATTAGTTTTGATCCACATATATTTTATTGTCCATGAGAATTTGATATCTGTTCTGTGCATTAGAATAAAAAAAAGTCTAGCCCAAAACTCAGTGACACTCTAAATGTCTGCATTGCTCCACTCCAGTAATCCAATCAGATGTTTGCTTTTATTAAACTAACCACACAATACCAGTTAGTTGAGCCCTTAACTGGGGCAGACTTTGCCCTTATTAATAAATACCACCTATGAGCCTGGAGTAAAATGCTAGCCTTTCATCATTCCATGTGCTCTCCCAGTCTCCTTTGTGGCAGTTATTCCAATCATCTACAGCTTTGTGCAAGGGCATGAGAAAAAGATTACTCATCACATTTTATCTGCAGGCTTTTATCTAGCTGGAGAGTACCAATAATATTATGCAGTAGCTACAGCTTCCACTAGCATCATATCCCGTCCCTAGACTGACTATCCTTTTACAGATGGAAAAACCCTTTCAACCAAGTAAATGTTCGATCCATCTTTTAAGTGACATTCAAAGCTCTTTACATCTGAACTGCTTTCCCAAACTGTTCCATAAATTTCTGTGTAGCTCTCTAGCCCCACCACCTGGCCTAGTAAAAAAAATTATTGTTATTGCTAGGCACAGCTCTGGACCCTAAAATCGATTTTAAGGTTGCGCCTGCTTTCATGCACAAGTTGCAATGTGTCCTGGAGAAAGGGAGCCCTGCAAATCGGCAACTTGGAGGCAATAATTCACTTGTTCCTGAATTAGCTACTAGAGCTCCTAGAATAAAGGGTAAATGCAACATAATCTTAAATTGTTTAAATGTTTGTAGCAGTTGGTCAATGTTGCAGAAATAGACTGGTAGTTTCTTTCACTGTTTCGTGCAATAATTGGTGCACCTATAGGGGCTTCCAATTAAAGAGTGGTTTATGTTTAAGTTAACTTTTAGTATGTTATAGAATGGCTAATTCTAAGCATCTTTTCAGTTGGCCTGCATTATTTTATTTTTTTATGGTTTATGTATTATTTGCTTTCTTCTTCTTCTGACTCTTTCTAACTTTCAAATGGGAGTCACTGACCCCTTCAGCCAAGAAGATATTGCTGACAGGATACCGTTTTATTGTTATTATTACTTTTTATCAATGATGTTTCTATTCAGGTCCTCTCCTACAAATATATTAGTCTCTTAGTCACACCACTCCTGGTTGCTAAGGTAATTTGAACCCTAGCCACCAGGTAACTGCTGAAGTTCCACACTGGAGAGCTGCTGAACAGTGGAGTAACTAGATGTTCCTGGACCCCATAGCAAATTAATTTTAGGGCCCACAACATATCCAGAGGTTGTCCTGTTCTACCAATACCTGTATATGTTGAAATTGCTAATTAAAAGAAAACTATATCCCCCAAACAATGTAGGTCTCTATAAAGAGATATTGCATAAAACAGCTCTTATGTAAAACCCTGCTTCATGTAAACAAACCATTTTCATAATAATATACTTTTCTAGTAATATATGCCATTGGGTAATCCTAAATAGAAAATTGCCATTTTAAAAAATAAGGGCCACCCCCTGGGATCGTAGGATTCACAGTGCACACAAACATACCAAACAAACTATACTTGTTAGGTTACATGAGCCAATTAACAGACAGAGTTGTGTCTTTTGCTTCAACACTTCTTCCTGTTAGTTTAGAGCTGCAGTATTTCTGGTCAGGTGATCTCTGAGGCAGCACACAGACCATCATGAAAAAGTGGTTCAAGGCAAGAGATGTAAAAGGGCAATATTTACTTAAATATATAGACTAGTTTGGTAAGATTCTTTAATATGCCACGTCATATGATATAAACTATCCGTTGCTTAAGTATTCCTTTTGGGGGTATAGTTTTCCTTAAATTAGGGCCTAGGGGGGCCCCCTATACTTCCTGGGCCCCCTTCCAGTCGGAGGATCTGCTTCCTCTGTAGTTATGCCCCTGCTGCTGAATAAAAGGCTAAATAATTTAAAAACAATGAATAATACAAAATGAAAAACAATTGCAATGTATCTCAGAATATTACTCTCTATATAATACTAAAAGTTAACTCATGGTGAAAAATCCCTTTAAAGGAACAGTTCAGTGTGAAAATGAAAACTGTGTAAATAGATAGACTGTGCAAAATAAAAAAATTTTCTAATATAGTTAGTTAGCCAAAAATGTAATGTATAAAGACTGGAGTGAACAGATCTCTAATAAAACAGCCAGAATCCAACTTCCTGCTTTTCAGCTCTATAACTCTGAGTTAGTCAGCGACTTGAAGGGGGGCCACATGGTACATTTCTGTTCAGTGAGTTTGTAATTGATCCTCAGCATTCAGCTCAGATTCAAATGCAACAGATATGGCCCATGTGGCCCCCCTCAAGTCTCTGATTGGTTACTGCCTGGTAGCCAGGGTAACCAGTCAGTGTCAACCAAGAGAGCTGAAAAACAGGAAGTAGAGCCTGACTGACATGTTATACATAGAATCACTCCAGCCTTTATACATTACATTTTTGGCTAACTAACTATATTAGAAACATTTTTTATTTTGCACAGCCTATCTATTTACCCTGTTTTTATTTTTACACCGAACAATTCCTTTAAACCAGTTGAATCTGGCAGGGATTATATATCATGCACATCAGTCCCTGGCCCAGTGGATCTTACAATCGAATGCTTCTTCCCTTTGTCAGGTATTGGCACCCCTGAAATGTTTGTTATGGTCACTGTGGCATCCAGGGCCGCCATTAGAAATCACGGGGCCCCGTACAACAAAATTTTTGGGGCCCCCTGGGCCCCGCCCACACTGACGACCAAGCTCCGCCCCATATCCCGCCCACATCGCAGTTAAAAGACCACACAGACATCAGCGCTAAAAAAGTAACCCCCCCCCCCCACACAAGTTGTAAAAAGCTATTGATGGTCAGGGCCCCCTTATAAAAAAAATTGGGGCCCCAAAAAAAAAAAAATTAAATTTTTTTTTTTTTTTTTAAAAACATTGGTGGCAGGGGCCCCCTTATAAGTTAAAAAAAACTTGGGGCCCCAACAAAAAAAATGTAAAAAAAACTAAAAAATAAACAAACATTGGTGGCAGGGGCCCCCTTATAAGTTAAAAACAAATTGGGGCCCCAAAAAAAAATTTGAAAAAAAAATTAATTTTTTTTTGAAAAAAAAATAAACATTGGCGGCAGGGGCCCCCTTATAAGTTAAAAACAAATTGGGGCCCCAAAAAAAAATTTGGAAAAAAAAAATTTTTTTTGAAAAAAAAAAAACTGGTGGCAGGGGCCCCCTTACAAGTTAAAAACAAATTGGGGCCCCAAAAAAAAATTTAAAAAAAAAATTTTTTTTTGAAAAAAAAAAAAAAACTGGTGGCAGGGGCCCCCTTACAAGTTAAAAAAATTTGGGGCCACCAAAAAGAAAATTAATTTTTTTTTAAAAAAAACAAACAAAAAAAAAACAATGGTGGCAAGGGGCCCCTTACGAGTTAAAAAAAAAATTGGGGCCCCAAAAACAAAAGTTTTAAAAAAAAGATTGGTGGCAGGGGCCTATAGAATATTAAAATAATACATTGGTGGCCAGGGGATTAAAAAAAAAAAAACACAAACTGGTGTTCAGTAGAATTGAACTCATGGCTTCAGTACTTCAACTTCGCCTCCTTTCGTGACTTCGGGTCTTTTCACCGCTTCAGGACTTCAATTTCGGCTGTTTTCATGACTTCGGGTCTTTGCGCTGCTTCAGGACTTCGGCTTCGGCTGTTTTCGTGACTTCGGGTCTTTTCGGCGCTTCGTGACTTCGGCTTTTTCCGTGACTTCGGGTCTTTTCGGCGCATCGGCTTCGGCTTTTCGGCACTTCCGCATTCGGCACTGAAGAGGAATGACGTACGGCTCGGGCGCTCGTAAGGGGGGCCCGGATCTTCAACAAAATGCAGCGCTGCCGGGCCCCCCTTCATGCCCGGGCCCGGTACGCTTGTCCCCCCTGTCCCCCCCTGATGGCGGCCCTGGTGGCATCAGTCTGAATAGATCACTTTTTAAATGTGGCAACTGTCTGAATAAATTACTTTTAGGTGCGTGCTTGTTTGGAATCTCGTATGGTCTGGTATCCTGCCATGTTTCTCAATTTAAAAACATTCTCTTAAAGGAAAACTATACCCCCAAAATGAATACTTAAAGGGATACTGTCATGGGAAAAAAAAAAATTTCAAAATGAATCAGTTAATAGTGTTGTTCCAGCAGAATCCATTTCTCAAAAGAGCAAACAGATTTTTTTATATTTAATTTTAAAATCTGACATAGGGCTAGACATTTTGTCAATTTCCCAGCTGCCCCAAGTCATGTGACATGTGCCTGCACTTCAGGAGAGAAATGCTTTCTGGCAGGCTGCTGTTTTTCCTTCTCAATGTAACTGAATGTGTCTCAGTGGGACATGGGTTTTTACTATTGAGTGTTGTTCTTAGATCTGCCAGGCAGCTGTTATCTTGTGTTAGGGAGCTGTTATCTGGTTACCTTCCCATTGTTCTTTTGTTTGGCTGCTGGGGGGGAAAAGGGAGGGGGGGATGATATCACTCCAACTTGCAGTACAGCAGTAAAGAGTGATTGAAGTTTATCAGAGCACAAGTCACATGACTTGGGGCAGCTGGGAAATTGACAATATGTCTAGCCCCATGTCAGATTTTTAAAATTGAATATAAAAAAATCTGTTTGCTCTTTTGAGAAATGGATTTCAGTGCAGAATTCTGCTGGAGCAGCACTATTAACTGATTCATTTTGACAGTATCCCTTTAAGCAACAGATACAAGTGAAGTAAGTAAATATAAGTAAGTATTGCCCTTTTACATCTCTTTCCTTGAATCACCATTTCATGATGGTCTGTGTGCTGCCTCAGAGGTCACCTGACCAGAAATACTACAACTCTATAATAGGAAGAAGTGTGGAAGCAAAAGACACAACTCTGTCTGTTAATTGGTTCATGTGACCTAACATGTATGGTTTGTTTGTGTGCACCGTGAATCCTACGATCCAACTTAATCCTTTGTTTTGTTGCTGCCACAAAAAAATACATTACTCTTATATTGGATTTTAGAAACTCTCCGCTCCATGAAAGATATTTTATCACAGATAATTCTGTTGGCAAGAAAGGTTATGGGCAAAAACAGCTGAATCTCATTTCCCACCTTAGGGCCTTTATCAAGGATAAACAAATGCAGTGTTAACAACATATTTATACCCCCACTCATTCAAGAGTTTTTGGCGCCAAGTATGACGTCATACAAGTTAAAATTCCACGTCATTAAATTAACCGCAGTGAAACATCAAAAAAAGAAAAAGAAAATATATTCTCTCACCACTGGGTGTCACTATAGTGCAGAGAGAAACGAAAATTGTCCATGTGGAAACATTTTCTGCCAAGGAATCTATGAAATTTATACAAATTATCTATTTAGTTACAGACATGACAGTGTTATCTCTTTTGGTAATGATAAAAGGAGACAATGTGTTAGGAACTTTACATTAAAAACAATTTAGACAATAAGTCAGTATTCAGGCTTGTTTTACTCTTACTTACACAAATTGATCTCATTTTGTTTGTCTCAGTCACTACTGTCTCAAATGTGTGTTACAACATGGAAGATGTGTTAATTTAAGAAACAACTAAGTACTATTTGGCCATTTAATCCATTTTGAGCAACACAGTTTAATTCATGTATCCAGTACGCCTCTCTTTTTAGCAGGGCCTGGGTATGATCTCCCCCTCGTGGACTGATCAATACCTGATCGATCGGCATGCATCTCAATCTGGACTATGCTTGGCCTCAGCCCAGTGCTTTGCCACTAGTTGTTGTCAGAGGCGGGCCACGCTGGCCAGGCGCCCTAGGCAAGCCTTGCAGTAGCGGCGCCTGTGCGAATCTGCGCTCGCGTGCGCAAAATTCGCGCATGCGCAGAATCGAAAAAGGCGCGTTAACAACCAGACATTCGGGAACCGGACTTGGGGTAGGCGACAGAGGAGGTACGTGCCTGTCGCCCCCCTAGCTTTGCGCCCTAGGCACGTGCCTACTCTGCCTACCCTTAGTTCCGGCCCTGGTTGTTGTAATATAGCTTGTTTTTTGTTCTTTCCTCTTTCCTCTTTTTGATTTTTCTTAGGGTCAAGTGCTGCCCGTATGCTCGATCTATGCATGCCCATGCGTTCCTTCAGTTGTCTAATGTTTTTCCCACAATATACTAAGCCACAGGGACATTTTATAATGTAGACAACTAGACAACCATGGATGTAGTGCAGGTCATTCTTTGCTTAATGCGATATTTTTTGCCTGCTTGTGGGTGTGTGAAGCTGTCTCCTGTAATCAAACTATTGCACAAAATACATTCCCCACATTTATACACTCCTGGTCACTGTGTTAAAAAATTTAGCTTTTGAACCTTCATATATTTATCTCAGGGGACAGAGGAACTTAGGCTTTCCTTCAGATTCCTACCCCTTCTGTAGATAAACTTTGGTACGGTTGGCAACTTGTTGGTTAAACTGTCGTCACTAGCGACTAGCGCCCAGTGTTTCCGCACACTTTGATTAACATGGCTGGAGTGTGTCCCATACTGGCTTACATAGTATATATTTTTAGTGGTGTGTTTGCGTCTTACACTGGTGTTACCTTGCTCCCATAATGTACTTTTGTGGTCCTGTGTTATGGCCCAATGTTTGGTGTCACTTATCAGTTTCTCTGAGTAACCCCTTGCAAGAAATTTACTGCCCATGTCTTCTAGATCTTGGCCTGTATCCCAGGGTCACTATCAATACGCACCACCCTCAACATCTGCGATTTCGGTAAGGAATTTAGTAAATGTATTGGGTGGTTGCTCTGATAGTGGTGTTTCTGTCAGTTGGCTTGATATTTATGCATGTGTGAATTTTATCCTCTTTCTTATAGACTTTAACATCTAAAAAAATCAATTTGTTCACTATCGTATTTCAAAGTGAACCTGATTAGGCTATCCATTCCATTTAGTTCATTTACAAAATGCTGCAATTCATCTACTGGACCCAGCCACACAAGAAAGACATCGTCAATGAAGCGTCTATAAAATGCACCATATTTTCTAAACATGTGGTGGCTTAGAATATTTTCACTTTCATATGCATACATATAACAGTTGGCATAGGCAGGAGCGACCTTTGATCCCATGGCAGTGCCTGTACATTGTATATAATATTGATTCTCAAATTTGAAATAATTTTTGTATAAAATGAAGTTAAGCAGGGACAAAGTGAAGTCCACTGGTGGCCCCTTATATGAATCATTTTCAGTTATTAGTTTACGTACAGCTTCTATGCCTTTTTCATGAGGAATACAAGTGTACAGGCTCTACACATCCATTGTGACAAAGGTAATCGCAGATATTGGGAAATCAATGCTTTCGATCATTTTCAAAAAGTCATTAGTGTCCTTAAGATAACTGCCAATCTGTTAAATACATGGCTGGAGCAAGTGATCCACAAATTCAGCTATCCCTTCATTTAATGCTCCATTTGATGAAATGATCGGGTGTCCTGGTGGTTGGGATACATTTTTGTGGATTATATGGCAGGGTATAAATCACAGGTTTAACTGGATATTCGGGTAAAAAATAATTAAACATGTCCTCAGTGATCCAACCATTAATTGTGGCAATGTTCAAAATGTCCCTCAGCTCCTTTTGGAATTTACTTGTGGGGTCCACAGATAATTTGCTGTAGTTCAAGGTATCACTTAATTGGGTAAGGAGCTCATTTCTATAATACTTGTATCAAGTATTAATTACCACCCCTCCACCCTTATCAGCACTTTTAATGATAATTTCTTTATTTTGTTTCAGGGACTGTTTTGCCTCCCTCTCTGCTGCTGATAAGTTCCCATGTCATTTTTGTTTTGTCCCGTGCCATTTGGACATATCCACATATAACATCCGGTTAAAAGTTTTAATGGACGGGTTATAACTCACTGGATCATATGTGCTTTTTGTTTTAAACTTGCCCCCAGCTGGTGCCTCATCCCCTACTGGGCGATTTACATGTGCCAAGTCCGTTGTCTCCCCATTTACTGCCATCCCTGGGCCAAAGTGTTCTTTCAGCCTTAACTGTCGTGTAAACTTGTAGTTATCAACAAAGTGATTAAAAGAATTTACACTCACCGCTGGAATGAAGCCCAGTCCCTTTTTAAGCAGTGATTCCTCTGTGGTTGTCAATCGGTAGGAAGACAGGTTGAAGATCAGGTCATCCTCTTCTGTCTCCCCCTGGAGCGGGATGCGGCTGGCGTGCTTTCCTTTGCCGCGGCGGGTGGCCTTCCTGGGTCACTTGCAGCACAATCGCCCCCACCTAAAAAGGAACCGCAGGTTCTGTGTATCCAGATGCACTCGCTTCCCCTTCACTCTCGGATCTTCCGCTATCCGCTCTGCGTCCAGGGGATCTCTGTGCATGCTACTCCGGTCTCCATGGTTTGGACCCGCCTCCTTGTTGCCACCGGTACACCATGCTTTCCTTGTAATCTTGCGCTACTCTGAGGCGCTTGGAGTTTTTCAGGGCTAGCAGTTCCGCTTTTGTATTTATCGGCCTGCTCCTGGATCCTGGTAAGCCAGCTACTTTCCTTGTCAGCTTGTAGAACAGGTAGATTTGTGCTCTCAAATTTTAGTAGATCGCTTTTCACAGTCTTCAGTTCTCGTCAAGCTTCTTCTACTTCTAGCAGCATCAGGTCCAGCCGTCCAGGGAGCAGCGATCAAGGAGCTGGTACCATCTTTTGCAAAAGTCGGGGTTATTTTTGCCCAAGGTCTGTGTATTAGAGATTCTAAATCCTCTCGGGATTCTCTTCTCACGGTAGTAGTCTGACAAGGAAACTCCATGCAGATGCAACTCGATCTCCATTTTCTTTAAATGGAGTAGTTGGTGATAGACTTCCCTGGCACATAATTTTTCATATGCTTCTTCATATGATTCAGGGAATAGTATCTTTTCTACATCAACAGCTGCAAAGCTTCCATGCTGTGACAAATACGAACTTTGGTTGCCGTCATCCATTTCTCGCTGGGATTCATATATCTTCTTAATGATTCCTGGGGTGCTGGGTGCAATATACCAGAGAATCTTGCCTCCGGTCCATATAATTTCTCTGATCCGGATCTGTAAGTATGATGGTGGGTGCTGGATCAAAATTGTATGCATAGATTTTCACATAGAACCGCACTTCATTTAGATGAATAAAGTCACATTTATTGCATTCAATCTGTGTAGATAGATATTTGATTGTACCTGATTTGATTGTTCTACTATGTTTATGGAAAACTCAATAAAAATGAAAAAAAAATCCTACAATCCCAGGGGGCGGCCCTTATTTTCTATTTCTGGTTACCCAATGGCACATACTACTATAAAAATATATTATTGTGATGTTTTATGTAAAATCTTTTTATAGAGATCTACATTTTTCTGGGGCTATTGTTCTTAGGGATGTACCGAATCCAGGATTCGGTTCAGGATTCGGCTATTTTCAGCAGGATTTGGATTCGGCCAAATCCTTCTGCCAGGCCGAACCGAATATGCAAATTAGGGGCGGAGAGGGAAATCACGTGATTTTTTGTCACAAAACAAGGAATTAAAAAATGTTTTCTCTTTCCCACCCCTAATTTGCATATTCAAATTAGGATTCGGTTCAGTATTCGGCCAAATCTTTAGCGAAAGGATTTGGGAGTTCGGCCAAATCCAAAATAGTGGATTCATTGCATCCCTAATAGTTTTCAGTTAATCCTGTACATGGGAACTAGTGCATCAGCTAAAAGTTCCTAACTCAGCTGTGCACAATGGTTCCCACGGCAGTATAGGAAACAAATTGTGAGTGCTGAACTTGTTCTATTGCACAAATTTTATTAGGGGTGCATAATAGTCTTATAATACACAAAAGCCATGAATATCTTGTAAATTATATCCTTATAAACGGTGAGTTCTGATGTCATCAGTTATAAACGGTGAGTAGTGATGTCATTTCTGTCACATGACTCACTAAAACTTGTGTATTATAATAAATAAAGTACCCCCTGTTGCAAAATATGAGGATATTAGAAGTAACCTTGGAGTTTCATGCCCTGTATAAAAACACTCGGCCTTCGGCCTCGTGTTTTTATATGGTCATGAAACTCCTCGGTAACTTATAATATCCTTATATTTTACAAAAGGGGGTACTTTATTCCCTATATAAACGGTGCATAGTTATGTTATTGGTTATTATTGGAGCTTAGTGATGTCATTTCTGTCACATAACAGAAATGGGGGTACTGAGTGACTGATCTCCTCATGTATCATCCCTCTAAAGCAATGTAGGTTTAAACAAATTAATCCAATGTTTTCCATGGTGAGGCTAATAAAAATCCCCAAATAAGTTATATTTGCATTGCAATATAAGAGCCGAGGGAACATATGTACTGGAGGAAGAATCTGTGTTTGCCAGTGAGACATACTGCCAGCATGAGTAATGTAACTGTGCCGGCCTGGGTCCTGGAGTTCTGTCATTCACTCCCCAGTAGGTTTGCCACCTCATCTCTCGAACACATAAGGAATCCACAGCCTGCATGGCTAATTAGCAATTTATTTATATGTATGCTACAGACTAAACTGATTTATGTACAGCCATCCATCATGCACCTAAATGATTCATCAATAGACGTTGTATGAAGGAGGCCACAAAGCATCCGCAGTACTGTGCTGCAAAACTTTTATTCCAAAATACACAACATGTTTCGAGTCAGCAAGGAACCTTTCTCAAGTGTAATTAGCCAAACGTGTGTCCAAGATTTAAAACCATACAATGCTCCACCTTCTCAAGCAGTATCCAATCAAGCAGTGATGAAATCACATAGCAGAGTTATACAATCGTATCAAGTGGGGAACACCCTCCAATGTTTAAAATAGATACATTCACCATGCTGTGTTTTTAATAAATATACATTGTGTCATAGATTTATCCATTGTGTCAGAATTCAATATCCAAAGGTTAAAATGTCCATAAAGTGCAGTGAAACATTTCTCTCTTTTACAACTCTGAAAAAAGAAAAAATAAGGTTATCCCGAAAAATGTGAAGGATTTTTTGATCACTGAGCATCCAAAAACACCAGTCCTGTATCTCTTACCAAAGATACATAAAACCTTAACTAATCCGCCGGGTCAACCCATAGTGTCCGAAATGGGGTCTGTGCTAGAACCTTTAGCCCAATATGTAGATGCTTATTTACAACCTATAGTAGCCAACATACCCTCTAATTTAAAGGACACAAATGATTTGTTGTGTACGCTTGAAAAATTTCCTGTTTTACCGGAAGGGATTTTGTTGGCCAGTATAGACGTGCAGAGTTTATACAACTCCATTCCTCAAGAGGAGGGAGTCCGTTATGTTGAGAAGGCACTGCTGAACACTTATATAGAAAATCAATTTTAATTGACTGCCTGACTTTAGCGTTACAGAAAAATTATTTTATGTTTGAAGGTGAATTTTAATGGCAGAAGCAAAGGACCTCAATGGGGGCGTCGGTCCAATATTTTGTAAATAAATTGGAGGAAAACTTCTTCTTAAAACATAGACTGGGTGGACATATCCTGCTGTACCTAAGATATGTTGAAAATATCTTATCTTGTAGAATGGAACCCCTGATACCCTAAATGAAATGGTAAATGAAGCAAATAGCTTGCATGAGACCGTAAGGTTTACAGTAGAAATGTCTAAGACAGAGTTACACTTCTTAGACATCCAACTGACACTGAAGGATGGTGTGATTAATACTAAATTGTATAGGAAGGACACAGACAGGAATAATTTACTGCATGCAAATAGTTTTCATAACCCTAACACAATAAAGGTGATCCCTAAAGGACAATTTCTTAGGGCTAAAAAGATTGCATCCACAATGAATGATTATGTATTATCAAGCCAGAATTTGTGTACAAAAAGGATATGATCTAAAACATATAGAAGGGACCATGAGAGCGGTGGAGTCCATACCTCGAGCAGATTTATCGCATAAAGACAAAAAGGATAGAAAAAGTAACACCCGTATCCCTTTTATATCTAAATATGTGAACAGAGCAAACATATTGAAAAGGTGATTAAAAAATATTGGCCAGTCCTTCAAAGAAACAAAAACTATGGAAAAGTGTTTAGCTCACCCCCTCTCTTTTGTTATAAAAAGGGGAAAAGTATTAGAAATAAACTTTGTCCAGCCGAACCTGATATAAAGCTAAACCAACAGTTTCTGGGAATACAAAGGAATGGCACGTATCCGTGCCTTAACTGCATCTGTTGAGAATCAATAATTAACCAAGCATAAACCACCCAACACAAGGGACAAAACTTAAAGGGATACTCTCATGGGGAAAAAAAAATTCAAAATGAGTCAGTTAATAGTGCTGCTCCAGCAGAATTCTGCACTGAAATCCATTTCTCAAAAGAGCAAACAGATTTTTTTATATTCAATTTTGAAATCTGACATGGGGCTAGACATATTGTCAATTTCCCAGCTGTCCCAAGTCATGTGACTTGTGCTCTGATAAACTTCAATCACTCTTTACTGCTGTACTGCAAGTTAGAGTGATATAACCCCCCTCCCTTTTTCCCCCCAGCAGCCAAACAAAAGAACAATGGGAAGGTAACCAGATAGCAGCTCCCTAACACAAGATAACAGCTGCCTGGTAGATCTAAGAAAAGCACTCAATAGTAAAAACCCATGTCCCACTGAGACACATTCAGTTACATTGAGAAGGAAAAACAGCAGCCTGCCAGAAAGCATTTCTCTCCTAAAGTGCAGGCACAAGTCACATGACCAGGGGCAGCTGGGAAATTGACAAAATGTCTAGCCCCATGTCAGATTTCAAAATTTAATATAAAAAAATCTTGCTCGTTTGAGAAATGAGAAACATGAAAAAAACATGTTTTCCAATGACAGGATCCCTTTAAACTTAAGGATTATGCCATCTGCAACTCCAAGGGAGTCATTTATATGCTTAAATGCCCATGCGGGTTGGCACATGTAGGGCAAAATACACAAAATGTGAAAACCAGAATAAAAGAACATAAAAGTGACCCATACAGACACCACAGTGGCCAGACATTTTAATGAAGCGAAACATTCCCATGGGCAACTTAAATGGGTAGTTCTGGAAGTAGTTCAACCCTTACGAAGGGGTGGTAACTTCAAACAAAAAATGTTACAGCGAGAAGCAAAGTGGATTTCTAGACTAAATACTCTTAGCCCTATAGGTCTCAATGATACCTGGAGTTTGAAGTGTTTTCTTTGATTTATGTGTAATATCAACATATCTATGATTTACAGATATTAAAATGATGCCTACAGTAAAAGTTGCCTCTGAGCCTGGGGTACCGTAAGATAATACTATCCCTGGCATTTCTATTTATCCAATTACTTTAAAAGTTTAAATTGTAGTCCATTGTGTTTAGTATGGAGTTATAGTTCAACACGCTATGTTTTCGTGTACAGGACAATTAGACTCCAATAGAGAGTAGTACCACCTTCTGTTTATTTTTACTGTTTTTATGATAAAGGTTTTAAATTAAAATTTAATCATTTCGAACATTTTCCCTTTCAGAGTTGTGAAAAACAGAAATGTTTTACTGCACTTTATGGACGTTTTAACCTTTGGATATTGAATTCTGACACAATGTATATTTATTAAAAACACATCATGGTGAATGTATCTATGTTAAACATTGGAGGGTGTTCCCCACTTGAAACAAGATACGATTGTATAACTCTGCTATGTGATTTCATCACTGCTTGATTGGATAATTGCTTGAGAAGGTGGAGCATTATATGGTTTTAAATTTTATACACACGTTTGGCTAATTATTCTTGAGAAAGGTTCCTTGCTGACCCGAAACATGTCGTCTATTTTGGAATAAAAGTTTTGCAGCCTCCTTCATACAAAGTGTATTGATGAATCTTTTGGTCTTTACGGTGTGACCCAATTAAGAAGGTGAGCCCACTTACTAGAAGTTAAGGGAAGCGCTGGGAAAATTGCATAGGATTGATGCATCTAAATGAATTGCTAATTAGCCATGCAGGCTGTGGATTTCTGACTATGAGTTTACGGATGTGGAGGGAGCCTTTAGGGAACCACAGCTGGGGAAGGAAGAGTGAGTTCATACTGATGAGGAAAGTATAATATGCAACAGCATTAACAGTACACATATATTTATATATGTAAAGGAAGTAGAGCCAGGCACTCGCAGATCAACTACAAATAGTTTTATTAGTACAACATGTTTCGGGCAAGGCCTTCGATACACTTGATAAAGGGCCTTGCCCCAAACATGTCGTACTAATAAAACTATTTGCAGTTGATCTGTGAGTGCCTGGCTCTACTATCTTTACATAGATTGACTAAAGCAGAACTTTGAGGCACACCAAGGCATTTTTGTAACCAGTGTCTACATACATATATTTATATCACTTGGTCACATATATAAAATATATATTATAATTCACCAAAATAGTGATTTTAGAACAAACTAGTCTGCCCTTTAATCACATCTACTTCCTAACCAGCGCCGATTCAGACCTAAGCGCCGCCTGAGGCGGCTCCTGCAATGCCGCCCCCCCTCGCCGACTTACTTGTCGGGAGGGGAGGCAGGAACACTAATGCGGAGAGCACAATTGCGCTCTCTCGCATTAGTAAAGCCGAATTTCCGGTTTAAAAACCGGAAATTCGGCTCTTAAAGGTGCAGGAGCGGCTTTTTGCCGCCCCTGGAAACCGCTTCGGCGTTGCCGCCTGAGGCGAGCGTCTCAGCTCGCCTCATTGGCGGCGCGCCCCTGTTCCTAACTATTAGAAGGTATGCTACAGTATATTTACATCTACAAACAGAACATTGGGGTGTTAAGCTCCCCATAGACGCGACGATTCTTCTTGCCGAACGACCGATTTTAGGGAAGCCCGACCAATCCATCGAAATTATCGTGCGGTTAGTGGTATTCGAACGATCGTACATCTTACGATTTTTCGGCCGACATCTGTCGGGAAATTGATCGGCCAGGTCAAAAAATCTTTGTCGGTCCCAGTGCAATCTCTCTATGTTTGCAGGGCCAAGCAGGCAGCTCCCCTTTGTTTTCCTGGTAAATTGGTCTTTTTAGTTGATGGTAGATTCGTACGATCGTACGATCGTTCTGAGAAGATCGTGGTCTCACGATCAGGATCTGATCTTTTAAAAATCTCAACATCTATGGCCAGCTTTAGTTTCTGCAATGTTTGGCTCCCTCAGGGGGTCTTGAAGGGCAAAGAACAATGCACGTCTTTCACACACATATATTCCCCAAGGTCATAAAAATGCCCTTTAACATTCTCTGCATTTCTTGTTCCACTTTTCTTTGCTATATTTTCACCCCTTGTGCCGTTTGTTGCTGCAGCCTGCCGTGAATTCCTGCTCTTTGAACACAATCTTACTTATGAGTTTGTTTTTTTTTATCTAACCCACCCATTGAGCTGCAGCTGAACATCCATGTAATTATGACTCAGCAGAAATGAAAAGGTCAGCTGTCACATTCTTTCCCGACTCTGTCCATGCCATTGCTGTCTATCAGAGTGTGTTGGAAGAGCACATTGGGGACCAAGCAGGCCTGTCCATTGAGCTTTGCTGCAAAACTTGGTGCAGCCGTACAAGTCCTCCTCCTCATTAACTTCATGCACCCATGTCCCCTTGACCAGCAATTTCTTATATTCTGTCCCCTCTATCCACCCTTATCCCCAGCATTTAGACTTTTCAACTGACCTCTTTGCTAAACAGATTTTATTTTAACCTGTGGGGGGCCCACTTAGTTGCCAGGGATTGCGTGTAGGGACAAACCCTGTAGCTCAACCAAAATGTGCAGCCAATGGAAATGGACAGATAATGTTTTTATGTAATATAAGGATGAAATCCTCTTCCTGGAAATCCTGTGCATTCCCAATGGCGGGTTATGTCTAACCAGTATCCCTGTTTTTGTTAAAAACAGTGTGTTTTCTTACAATTCAAACATGAAGCCATGTTTGGGAACAAGTTTGGTCAAACTTTCCCATTAAGAGAATTTTTCTGTCATCTTCCATAACGAAAAAAGATAGTTTTACACATGGAAACACTGACATCTAGTGGTATTAATGCAGTCTTTGCTTTGAACTGATCTCAAGCTGTAGGGTGATGGAACACCAGGAGATTAACCGACTGGCGATAAAGTGATTCACTGGTGGTAAAACCGATGTGTCTCTTCCTCTTGCCCCAAGAGGAAACTTCAGACGACTTCGGAAAACTGAAACAGCATGTGGGTTTTACCACCAGCGATTCACTTTACACCCATGTGTCCTTAAAAGTTCAGTGCAAACAAAACTAAACATGACTACCTATGGATAATAAACAGATACGGATTTTAGGTGTTATTAATCCATTTCAATAAAATAGTTCCATAATCAAAATCAGAAGCATGCTGTTACTTTGGAAACAGAGAAGAACAAAAAAAATTGCTAAAAATATGTATAAAATATTCTTCCTGTATTCCGAAAAAGAAAACAAAGGAGGTAGAATATATATGTAAATAAGATTAATGAAATCCTGTAACCACCCACTAAATGTACAAATACACACAATAAAAGCTGGAAATAACATAAGGCAGAATCACATTGCAGTTAAAGGTACAAAGTCCACTTCTGTTCAGCAGAAGCCCAACGTATAGAACTAGTGCTGACAATGTATTTTGCGTATTCTTTAAGTGTAAAAAGAAAAAAAAAAGTAGCATTATATTTGTATCGGTGAAAGGGCTCCTCCAAACATTTTTTATGTACAGGTATGGTACCTGTTATCCAGAATGCTCTGGACCTGGGGTTTTCTGGGTAAGGGATCTTTTTGTTATTTGGATCACCATACTTTAAACCCCCAAAGAAAAAGGAAACAAAAAAGGATCACTCACCACATAGAACAGGTGGTCCAGGTACACCAGACCCTCATCTTAGGTAGTGGATAAACCAGCAGCATACAAAAAAGGTGTTATAATACTTATTGTAGATTCATTAATGAATCTACAATAAATATTATACTTTTAACGTTAATTTTGCCGGCCCTTGTGGAATCCTTTGAGTGCCCGATACCCCCATTTTTTGTATGCTTCACCGTACTTTAAGTCTACAAAAAAGCATTTAATCATTAAATAAACCCAAAAGATTATTTTGCCTCCAATTAGGATTAATTATATCTTAATTGAGATCAAGTACAAGGTACGGTTTTGTTATTAAAGAGAAAAAGGAAATTATTTTAACAAATTTGGATTATTTGGATAAAATGTAGTCTATGGGAGATGACTTTCTCATAATTAGGAGCTTTCTGGATAACGGGTTTCTGGATAAGGAATGTAACTTTCCAATATACATGAATTCAAATTTCAATGGTTTTAATTTACATTTGTAAATGTAATTGCTATTAAAAGCACTGTTTGTTTATATCCCTTTCTGTTCTCTGTGTTGGAACTGTTAAATCCATATAGCAGCAGTCAGTTCTCTTGATTTTGTGAGCTGGTAACTGCGAAGTGAGAGAGTGAAGAGCTGCTAGAAAGTGTTTGTTTTATAAAGCAAAGTCACCTGGCTTTGTCTACTGAAAATCCCAGTAGGGAACCAGGACTACAGTAGGTAGGGACTAAACTCTGTGTTTAGCCTAGAGCCCAAGAGAAGCAAGGCTTTTGTTTGGCTTTGTTTCAGTGAAATTGTCACTTAAGTTGTGGATGCTGTTTTTGTAATAAAGTGAACATTTTCCTTCTGTCTATTCATCTGATATCAAACAATGACTTTCTCCAGTGCCCTAATTCAGTAGTACAATTACTGTGGTCCCTCGTCAGCATATTACTGTGCACAAGCATGCATCAAGTTGGACTGGGGGTCCAGGGCCTGCCAGGTTGCCATGTCAGGGGACCTCACACACACCCCTGGTCCCCCTTCAATGGCCCACCACCCTGTGCGTACCTTTTTTCCCTTCTAGACGCAAAGTAAGATTGGGGCCAGTAGAGGAGATCAGGAAGCAGCAGTAACGCAACTAGAGGGGGGCGGGCCCTGGCGCGGGACGTGCAGCCATGCCCCCGCCCCCTCCATACGCCCGTAAACACGGGAGAAGTCAGTGGCGCGCGAGCTGCCGGGGGGCCCTGAGGGGGTGCGGGCCCTGGCCCAATCACACCCTCTGCTCCCCAGTAGTTACGCCACTGGGAAGCAGCATGGGCTCAGTCCAACCCTGAGCACCAACTCCAATGAAGGGTTATCCTCATGTATTGATACATGTTATGTTTGTCCTTCCTGATGCAAAACACCAGAATTTTGCTCCCCTTTTTTCAGATTTAGGGATATCCTGCTGTTGTTGCAGTGTTTTGTTGTCCAAGAGCTTTCTCTGCTTCCTAGTTCATTCTTATATTTGAATTCTCCATTCAGACGTAGCCTGTTTCACTTTTCTGCTTGTTTGCTGCCTGACTTAAGTGCTGAACCTATGCCTCCTGTCCAGACCTGGATCTCTCTGACCACAAGTATTGCCTTATCCCTGATTCAGACTCTCTGACTTCTCTCTGCTTCATAGGTTCTCTGTCACCATTTCAGGTGTTCCCAGCGTTAGTGTAAGCTGCTTTCTGCAATTATAACCACTGCAAGGCTGACTGTTTTTTTTTTTTTTTTTTGAGAAAGCACTTTCGAACACACATATAGAAATCTGTGCATGTACTTTCTATGGTTCTGGACACACACTGAATTGTCTTTTAACACCTTTGTGCCATGAGAAGTCTATATTGACCTCAGAGCCAACAAATCTCAGTGTTCCCAAGATCAGCAGCTCCAGTCCATTCCCCTAGCAATACAAAGTAAAACCCCTGCAGTATATCGGTAATGCTAAATGTTTGTATAATGTAAAAAGTTGCTGCAAAAGAAGTTACACTGGTTTGCGTCTTGTTGCAGGCAATGTACATATTATTCTGGTGAAAAGTAAATCTGTCTTTCAACTGTCATACACTGCAAGCATACCTCCCATGTCTTTACATAACCTGCTTGTTCAGGCATCTCTGTAGTTGTAGCTTTTGAAGCAGACTCTTCCTCTAACAGGATTTAGTAGTGTACTGTATTTAGTATATATAAATTTATAAACCTGCTCATGGAAGTGGAGAGAAGGAAGGTTGGAGTTTAAGATGCAGACATTTAAAACAGTGCTTGGAAAATAGACTAATATGCATAATGGATAACTAAATGGAAATAAGTAATATTGCCAGTTCCACTTAAACACAAGCTTATGTCTGTTAAGTATCATTAAGAAGTGTGTTAATACTATTTTAATTATTATTCACCACTAAAACCCATTAGCATTACAGGAAAGCATCCTCAGTATAAACCCAGCACACATAATACTATTTCATATTAGTATTTTTTATCTAGAAACACTAGTGCTACATGAAACACTTCTTACTTTTATCTCCAATCATAATTCACATTACTCATAAGAATCTGTAAAAAAAAAAAAAGCATTTTTAAGCCCCCCACCCCATTATATAAAAAAGACTTTATACAGTCTTTCCTCTGCCCATTAGGACATATGATTTTTTGAGTTCCATCATACAAATCATAATATATATCTCCGTAGCCCGGGCCATGCAGAGTGTGCTCTACCTTTAAATATGTTTTATGTAATTCTATATTTCGATGAAGGTGCACATATGGCTGGGTTTCCATCTATCTTTGAAAATTGTAGATATGCATCTTGCTCTACATTAGTTGATAGATGGCATAATGACCAAACAATCTTCACCCCTTTCTGTTTTACAGCTTTCTCTTTATTGCTAGAATGATGTTTACAGCCTGGTCATTGCTTTCTATGAGAGCTGGTTGACCAATGTCTGATTGGTCTCTTCTAGAAGGCTAAAAAGGCTTCCATCTTAGGCTTCTCCGACCAAGATGGTGCCCCTTAACTTATTTTTGACCCATTGGAACACCTGTTGAATGAGAAAACTGGCAAACAACGAAGACATTTCTTTGAATATTCAGCACTTTTTGGCCTTGTTTAAGCCTTTTACGCAATAGACTTCCCATTTTTATTTGCTGAACCTACAGCTGCTGTGGTGGCTGCCCCTATCTTGAATTCATATTGTATATGCTGAAATGTTCTGCTTTAAGCCATCTGCTGTTAGTGTCTGCTTAAAGGAACAGTAACACCAAAAAATGAGTGTTTTAAAGTAATGAAAATATCATATACTGTTGCCCTGCACTTCAGAAACACTACTATAGGTCAAATAAACAAGTTGCTTTGTAGCAATGGCGGAAATTGAAAAAAGACTATATGGCACAGGTTAAATAGTGGATAACAGATAATAATTGTGGACTGGTTCTCGTGTAACCTATCCCTTGTGATTCAATGGCAGGGTGTGACAGTGTAATTACTGTGTGCAGGTCAGGGCTACAGGGCAACTGGTTTGAAGAGAACTCTTCCCTAGCAACCCAATCCAGCCATTTTACCCTTCACTGGGTTTATCTGCTTGTGCTATCTCTGCAGCTTCACAATCTTCCTTGCAACTGTCTCACAATGGGCTTCTTTGTAGGCCATTTTTGCACCCTTATAGTCTGCATTTAATGGATACAGGTTTCGCATTCCATAGGGTCTTCAAGTTTCAGCAACCTGCAGTGCAAGAAACAAAAACAGGTTTGTCTGGAAGACTTCTTGTAATCCCCCTTTCTTTAAACAGTGATCTAAGGCAGAACTGTATATATGTAAGGTTGAGCTAAGCCAGAAATATATCTTTAAATGATATTCGCTGAAAATGTCCCCATGGGGCATAGGGGTTCCAGGATTATGTGAAATGCCCTGGTTTTTAGCCTAAAATTGAAGAACCAAAAACATCCCCTCACAGTGTACCATTGAAATTGCTTGACAAGCATTCTAGTTAACCATCGCCTGGCAAACACTGCTCTGAATCAGAGATTGTCTCTTATCTTTTTAAAGTAATGGGTTCATTTGAAAAAGTTAACCCAGTTAGTTTAACAAAGTGAAGATAGCCTAAGCCAAAATTGCTCATTGCTCTTATTCCCCTTTAAGGGCAGAGACACACGCTGCGATTCGGGGAGATTAGTTGCCTGGCGACAAATCTCCTCTTCTTTGGGGAAACTAATCTCCCCAAACTGCCTCCCCTGCCTTCCCGCCGTCTAGAATGTAAATCAAATCGCAGCGTGTGTCTCTGACCTAAAATTATACAAATTTAAGATATGGCAACATAGCATCTGCCCAAAATGTAACCAAAGTGATGCAGACATGTTTCATGCTCTGTGGAATAGCCCAATATGTAAGAAATTTTGGAGGAAATTGAGAGATTTCTTCGCTGCTAACCTCCTCAATGACACCCCAATTACGCCTGAATGGGCTACCTTAGGCCTTACAACCAGACTGACATGGGGTAGTAAAAGGTTACTAATCCGAATCTCAGCAGCAGCAAAAAAAATGTAATCAGAACTGGATTAAACTACAACGTTCATCCATCTCTCTCTTCACATCAAAACTGTCCCATCTGTTCAACGTGGATTGGATTGAAGCCTCTATGCAGAAATAAATGCGAGTAAAATAACTTTTTGAAACAAAGGAGAGCTACATTACAACACTATCTACTGAAAAACAACGAGTGCTAGCGCTGTACACAAAAAGAATAATCCTTCCGGATCCGCCAGTTATTTTGTATTGTAACTATTAACTGTCATTTACTGTAAAACCTCTGTCCCACCAAACCAAAAATGTACTCTGCCTGTGATGTGTATTGCCCATCTGCTCACTAATAACAAAGATGTTTATAAAAAAAAAAGATAGCCTAAGCCACAGAACACTAAAAGTATGCAAACTAGATTTTAATACTTCAGCATAAGGCACTAAAGAGTCACAAAGGTGGAATGTAATGCATGTGATGACAGTTCCCCTTTAATGCTAAATAGGTGGGTTGGAGTTTGCTCGGGCAGATTCATGAGCAGGAATTCTGAGCTGCATTCAACTTTGAGCCGTTGACCAGCACACAGCAGGGCCTGCTTCTCACAGCCATGTCTCTTGTCATATACATTCTGCAGCTGTGTTTAGCTGTTTTGGTTTTGCCTCTTCATATTCTGAGTTTTCTTGGAATCTGGAATGTGATTTCTAGGAAAATATTCCCTTATATTTTAGCCCCCTTAATAAAAAGCTACAACAAATTAATGGATTCAACAAAAAAGGATCTTTTCAGCAACCTCAGTGATTTTGCAAGTAACTCCGAGGAACTCAGGCTTCTAGAGATTGGATGTGGCGGTGGTTCCAATTTTAAATTCTACCCAAATGATTGCAAGGTAACCTGTCTGGATGTCAACCCGAATTTTGAGAAGTTTCTGAGTAAAAGCCAAGTAGAAAACAACCATCTGAAGTTTGAGAGGTTTTTGGTGGCCTCTGCAGACAACATGAAGCAGGTCGCCGATGCCTCCCAAGACGTGGTGGTCTGCACCCTGGTAGCATGTTCCGTGCCCAACACACCCAAGGTGCTGGAAGAAGTGTGGAGAGTTCTTAAGCCAGTAAGTGTCACATCATTTATAAACAGTTTTTTTTATTTCCTGAAGACTTTGGGAATATATTCATTTAAAATCTGATGACTGAAAAACATTAATATCACTTGTTATCCAGCAGTTTTTCCTTTTATAAAGAGTTGCTTTGGTGAGAAATGTACCAATACCTTCCCCATTTATCAAAACTTTCCTGGCTGTCAGGATTGTTTTATAACAAATTGACACATTAATCAAAGCGGATACCTTGGTCGGATCATTCAAATGTGTTTAACAGCTTTGAGCAGTTGAACGTCATTGTTAGCTGTGGAATAACAATGCTCAGTGTTGTTCGCTCATCCGAATCCTTGCTCCCTGTTGCGGGTAGAATGGATTCGGACAATTATTTTCCATATTGGAACAGTTCATATAAAAGTAAAATAAATTGTTAAATCCAAAAAGGTCAGGAAAAGTTTAATATTACCTCTTATGTTTTCCAGTGTTTGATAATTCAGTCCCTTAGTTTTACATTCAAGTTACTACTTATGGCAACAATCTTTCCCTGGGCTAAAGCATATGAAAGTACTGTATATATCTCCTGAGCCTTTTCCATAATACAGTCAATATACAATAATGTATCCCCATATAAAAAAAATGTAACCATTTATAGACATGAGGCTGATGGCAGAGAGCTTTTGTACAGATCATGGAATGCTGAGATTACTTCTGCTATCCTTGTGTTTTATAACAGGGGTACATATTAATTATAATTCAGTCATGTCATACAAATGATGTCATAACTGATGACATCACTAAACAGCATTTAAAAAGATATCATTTACAGTATGCTCATGGCTCTTGTGTATTATAATGGCTTACACCAACTCTTGGGACTGAAGTAAGCAATATCTAATGATAAAAATATGCTAGATACTGTAAGAATAATATAAATATAGTAAAAGACTGGACAGAGACAAAAGAGCTTGGGTGAAGAAATAAATTGGACTGGGCAGACACGGCTCGGCAGGAACTTACAGACAGAGATTTAGGGACAGGCCAAGGTCAGAATTTACAAATCAAGTATTACAGGTCAGGTACAGCTTTACAGATCTGAAAGTTGGATCAGGATTCAGAAGCAGGGGCTAGAGCCAGGAGCAGCTCTCTTGTTGGAGAAAAGGGAAGGCTTAATATAACGAGACGAACTCTGAATGGCTGGTGCTTATTAGCCAAGGATTTATTACAATACACAAGTAGTTGGCAGAAGCAATTTTTTTTTTTTAGCTGAAAGCCCGAGGTTGTGCTTTCTTCACCCTTAAGTCCACAGTGCTAAAGTGCAGGGTGCCCTGAGTCCTACCCGAAGGCATGGGCTCCAATTACTCGTGAGCCCCAGGCCAAAAGGCACCCTAGACAAAGTCCGGTTGTGCCCGAACCCCCAGGCACAAAAGGCACAGACTTGGGCCAAGGGTTTTCAGACTCTCCTTCACCTCACAGTTAGGGAGAGGCCCTTTTCCCCGGATTCCACCAAAGCTTTCTCCAGGGAATCAAAAGCCTGGGTCAGAGCCCAAAAGGGTGGACTGCACCCCTGCAAAGTGAGACACACATATAAAAATAAGTGCCGTAGTAAATTAAATTAAATGTAAAAAAAATGTCTTGCTGGGCAAAAGGCATTGTGCAAGACCCCATCGTGAGTCTTGCACCCGTTGTAGGGGGCATAATACCTCGGGCTTTTATAATGCTAGGGCCTTTGACCAGAGGATAAAATGTTTCTCTGTCACACCAGCAGAGGCTTTAACACCCCTCCTGATAAGAACAGATACTACACTTGATCTTAGCCAAAAGGCCGTTAGCAGAAGAAATATTATAATCACAACTACCTTGATTAACTTCTGTGTCCTGCTGCCGATACATTTGAGTCTGTGTAACACCTTATAACAGGAACGTACAATATAGTGAGAAAACGGTCAGCAATTCGCTATATTAAGTGAGCTGTTATTGTGCAGTGTTATATTCACACAGCGTATTTCTGGCAATGCCTTTTTTAAATGTTAACTTCAAAATAAGCAAATATTGTTCAAACATAACACTGCAAAATTAGAAGATCACTGTACATTGCAAATTGCGACTCATTCCTCACTCTGTTGTATAAAGTCAAGTGGTTCCTCTAAGTTTACCAGAAAGATATTCACTGACTTATTAGGTAAGTGGTAAAAAAAAAGTCAGTGAGAAACTGAGCAGTGTCTGGCTTGAATCTTATCAGTGTCTAACATCTGATGAAATCAAAGGGTAGCTAAAGCCTTAAAGGAGAAGGAAAGCTACGGAGGCATTTTATTGCCAATAGATTAGCTGCAATAGCGCAAGCTAGAATGCTATATTTATTCTGTAGAATGTTTTACCATACCTGAGTAAACAGCTCTAGAAACTCTCTGTTTGTTTAGGATAGGAGCTGCAGTATTAACATGGTGTGACATCACTTCCTGCCTGAGTCTCTCCCTGCTCTGGGCTCAGATTACAGTAGAGAAGGGAGGGGGCGGGGGAAGAGGAGCAAACGGAGCATGCTCTTGCCCAGGGCAATGAGGTTTAAGATGCAGGCAGGAAGTCTGATACAGAAGCCCATGTATACACAATAGAAGGAAAGAAATGCAGTTTTCCTTTTGACAGGGGACTCAGAGCAGCACTACTTTGGGGTTTTACTGGTATATTTAGATGGACCTTTCTGATAAGGCTGACTTAGTTTTAACCTTTCCTTCTCCTTTAAGCTGGCCATAGATGCAAAGATCCGATCGTTCAAATCGTCGAACGATCAGATTTCCCCATCTCATACATCTTGTAATAAAAAAAAAAGGCATTTTGTGTTGGTGTTTATTAGGTTTAAGATGAGGTCCTTCTGTTATTCAATAGGAAATAAACTTAAAGGTTTCGCAGTAATATTTATACAGACCATGTTGTTTTCTTTATTTCTCAGGGAGGAGCTTTCTTCTTTCTGGAACACGTGGCTTCCTCGGATGAAGCTAGCTGGCTTTGCTTCTTTCAGAGAATTCTAAATCCCACCTGGAAACTTGTATTTGATGGCTGTGACTTAAGAAAATTCACCTGGAAGGACCTAGAGAAGGCTAAATTCTCTACAGTGAAACTACGCCATATTCAGCCGCGCACATTTATAAAGCCCATAACCCCCCACATTGTTGGATATGCTGTGAAATAAACAAATAAAGCATAGCAAAAACTGTAATGTTAGTTTGACTCAACCTACAGTAGCTCTGTTTAGTAAATAGGGGTTAATATACAATAGAAGGCATTCACTGATGTGTAATTTCTATCAAACATTTTAAGATCATTTTACAATTATTACATGTTTGCTTAATTTCAAATGTATACTTGTAAATGTTTTTATTAATAAAAAAAGCAATTCTCTTACTGAAATTTGTTACACTTGGGGGGAAAAAAGCTAATTTGTGCTTCCTGCATACATATTGTCTGTATTCAGACTTGCCCTTCTGTTTGAAAATGTTGTCTTAAAGGGGTTGTTCACCTTTAAATTAACTTTTCGTTTCATATAGACACTGATAATTGGAGACAATTTGCCATTGGTTTTCATTTTTTATTTGCTGGGGTTTTCAATTCTTTACATTTTTTTGTTCAGCAGCTCTCCAGTTTGGTATTTCAGGTAAGCTATGGGATCTGGGATACTGTTCAGCCAGCCAAAAATGCTCTTCCCCCTAATAACCATCTGACCTCTGTCCTTCAAGCATAGCACAGGGGGTTATTTATCAAATGTCAAGTGTTAGTTTTTTTTTTTTTACCATGAATGAACTCAATTCAAACCAGCTTTTTCTTATCTAAGAAAAAGCTCGAATGTGAAAAACCTGATTATGCGCATTCGAGTCCCGCAACCAGAGAAACTCGAATTGATCGAGTTTTCAGCTAAAAAATCACTCTAATCATTCAAGTTTTCTGGCAAAACCCTCTGGAAAAAACTCGGACATCAAGCAGGCTGTTAAAGGAGAATTCAACCCCTTAGGCGCCAAAAACCTCCCTACCTCCCCCCGGCAAATGCCCCTAACTTGTTACTGACCCCTCCGTGCAGTTTCTCTCCTGTTGGGATCACGGCAGTCATGTTCGCAATGCGCTCTTCCTGAGAAAGGATCAGGAAATTATAAGGCCTGCCCCATCTAATAACAATGTCACTGGGACTTCTCATTGAGTTTCTCAGTGGGATCCCCTGCTGGTCAAATGGGGGTGCCCAAGAATTCAGCTGCTGATCTTATCTGGTGATTCAGTGATTGTACATTTATGTCAGGGCCGGAACTAGGGGTAGGCAGAGTAGGCACATGCCTAGGGCACCAGGCACGTACCTCCTCTGTCGTCTACCCCAAGTCCGGTTCCCTTCTCTGCCCGTTTCTTCACACCTTTTGCAATCTTCACGCATGCGCACTATATTGCAAATGCGTGCACACCAAACAGGCGCTGCGACTGCCCGGCCTGCCCCGGCACTGATTTATGTGACAGATTTATCACAATATCACTTCCTCTAGGTCAGGGCTGTCCAACTTGTGGCCGCATGCCTGCTGTGTCTGCTTACCATTTGTAAACTTTAAAAGATATCACTGCAGAGATAACTTGCCCCTGCATTGTTTAATCAAATTCAGGCTAGTCCCCTGTATTATTCACACCTGTGATTCCCCCTGTATTGTTCACACTTGTGACACCTCTGTTGTTTATATCCTAAAGCCCCTGTACTGTTCACACCTGAGACCCAGACTGAAACTGCCCACATTGTTCACCTGTTCACACCTTATACAAAATGCTAATGGGCACCAGCACTGTGTTATTGTATGTAGTACATCTCAGTGGAAACCAAGAGAGCTGAAAAGCAGGAAGTAGTGTTCTGACTATTATGTGAGACAGTCCAAAAACAATTTTTTCTTCAGCACACCACTTACTTTTTCAGGGTGCATCCACTCCCAAGCTGCCTCCAAGTCAGCCAAATTCCTTATCGTGAATAATAGGATAGGAAGCACACCATCCTCAGGCTTTGCCTTTAAAACATTTTATACCAGCGGAATTCACACACGTGTGTGAATTCCGCTGACATAAAATGTTTTAAAGGCAAAGCCTGAGGATGGTGTGCTTCCTATCCTATTATTTAATATTATGTGAGACATCCAGTCACTCCAGCCTTTATACATTACATTTTTGCCTAACTAACTATATTAGAAACATTTTTTATTTTGTACAGCCTATTTATCCACTTTTTATTTTTATACTGAACTGTTCCTTTAATATGACATAACTTTTTTCACATATGAGTGATAAATGATATCCCTGCAGTAAGCACCAATCATTTGGTTTTTTTGGTGTGCTACCACCAATAATATGTACATAGTCTTGTACTAACATGGGTATGGTTTAAATATAGGGAGTGGTCAACACTGGCTTCCATTATCAGCCCTCCACCATGAAGGCCAGACCCTTTGGTACCAGAGAAGTTGGACAGCACTGCTCTAAGGGGCACATTTACTAAGCTCGAGTGAAGGATTCGAATGAAAAAAAAGTTGAATTTCGAAGTATTTCTTTGGGTACTTCGACCATCGAATAGGCCACTACAACCTTCGGCTAGAACGATCCGAACTAAAAATCGTTCGACTATTCGACCATTCAATAGTCGAAGTACTGTCTCTTTAAAAAATACATCAACTACATACTTCGGCAGTTTAAACCTACTGAGGTACAATGTTAGCCTATGGGATCCTTCCCCAGCACTTTTCTTACATTTTTTTGATCAAAGAAAAATCCTTCGATAGATCGCTTAAAATCGTTTGAATCTTTTGATTCGAAGGATTTTATCGTTCGATCGAAGAATTTTCGCTAAATCCTTCCAATCCGAAGGATTTAACTTCAAGGGTCGAATTAGAGGGTTTATTAACCCTCGAAATTCGACCCTTGATAAATGTGCCTCTAGGTGTTTAATAAAATTACACCAACATTTGACCCTTTCCATCCCAAAAAAATCACTAGATGTATTTTCATAACACATCTCATATTTACAAAAAATTGTTACACTTTTTCGTACACATTTTCAAGAAAAAGGTCAATTTTCTGCTGGAGTAAATTTACCAGTTTAATTTCCTCATACAGTTCTAGTGGGGAAAAGTCTCTAGAGATTTTTCACCATGAAAAAAATGATGAATGTGGAAAATTAGTATGGGGGTGGTATAGATAATGAGATTCAAAAGTGGCTGCTCTATCTTTATAATGGTAGCTCGCCAGCCTAAACCTGGAGAAACTTCTCTTGGCGAAAATGCTGTTACGTAAGGGAGGAGCCCTACACTACTCAGATGCCGCCAGGTCTTATAGTGAGACGACCAGACACGGGAACCAAAGTTAGCAGGAGGAACGGGGAACAAGGAGCGTTGTTGTCTTGTCAATTCCAAATGGGCAAAGCAATATAAAATCAGGATACAAGAGAGTAGTTAATGTCACAGACCAGGTCAAACACAACAGTAAAGCAGTACAAAATCGAGATCCAAGAGAGTAGTCAATAAACGGGCAAAGGTCAGGACAGGCAGCATACTAGGAATGGTCAGGGACAGGCAAGATCAGGAACAGGCACCCAGCAACTATGTAAATAGACCTACTTTGGGCAATAAGTAGTAGGTCAAGGGTCCTTTAAATATTTGAATTTCTCGCAAGTGCACGGTTACGTCATGCACTGGTGTCAAAATAAAAGGATGAGTGCGCATGTTTTGCCACTCACATCAGACTAAAGGAAGCAGTGGCTGCTGGCGTCCCAGCGAGGAGCACAGCGGGTGCCCCCACCGTACCACTGGACCACCATGTACCCTTACATACAATCCTGTGCTCTTAGTGAATTGGAGGATATTCCCTGGAGAAATTTTTCCCGGAGAAGTGATGTGAATTTACGTCCATGCAAAGAGAATTTTTACCACTGCAAAGTTAATTCTCCAAAACGTGTTGTATTCTCCTTTTAGTAAATTGGCAATGTTGAGGGGGAACCTTCATTTTTGGTGAAACTACTCCAAATTTTCACTTTCACCATGTAGTATAAATTCACCCAAGACTGTAGCCTTAATTTCATGGGCGCTGACTTCACTTTCCACGTGTGTTCAAGTTCCAGCAGCTTACAGAGCAAAAAACAAAACAGGTTTGTCTAGAATACAGTGTTTGGGCATCTCTGTGTAAGTCCTCTTCTTTTACACAGAGATCTCAGGCAGAACTGTACACATGTAGGGTTGAGCAGAGCTAAACCAGAAGAAAATATTTTATGTTATACTGGTTGAAAATCTCCCCATGGGGAACAGAGGGGGGGGGGTCTAGGATTCCTTTACTGCCCAAGCTCAGCAAATGCAACCTTCACTGCAATTTTATGAACTCTCTCTCTCTAGCTTGTGACAGAGGTATTTGTGGAGAATTTCACTGGCTCAACTGATATAAATGAAAGTTGATGACAATGTTAAGAGAAACAAAATATCCGAGCTGTAAGAACCAGTTAATGACATATCTAAAAAAGCAAGGTAACTCTGAACGGGACTAGGAGCCCATCTGAAGGTAAAATTCAATCTCCACAGGACCCTTTGTCACCAGTGGGGAAATCTCCTTGTGAATGACTAAGTGTCAACGAATACAGGAAATGCTTCACACTTTATTCATGTGAAAGTGCAGAAGGAATTTTCATGAGATTATACTATTCAAAAGTAAAAAAGAAAAAAAAAAGAAATTTTGAAAAAATGCTGCTAGACTTCTTTATGACATGCAATTTCTATAAGATTTCAATGAATTCACATGCTAAATCATATCATGAGTAAGGAGTTAATATGAAGCAAAACATTAGAGATAAAAAAAATTAAAGTAAACAAAAACAAATATGGATTTTTATAAAAAAAAGACTTCAGTATAAGACACTGTAAGACACTATTTCAGCCTGTCTAAAGAGTTAGTAGGGAAAAGGTAATGCATGTGATGACAGTTCCCCTTTAATGCTAAATCAGTGGGTTGGAGTTTGCTCGGGCAGATTCATGAGCAGGAATGCTGAGCTGCATTCAACTTTGAGCCGTTGACCAGCACACAGCAGGGCCTGCTTCTCACAGCCATGTCTCTTGTCATATACATTCTGCAGCTGTGTTTAGCTGTTTTGTTTTTGCCTCTTCATTTTCTGAGTTTTCTTGGAATCTGGAATGTGATTTCTAGGAAAATATTCCCTTATATTTTAGCACCGTCCATGAGAAGCTACAACAAATTAATGGATTCAACAAAAAAGGATCTTTTCAGCAACCTCAGTGATTTTGCAAGTAACTCCAAGGACTTCAGGCTTCTAGAGATTGGATGTGGCAGTGGTTCCAATTTTAAATTCTACCCAAGTAATTGCAAGGTAACCTGTCTGGATGTCAACCCGAATTTTGAGAAGTTTGTGAGTAAAAGCCAAGCAGAAAACAACCATCTGAAGTTTGAGAGGTTTTTGGTGGCCTCTGCAGACAACATGAAGCAGGTTGCTGATGACTCCCAAGATGTGGTGGTCTGCACCCTGGTAGCATGTTCCGTGCCCAACACACCCAAGGTGCTGGAAGAAGTGTGGAGAGTTCTTAAGCCGGTAAGTGTCACATCATTTGTAAAAAAAAAAAAAATATTTCCTATATGTGTCTATTAGAATTTCAATACTGAAAAATAAATGTTTATATAAGTATGACTTTTTATCCAGCAGTTTTGCATGTTTTTCCTTTTATGAAGAGTTGCTTTGCTGAAAAAAAGTACCAATACCTTTGCCTATGGTCAAAACTTTCCTGGCAGTTAGGAAAGTTTATAAAAGACATTTATCAAAGCTGATACCTGGGTCAGTTTGTTCAAATGAGTTTGCTTTGAACAGTTGAACGTCATTGTTAGCTTGAAATAACAGTGCTCAGTGTTGTTCACCCATCCGAATCCTTGCTCCCTGTTGCATATCAGGTGCAGGGGGGTTGTTTTGAAGAAGGATTCAGACAGATTATTTTCAACACTGGAACAGTAGTATAAAAGTAAAATGGTAATTCAAAAAAGGTCAGAAGGGTTACATTACCACTTAGTAAAGGATTCAGATATTTGATATTTTGGTCCATTCCTTTTTCCTGCAAGTTGCTACTAATGGCAATATTTTTAGTCCAGCAATATTTTGCTGGACTAAATATATTTCCTGAGCCATGTCCTTAAGACAGTCAATTCATAAAAATGTATACTAATGTAAGATTGAATACATGCTACAATATTGCCATACACTGGATAGGGAATAATTTACCCCCTATTGTAAATAACAGAGATATTAAAGGTCACCAGGGAGTTCCATAGCCAGTTATAGTCACAAAGCTGCAGGATAAATGCTGTTATACAGGACATGGAACTCTGAGATAACATCTATATCCTTTATATTTTACAACAGGGGGACATTATTTATTATAATACCCAAGTTTCTGTGAGTCATGTTACAAAGATTACTTTAAATTGTACAGGGATCACAATTACTCCCCCCCCCCCCTTGTGCCTCTGAAACATAAAGAAATCCTATACGTTATCTTGGGAAGGGCAGGCTGCATGGGGCTTCTGTAAAGCTTGACTGTGCAAAGCAGATCAGATTTATCACTCCCAAACCAGTCTTCAGTGCACACAGATATTGCAGAGGATTTTTTTACAGAACTTTTTTGTAGAAGTAATATTCACAAATGCTGATAAAAGTATACTAGAGAATAATATTCTAAAATATAGATAGTATAATATACATTATAAGTTCATGACTGAAGACGGACAGGAAGGGGTGGGCAAAGTACAATTCTGGGACAGAGATAGGTAAAAGAAGGAGGAGTACAAGACTGGGCAAGGATGGGAAGAGCAGGTGAAGGTGAATAGGAGTGGACAAGAATGGCACGATGTGGGTGAAGTACAGGTCTAGAATAATACATAGGATAAGGTATAATTTAGAAAGTAATTCTCTAGTATACTTTTATCAGCATTTGTGAATATTACTTCTAGAAAAAAGTTCTGTAAAAAAAAATCCTCTGCAATATCTGTGTGCACTGAAGACTGGTTTGGGAGTGATAAATCTGATCTGCTTTGCACAGTCAATCTTTACAGAAGCCCCATGCAGCCTGCCCTTCCCAAGATAACGTATAGGATTTCTTTATGTTTCAGAGGCACAAGGAGATAGAGAGGGGGGAGTAATTGTGATCCCTGTACTATTTAAAGTAAATACATGATTCACAGAAACTTGGGTATTATAATAAATAATGTCCCCCTGTTGTAAAAAATAAACAGAGACAGGCTGAAGCAGCCTACGTACAAGCAGGGCGAGATTTACATAGTGGGCGCCCCTAGGCCCATTTCCATTCATCGCCCCTGTCCCCTCCCCTTTATCCGTACAAATTTTCATCATCAATGGGGATTGGCGCATGGGAAATTTAAAAAATTATTGTATCTCCAGTGTATCCCCAGTGTTTTTGAACCAATGTGGGTGTGGTTGGGCAGCATGCCACCCCCCTAAAATCCTGCCGCCCTAGGCCCGGGCCTAGGAGGCCTTTTCACAAATCCGGGCCTAAGTACAAGACTGGACAGAGAAAGAACAGCTTGGGTGAAGTAATGAACTGGACAGGCAGAAAAGGCAACAGTAAGGCAGGAATAAAACACAAACTGAAATAAGCTGAAGTCAGGACAGGCAGTAAACAAAGCAGATTCAGGGACAGGAACAGTGCTCTGGGTAGATCAAGCAAAGGTTAGAGGAAAGGGGAGGTTTTATAAGGCAAGGGAGTGACTCTGACTGGCTGGTGTTGGGGATTTATTACAGTACAAAAGCAATATTATAATCGCAGCTACCGTAATTACCTTCAGTGTTCAGTGAACTGCTATTTTATTGTGCAGTGTTATATTTACACGTGTAGTGCCCCTTTTTCCAAGTGTGAACTTGAAAATGAGCATTGCCCAAAACACATTGTGCAAATATAACACTGCACAATACATTTGCTGTTCACTGAGAATTGCGGACTGATATTGTTCAGTCAAGTGGTTAATCCATCATTGCCTGAAAGAAACACTGACTTCTTTGGTCAGTGGTTAAAAAAGTCAGTGAGAAACTGAGCAGTCTCTGGTTTGAATCAGTGCATAACACCTGATGGGACTAAAGGGTAGCGAAGCCTAAAAATAATAATTTGCCTCACAGTACTGCTCTCATACTGTATCTGCCAAGCTACAATTGATGCAATTGAGAGTAATGTGTATTAGGTTCTTGGCTGGCCTTTAAGCAGAGTAATAGTATAACTTGTACATACGTGGACTGGACTTTTGGCTGCCAACTCAGCAACCCTTGTCCAAGTTGGCAGCCTGTTGTCCTGTGCAAAGAGAATGACATAAACAATGCATGTTTTCAAAGTTGTCTCTGGAAGCTCCTAATTTCTTTTTTCGTTAGTGTCTGTAACACAAAAACGCGAGAGTTTGCACATTGACACCAAAATTTGCTGTATGTGCCTGCACCCGTGCCGATGCAATGGTTCAGGGTGCAAGGAATGTAAGGGGCAGATTGTAGCATAGGGGCTGATTCTCAGCCTGTCCTTAGACACTAGTCTAACTACAACATATATAGAATAACAAAACTGTGATTACCCTGCCCTAAAACTCTTTCCAAAAATATTTACACGGACCATGTTTTTTTTTTTTTCTCAGGGAGGAGCTTTCTTCTTTCTGGAACACGTGGCTTCCTCGGATGAAGCTAGCTGGCTTTGTTTCTTTCAGAAAATTCTAAATCCCACATGGAAACTTGTTTTTGATGGCTGTGATTTAAGAAAATTCACCTGGCAGGAACTAGAAAATGCTAAATTCTCTACAGTGAAACTACGCCATATTCAGGCACGCACTATTATAAAGCCCGTAATCCCCCACATTGTTGGATATGCTGTAAAATAAACAAGACAAGCCAGCAAGAAAGAAAACTGTAACATTAGTTTGACTCGAACTACAGAAGACACACTCCCTCATGTATAATTTCTTGCAAACATTTCAAGATCCTTTTACAATTGTTACATTTTGCTAAATTTGAAATTGATAATTGTAAATGTTTTCCACATGTTTTTTATTATTAAAAAAGACATGCCTTAACTGAAATCTGTTATATTTGAAATAAAGTGAATTTATGATTTCTACATACATTTTGTCTGTATTCAGAACCCTCATACTAATATTTTTCTCATTTCTCTATAGTTGGTTTAAAGGGCATGTAAAGTCTAAAATAGAATAAGGCTAGAAATGCTGTATTTTGTATACTAAATATAAACATGAACTTACTGCACCACAAGCCTAATCAAACAAATAATTTATGCTTTCAAAGTTGGCTACATTGGGTCACCAACCATCTTGTAACTTTGTTAAACATCTTTGCAAGACTAAGACTGTGCACATGCTCAGTGTGGTCTGGGCTGCTTAGGGATTGTCATAAACAAAGCTGCTTGAGTTCTGCATGGCTGGGAAGTAAGGCGGGGGCTCCCCCTGCTGTTCATAAGTATGATTGTTTCCCTGCTCAGCAGTTAGGGACTGTCTGACAATTCCTTTCCACGGCAGTAAATGAAGGGAGAATTTCACTGCATACAGTCAGGTTTCTTATAAAAACTGTAGACATTTTCTAATTAAAGTATATTGGAGATAGGTTTCTTTTTCATTAAAGAAAGTAAAAATGGGATTTTATTTTTTTGCCTTTACATGCCCTTTAAAGGAAAGGTTTACCTCCAAAATGAATACTTAAGCAACAGATTTTATATCATATTGAGTTTCATACCAAATATTCTTACCAAACTGGAATATATAATGCTATTTAAGTAAATATTGCCTGTTTACATCTCTTGCCTTGAACCACCATTTTGTGATGGTCTGTGTGCTGCCTCAGAGATCACCTGACCAGAAATACTGCAGCTCTAACTGTAACAGAAAGAAGTGTGGAAGCAAAACACAGAACTCTGTCTGTTAATTGGCTCATGTGACCTAACATGTATGGCTTTTTGTTATGTTTGTGTGCACAGTAAATCGTACGGTCAAAGGAGGCAGCCTTATTTTTTGTCTGTGTGTTTGGAGTATTGCCTTAAAATGCTTATACACTGGCCAACAGTATGGATACCATATGACTGGACATACTCGCATATGGACGCATTCTATTGTTCTACTTCACTTCCATATTTGCTGATGTAACATGCACCCACCTTTAAAGTCTACAACCAACATTTGAATAGAATCTGTTGGGAATTCCCATTTTATAACTGTAAAAGCTACCATTTTAATTGCAGTGGCCTTGATATTCTTCATCTAAACCAAGTATTAGTATCATCTGGATTCTACCAACATTAAAGGGGTTATTTATTTTTTTAAATGAACTTCTATCTCTCTGGAAACTTCAGACAACCACACTTCCTAAAAGTCAATGTTTCACGTGTACCAGGTGCCACACTACAGAGGTGTGCGATTGAGTTGGAAACGGCCATGTTTACCTACATTATATTTGGTTCTTACCTGCCTTACCAGATAAAAGACTATGCTCTAAATGTCTCCAATATGCCTCTAGAGCAAATCTTGCGCAATTCTCTGAGTTTATGAACTGGATGAATGGAGCATTTAACCAATCAATGACCTCAGTGGTTTTCCCAAATTACAATATCTAAAAAAGTTTGGATCCTCCACTGAGAGTTGCCCCATCAGGAAACACCTGGTCATCTGGGTCTGATGGAGAAGTCTCTGATTATGATTCAGGAAATGATGGGGATGCATCTTTTAATACAGATATGATGGAGCCTCTCATAAAAGGCAGTCAGAAAAACTGGATCTGGAAGAGCAAGGAGATCCTCCTAACAAAATAGATGTTTAAGTCTGTGTCCAAAAAGAATCATTTGTTCCCAGTGAACAAAGTCTTTCAATCCACTATTAATACAGAATAGGAGAACCCTGATAAGAAGCAGGTTCTCTTTTCCTGCCAAAACGGACTAAATCCTGGGACATTCCACCTATAGTAGATGCGACCATCACTAGTGTAGCCAGATAAACTATCCTTTCAGTTGTTGAAAAAAACTAGAGAGGAGGCAGTATGTGGTTTTAAAAAGAGACAATGTCGCTGTGGGAACTATACGTAAAGCAGCTATTGCCATAACTTCAATCACCAGAGCCAATAAAATATGGCTACTAGAGTTGGAAGCAGCAACAGAGAGAGAAGTTAATGGATATGCTTCAGGACATCAAAATGGCAAATTATTTTACAGTGGAGGCATCTATGGACTCTATCAAGCTAGCGGGAAAATCTATGAGCTTGTCAGTGGTGGCCAAAAGGGGATTATGGCTAAAACATTGGAATGCAGAATCCCAGTCCAAGCACAATCTGTGTTCCCTTTGTTTCTTATTCGGCCCAGAGTTCGATCAGAAAATATCTAAAGCATCTGCTGGGAAATCCTTTTCTACGGCAAGAATGCAGAGAAAAGATACACCGCTAGCATTCCTAGGAATTCTTTTAGAGAAGCCAAACATTATAAACCTGGCAGACCTAGGAATCAGTCCTTTCCTGCAAAAAGGGCTGACCAGAAAACTTTAAGTACCAAGCATAACGGATAGGATTCAAGCATATATTCACAATACTCTCATCAGGAAAGACTTTGCCCAATAACCAATAAGAGTACAATGGATATAGTGACTCAAAAGTGTCACCACAGCATTAAGGCCTCTCAAATGGAATCTAGGAGGGACAGCTTGTATCTCTAGAGCTATACACTTGGATCCCTACTCTAAGGGAGTGCACCCAGCACTATATTCCTTAAACTTCTTCAGTGGAGCTCAGGCTGCTTACTTACTACCCTACTCCTAGCTATCACACCTAGTATGCTCTATGACAGAGTATCAGTAGTGAATTCATGGATCTGCACACACACTATATTCTGCAGTCGGGGACGTGGCCCCTCTTTTTATTTTTATACCACGAACAAGATCAACGTTTCTGGGGGGGGTTAACCTCCCCTGACTGCAGATAATAGTGTGTGTGCAGATCTGTGAATTCTCTACTGATATGCTGTCATAGAGCACACAAGGTGTGATAGATATAACACTCTATTCAAATGTTGGTTGTAGACTTTAAAGGTGGGTGCATGTTACATCAGCAAATATGGAAGTGAAGTAGAAACAATAGAATGCGTCCATATGCGAGTATGTTCAGTCATATGGTATCCATACTGCTGGCCAGTGTATAAGCATCTTAAGGCAATACTCCAAACGCAGGGACAAAAAAATAAGGCTGCCTCCTGGAATCGTACTATTCACTGTGCGCACAAATATACCAAAAAAACCATACTTGTTAGGTCACATGAGCCAATTAACAGAGTTCTGTCTTTTGCTTCCACACTTCTTTCTGTTACAGTTAGAGCTGCAGTATTTCTGGTCAGGTGATCTCTAAAGCAGCACACAGACTATCACAAAATGGTGGTTCCTGTCCATACAGATGGAGTTCGCAAACGGAAGAGCCCAAAGCACATATCTTTAGCTTATATATACCTGAAGAGTGACACCTCCCTGTCTCTCGCTAAACTGCAAGAAGAGTCTTTAATCCAAGAAGAGGATCTAAAACTAAGAACTTGTTTCTATGTCTAAGCTTTAGGGGTCCGCCAGAACAAATGGGTAACTATTTATCAGTCCCCTACACTGGCCTTGGCTCTTAATCTCCTGGTTACTCTGGAAAAGTTGTGGCCTGGTGGCAACTCTAGCGTGGTCAACTGAAATGGTGGCAACTGCAGAAAGTGAAGAGAATGTGCAACCCTTCTCCATATGATGATGCATTGGCAGATGGATTTTCAATGGTCAGATCATCTGCAATCCAAAAGAATCAACATTATCTGTGGAAACAGCCCCCCCCAAACCTGGTAGTTGTGTGTGTGTGTGTGTGTATATATATATCCTTAAGAAAGGCCCTAAAAAGGGCCGAAACGTTGGATATGCATTAAAGGGATACTGTCATGGGAAAAAAATTTTTTTTCAAAATGAATCAGTTAATAGTGCTGCTCCAGCAGAATTCTGCACTGACAGATTTTTTTATATTCAATTTTGAAATCTGACATAGGGCTAGACATTTTGTCAATTTCCCAGCTGCCCCTGGTCATGTGACTTGTGCCTGCACTTTAGGAGAGAAATGCTTTCTGGCAGGCTGCTGTTTTTCTTTTTCAATGTAACTGAATGTGTCTCAGTGGGATATGGGTTTTTACTATTGAGTGTTGTTCTTAGATCTACCAGGCAGCTGTTATCTTGTGTTAGGGAGCTGCTATCTGGTTACCTTCCCATTGTTCTGTTTGGCTGCTGGGGGGAAAGGGAGAGGGGTGATATCACTCCAACTTGCAGTACAGCCAGTAGCGTAACTAGATATTACTGGGCCCCACAGCAAATTGTTTTTCAGGCCCCCAAAATTTTTAGCAGTTGACTTGTTTTACCAATATTTATTTAAACTGTATATGAATTAGGGCCTCGTGGGGCCCCTATACCTCCTGGGCCCCCCTGCAGGCGCAGGGTCTGCTTCCTCTATAGTTACGCCCCTGAGTACAGCAGTAAAGAGTGATTGAAGTTTATCAGAGCACAAGTTACATGACTTGGGGCAGCTGGGAAATTGACAATATGTCTAGCCCCATGTCAGATTTCAAAATTGAATATCAAAAAAATCTGTTTGCTCTTTTGAGAAATGGATTTCAGTGCAGAATTCTGCTGGAGCAGAACTATTAACTGATTAATTTTGAAAAAATTTATATTACCCATGACAGTATCCCTTTAAATAAAACACTACTTGTTCACGAGAATATGGAGTGCGGGTCCTTCCATTATATTATATGAAGAATCTTCCGAATTTGTTTTGAATCCGGTAAGAGTGCAGGCACTGGACACAAAGTATATACATATATATTAGTTTAGCTGATATTGGCCAAACTGTACAACCAAAGATAAAATCCCAGCTTAAACATTATTAAGCTTTTTATTCAGCATCTCTCCAGTTTGCAATTTCAGCCAATTGGTTGCTAGGGTCTACATTACTCTAGCATCCCTGTATTGATTGGAATAAGAGACTGGACTAGGAGTTGTCCTCAATAGAAAGATGAGTAATATAAAGTAGCAATGATATATTAGTAGCAGGCCTGGACTGGCAATCTGTGGGTTCTGGCAAATGCCAGAGGGCATTTAGTGGGCTGGTGGGGTCTGTTTGGGCTTCTGTGTGGGCTGATTGGGCCTCTGTGTACCTGAAATGCCAGGGCCTATTTGGATTCTCAGTCCCGGCCTGATTAGTAGCGTTTAAGAGCATTTGTTTATTTACATGGGGTCAGTGACCCCCATTCGAAAGCTGGAAAAAGTGAGAGAGAAAAGCAAATCATAAAAAAAAAAAAAATGGTAAAACTAATGAAGACGAATGTAAAAGTTGCTTACAATTGACCACTGATAATTAAACGAAGGTGAATCATCTCTTTACTGTGTTAGGTCAATATAACAATGAATAGTAATATAACAAGGGCTTGTTTGTCCTGCACGATTGGAACGTTCTGAAACCCCATGTCCTGCCCTCGGGGAATCTCCAACGCTCTAGGGAACATAAGAGGCTGCTGCTGCTGGTCATGCTCCGTGTGACCCAGTAACCGTGGAAATGTCCTGTCACTCACAGTCCGCAGTGCACGCGCCTCATGCACAACGAAGGAGCGCGCTCGCATTACTGAAGCTACCGGAACGCGCACGTCAGCTGCAATTGACAGTTGCGGGCTGTACAACAGGTACTGTCCATCCTTGTTAGCTGGAGATGGCGCTGCACATTTTGTTGCTGCAGATCTGTGTGGGGCTGGTGGCGCTGCCGGTGCATCTCTTGGCGTTTCTGGGGCTGTGGGACAGGATAGCCAAGAAGGTGCTGCCATACCTATTGGAACGCATCGCTAAGGAATACAACAGGAAAATGGGAGACGAGAAGAGGAAACTGTTCAGCAACATGAGTGACTTCGCCGGTGCCTCTGGGAAACTCGCCATCCTGGACCTGGGCTGCGGCACGGGGGCCAATTTCCAGTACTATCCGCCGGGCAGCAAAGTCACGTGTGTGGACCCCAACCCCAACTTTCAGTCGTTCCTGGCCAGGAGTTTGGCCGAGAGTCAGCACGTCCATTTCCAGCGCTTTGTAGTGGCGCCCGGGGAGAATATGTCGCCTGCTGTGAGGGACGACTCCATGGATGTGGTGGTCTGTACTCTGGTCCTGTGCTCAGTCAGGGAGGTGGAGGCGGTGCTCGCCGAGGTGCTGCGGGTTCTCAGACCTGTGAGTTGTTCACACACTGATATTTTTGTTATCAGGGTCATGGAACTTAGGCATCAGAGGGGGGATATGTACATGAGACATATTGTTTAATCATATTGATAGATTTACAGCAAGTGCTGATCTGCAACTCTGAGTATACTCGCCATTAAGTTGAGAGTTGCAGTTGAGCAACAGCTGAAAAGTTATAGTTTAATTCTTATATTTCCTTTTACTAAGCTTTGGGCCCTGCAATCCCAGGCTCCTCCTCTTCTCTAATGCCAGCCATGAATATAGTATGTGTATATCAGTGTATGTGGCCCGGGGCCACCATCCCAGGGACCATGAGCTGTGGGTAGGGTTGCCACCATTTCTGGTTAAAAAAAAATACCAGCCTTCCTATATTTTAATGTTTTTTCCCTATAAATAACTTTGGCATCAAGTAACATTTTTACCGGCCAGGTGGCAACCCTAGTTGTGGGGCCCACTGAGCAGCAGCTGCATGAACTGGGAAAGTAGAAACATCCCTTGGGATCCAATAAGTCTGGAATTTTGGCAGGATCCCAGAATTTTTGACAGATTCAGACAAGAACTGGTCAAATGTTGGACGCACCATTGGTGGCAGGGGAGACTGCACAGTATACAGGTTTAGAATTTTGTCTGTACTGTTGGGAACTGTTATTGCTTTCCAAACACTAAGGGCAGAGACACATGGGAAGATTCTGAGAGATTTATTCGCCCGCCGACTAAACGCCTCTTCTTCGGGCAACTAATCTCCCCTAAAAGCCTTCCCGCCAGCTAGAATCTAAATTGCCTGCGGGATGGCACTCAGATCGCCCGAAGTTTCCTCATGAGGCAACTCCGGGCAACTTCAGAAAACAAAGCGTTCTGCGTGCTATACCACTGGCGATTTACATTCTAGCCGGCGGCAAGGCAGTTCGGGGAGATTAGTCGCCCGAAGACTAATCAATTATTCTCCCGAAATAGCAGAAATAGTGTCTCTGCCTTTAAGGCCTATTTATCATGCGTGAGCTTATTTAATGCTCAAGAGGAGCGCATGGATACATTCTAATACAAACAGAAATACAAACAGAACCCTGTTTCAGGCACAACCTGTTCCCATGAGTTAATTTTCAAAGGGGTCGGGGGGTCTCATACTCATACCTCCCAACTTTTGAAAATTGTAAAGAGAGACAAAAAGCACCGTTGTGCTTAGCGCAGCAAAAAAAAAATTCCCCCTCCTATTTTTGTCCACACCCCCCTACATAGCATATCCATTTTACAAAATTTGGCAGGTTAAGGAAAGTTTGAACACATTTCTGGTGGTTTTTAGGTACATATTCTGTGTGTTATTACAGTTTTGCTAATGAAGGTGAACTTTTCCTTTAAAGGAGACATTTTGTGTAAAAAATGAGAATGTACTAGTGCATTATACTCATTAAGATTTAGAAGAATTGTGGTTAAAAAGTAATGTTTCAGGCTGATTTATTGAATATTTCTGCAAAAACCCTAATAATCACTCCCTTCCACTTCCTGCTCCCTGAATTCCCAGCCTGTGCAGGGGAGCTGGCATCTCTCAGCTCACTGCACTGTAGGACAGGAACCAATCAGCAGCTAGCAGGACCTGATAGAGAACTAAAGCCTGTCTTTGCTTGTGTGACCGCAGGGCTGTGATTGGCTGTCCCCCTTCTACTGTGCTTCTGGCAGGGACCGTTAGGACACGCCCACCCCTCATTTAAAACACAGACAGGGACCAGAGAACATCTATAGGGAGCCCCAATAAAGGGGATATTTTTCAAGATAATATACATTTTTAGCACCATATATTACTCATAATTGCCTACAAAATTTTAGTTTTTTTATCCTATATATCTGCTAGAATCGGTTCTCCCAAGAGAACTACTTATCTCACTAGTTACAATTGTATCTTTGTGCAGGTGCTGAATATTCTGGGCTCTCTGCCAAAAAGCCTCTTATTTAATTAAGTTTCCGAATCTTTGAATCTTTTTTCTGGTGTCAGCGCAGGAGACCAAAGAGAAACTTTTTAGGACATTTTAATAAAAATCCAGGACTGTGGGCTGAGCTGTCAAAATCAGGACTGTCCCCCGTGAAAAACAGGACAGTTTGGGGGTATGCTGTTTGGGGGTATGCTTATCGTTGTCTTCTAGAAAAATATTGTGAAATGTAATTTTTAAAAATACATTTAACCAATTAGAACCCAAGACTCCATTATAACTAAACAGCGAAGTGGGACAAAATAAGTTATAATTCCTCTACAGTTGATATGAATAATATTGGGCCCATTTAAATTCCCCTCTACTACAAGGATAAACCAGTCTGCAGAACCATTTATGCCCTTGTACCAATAAACAGTGCCTTCATAGAAATAAAAACACTCTTTAATTTGCTTTCAAGGTGAAAGAACCCAAAATATGTGCCAGAATTTAGCTAAATTCTGTAAAGAAAATTTGGAAGGGTCCGGTAGCCATTCTTTGTGCAGTGTATCCATAGCCACAGGCCCGGATAGAACAAAGAAACCCTTTTCCATAATCAGTAGCCGTGTTTTTGGCAGTAAAGACAAGCACAGGAGAAATGTACAAAGGCCATGGCAATTTTCTTTATCTCTCATAAAAAGCCTTTTAGCTTTGGTGCAACCGTTTTACAATGTACTCCTGTGTTCTTCTTCTGCCTTTCCCCCAGTTAAACACATAAAGCTTATACACAGGCATTCCATTTTCTGTGTCCTCTGAGCCGGTCCTGTGCTGTTAACGCTTTCCAGGATTCCTGACCACAAATACTGTCTGCTTGTAATTGTAGTACAGTAACCTTTGCAGCATGGCGCTACAGAAGGAGAGTAAGAAACTGTGAATAATGGGTTAAATGACATTGTGCATTAGCTATGGCAACTCCCAGAATCCCCTGTGTAAACAGTGCTGTACAAGTGATAAAAGATAAGAGGAAGGAGCTGACAATCTAAAGGACAATTGATAAAAGGAATACGAACAAACATGACATCACGCACAAGTTTACTAATTTCTGATTGGCTAACAGATTTTCTAAACTTAGAGAATTGCTGTTACAACTCCTTTTAGTAGTAAGTAGTAAGTTGAAAAAAGACACGTCCATCTATAAGGGTCCAGGCACAAAGGCAGACTCGGGTAGATTAGTCACCCAGCGAAAAATCTCCTCTTCTTCAGGGCGACTAATCTCCCACAAACCTGCTGGCTATAATGAAAATCGCTGGTGGGTAGGTACTCGGAGCGATTCGTTTTCCGAAGTGGAGTTGTCTTGGTGCTTGTGAATAGAAACATTGTTCTAAACTTTGTAAAATACTTAAATGATGTAAAAGGGGCGGTTCAGCTTTCAGTTTACTTTTAGTATGTTATAGAATGGCTAATTCTAAGCAACTTTTCAGTTGGCCTTCATTATTTATTTTTTAATCACTTTTTAATTATGTGCCTTCTTCTCTCCAGCTTTCAAATGGGGGGTCACTGACCCCATCTAAAAACAAATGCTCTGTAAGGCTACACATTTATTGTTAGGGCTACTTTTTATTACTCATCTTTTTATTTAGGCCTCTCCTATTCATATTTCAGTCTCTTGTTCAAATCAGGCCATATTTGGACCCAGATTGCTGAAATTGCTAACTGGAGAGCTGCTGAATAAAAAGCTAAATAACTAAAATAATAAACACAAATAATAAAAAATGAGAACCAATTGCAAATTGTCTCAGAATATCACCCTCTACATCGTATTAAAAGTCAATTTAAAGGTGAACAACCCCATTACTTGCTCTCTGAAAGCAGCATTCCTGGCATACAAAGGGAGTCGTGCACAATGTCATGCATTCACTGGTTGGCTGACAGTTGCTGAATGCTGGGAAGTATACTTATACTGGTGACAGGAATTTGCAGTAATGAGCTGTGTGTATGTGATGAGGAACGCCAGCAGCATTCATTCGCCATCAGTATTATACCCCTGTGAACCACGGCTCAGCTGATTGCCAGTGGCTGCTATTAGAGAACACCACTAAAAGGGGTCCTCAGTCTAGCGTTTTGCAGATCCCTTAAAAATTTCAGGGACACATCTAAAGAATCCACCTAGAAGTGCTGCACTGATTGTAATTCAATTTGAATGCGATCAGTGCAACCTATAGTGATGTGTCCCTATATTTTCAAGTGATCTGGTTACATTACCTCCACCCAGAAACGAATTATTGCACAATTTGTGTCTGCACTGATGGTGGGACGTCATGGGAGAGAGCAGATTGGGCTCAGGCCGATTCCCTTCTTAATCTCGAGCTAATTTGGGTCTGGGTTGTGAAGGGGCAATGCAGGTCAGGAAATTACTGATCGACACATCATTAGTTTCTACAGCCATAAAATAGATTTTAGTACAATATATAGTGAATAATGTACCCCTATTCTAAATTATAAGGATACCCAATCTATACCCAATCTGCCATGGTAAATAAATTACTTTAAAATGAAAAGAACACATCATTTGTATGTAGAATGGTTTTGTAGATCCATTTGCTAATACTTTTCATTTTCTAACTTCTAATTGAAGGGCGGAGCCTACTATTTCTTGGAACATGTACGAGCAGACCCTGCGTCCTGGAATTATTTTTTCCAGAGAATCTTGGATCCAACTTGGAAATACATAGGAGACGGGTGCAAGCTTACAAAAGAGACCTGGAAATACCTGGAAAGTGGCAAGTTCTCTGATGTTAAACTGCGACACATCCAAGCACCTTCTAAGTACAGCCCAGTGAAGCCTCATATCATTGGTTATGCTGTAAAATAACATTTCCTTATCCGGCGGATGTAACACTTATATCTTCCCTCTATGTATCACTTCACTAAAGTACATTTTAATTAAAGACTTTCCCACTTTTTAAATGCAACCAGTGTTCTATCATTCTTCTACTGTATATAATGTTTGAATGTTAACTACATATAGATTATTATCAATTGCAAGTGAACTTGGCTTTGGTCTTTCTTCTGAAAATAATAGGGTATGGCCTATAATACAGCTTTGATTACCAAACCTTTTCATTTCTAGTGGACCCTGTTTTCCCAAAAACTGTTCACTGAACACTGGGAGCCTGTTAATTAGATTTACCAAGGTATATATTATTCCAGGCAGAACTGTGCCTTACTTTTGCCTCTTACAACTCCCAGCATTCTCTCTAGTTCAGCAACTGACAACAGATTTCATGTAGTTCTGATCTAGCAGCAGTATTCATACTGGGTGGCATATATTTTTATTTCCCACCAGAACATAATTATATTTATGCTGATGGAAATGTTTGGTTTGATTAAAAATATACTTATATGAAAAAACAATCATCTTTACTTTGCAACCAATGCTCCCTCCAATTCCTTTTTAGCTTTGTGCGCTAAAAAAAATCTTTTCAACTTTTGTGTATAGTTTTTAAAAGCTGTGTGCTCAGGTCAGAATAATGCAAAATCTTGTGTGTTTCACACAAAATTCGTTGGCCTCAAAATGAGTGAGCACACGCACAAGCCCACACCTTAGAGATTGGTTGCAACACTTTTCAAATATACAATTGTGTAGAAATAAAGCTACAGAGGGAAGAGGAAGTGGATTTGGAAAGGTAAGTGGGGAATGAGTAGTGGAGTTCACTTGTCTCAATCCAAAAATGAGGGGGTGGAGTAGAGGGGATTTAATCCTCTTCTTCCTCGAGGCTGTTTCAGATGTTGTAGTCCCAAAGCAGGCTGTGAAGCAGTCTTTGATTGTCATCCATTCCCTCCTAAGGCTAGGGCCACACGGGAAGATTCAGGGAGATGTCGCCTGGCGACTAATCGCCGCGTCTTTGAGGCGACTAATCTCCCTGAATGGCTTGCTGGTATCTTGCCCCGGCTAGCACTAAAGTCGCCTGCGCCTATTCACATTCGGCGATACGAATTTCGAGGCAATTTCGAGCGACTTTGAAAAACGTGTCGCCATGTGTGAATAGGCGCAGGCGACTTTAGTGCTAGCCGGGGCAAGATACCAGCAAGCCATTCAGGGAGTTTAGACACAGCGATTAGTCGCCAGGCAGCTAATCTCCCTGAAATCTGCCCGCCTGGCCTAGCCCTAAAAATGAGACGGTTCCTGGAAAACTGCTGCTGGAAATGTCCCAGTTGATTGAACGATGCACATGAAGGAGCAGAGGAAATAAGTAGATGAAGTAAAACACCACATTCATGGCTACAAAGAGAGCAGAGGGATATTTGTTTATTTTTATTTGAATACATGGGCCAGTGCCAATAAATGTGCTCCATGCAGTGGGCATAGTATCACCTATACCCCATGTGTGTGGCCTACAGTATATTAAAATAATGGTATCTTACCGCATAGTCCTTGCCACCCATGAGCAGGACTACGACAAATGGAGCCGTTTGTCACCCGTGAGGATCCCCTGCAGGCAACAAAGTAGTGAAAATACCTTGAATACAGATGAATAGAGACCACATTCCAGGTTTTCCTGCAATTAAACTGGATTGCTGGATATGAAGGGGCACATTTACTTAGCTCGAGTGAAGGATTAGAATGAAAAATACTTCGAATTTCGAAGGTTTTTTTTGGCTACTTCGACCATCGAGAATTGGCTACTTCAACCTTCGACTTCGAATCGAACGATTCAAACTAAAAATCGTTCGACCATTCGATAGTCGAAGTACTGTCTCTTTAAAAAAAACTTTGACTACCTACTTCGCCTCCTAAAACCTACCGAGCACCAATGTTAGCCTATGTGGACCTTCCCCATAGGCTTTCTAAGTAATTTCTGATCGAAGGAAAATCATTCGATCGATGGATTAAAATCCTTCGAATCGTTCGATTCGAAGTATTTAATCGTTCGATCGAACGATTTTTCGCTCGATCGAACTAAATGCTGTAAATCCTTCACCTTTGATATCCGAAGTCGAAGGATTTTACTTCGATGGTTGAATATCGAGGGTTAATTAACCCTCGATATTCGACCCTTAGTAAATGTGCCCCGAAGTGTTTTACATGTGGCAATCCCCATTATTCTGCATTATAAAATATTTTGAGATATTTTTGACTCTGTGAGAGGCGATCTGTGGACAACAAACAGCTACATCTGTCATTGACTTTATAATGCTCACATATGGTGGTTAGCCAGTTGAATAAAAACAAAGTAAACAGAAATAATCCACCCAAACTGCTACTGAAACACACACAGGAACAACAAAAAGAGAAAGGAGAAAGCCAGTCCTCCCTACGGACACAGGAATTCCCTGCTATCTAGCTGCCTTCCAACCAGGCTCTTATCTATTTCAACCCATGGGGATGGAGCATCTTAGCACTGAACTGTACACAACATTCCCTTGAATATCACATGGAATTCATCTGCTGAATTTATTGAATTTATGTGGCTTATATTCTTAAAAAGACCCTGTCACCAACCTGCTGATATCTTGAAAACTAAAGCAGTAGCAAATCTATAAAAAAAATGATGACTGGAGGCAGAAACGGTGGCACAGTAACTGGTGGGTGGGTTCATGTTGAAGTTCAGCTGGAACCTGCCTGAGAAGTTGTGTGGAAGTTGGCCCTAACCCATGGGTAAACTGTGGATTCAATGAATTTTAGGCTGGCCCACACTTCACTAATACACAATGGGGGGAATTCATAAAAGTGTCGGTAAATTAAGTAACCGAGAAGTGTCGGTCGACAAATTTATAAAATGTACAAACGACAAATTCACAAATGCAGATCTTACCGTCTCTGATTGTCTCGTAAGTCTGTCAGTTTTCTAAAATGTCGTATATCTTTTCATAGGAGGAACGTCATTTTAGAAAAATTGTCATAATTACGGCAAATTCAAGAAAAAATGTGGCATCACGGCACAGTGGCGTTGCTGAATAAAGGTTCGGACAGAAGACATTTCACCGAGCGTTTTCAAAAGACAATTTGAATTTTGGGGAGCCTAATGTGTCGGAAAAATTGTCGGCCAAACAAATGAGTTTACAAGCAATTCATAAAAATGTTGGGAAAGTGGCACCAAAAAAACCACGCCCACTTTTCACGACGCTATTTGAAAAGTGTCGTACACGTTGGAAAATTGGCTGATAAATGCTCTGTGAATTTGCCGGCTGTTTGTACAACGCTTTCTACCACATTTTTTTCCATTCCCGACACTTTTGTGAATTCCCCCCAATGAATCATGATTCTGCTAGCCTCAGCATTACCTGCTACAAGTATGTTGCCTAGCGTATATAAGGTTTATTTCCAGGAACCAGTAATAAACCTACATAAGAGGGATCTGGTGTCATCTGCTTTTTTACAATAAATGAATGTATGAACTCCACCTCTCACCTTTTGCCTTCTTACTAGGGATGCACCGAATCCACTATTTTGGATTCGGCCGAACCCCTGAATCCTTCGCGAGAGATTCGCCCGAATACCAAACCGAATTTGAATCCAAAAAAAACCCATTATTTACTTCCTGGTTTTGTGACAAAAAGTTACGCGATTTCCCTCCCAAAACTAATTTCCATATGCAACTTCGGATTTGGTTCGGCCGATTCGGCTGAATCCTTCTGAAAAAGGCAGAATCCCGAATCGAATCCTGGATTCAGTGCATCCCTACTTGTTTCACTCACAAGCCCCCAGAAGGGACCTCAGATCTTCTCCAGCAGTAGCCCGAAGTTTCCTCGTGAGGCGACTTTGAAAAACGAACCTCCGCATGTGATTAGCGCCAGCGGTTTTTTCATTTTAGCCGGCGCAGAGTCAGGGAAGGCGTTTGGGGAGATTGGTAGCCGCAAAAACGAGGCGATTAGTCGCCAGGCAACCAAATCTCCCCAAACGCCCGATGTGGCCTGACCCTAAAGGTAGTTGGTATGTGCAGTGCTCATGTTTCCCAGTTAAATAAAATAAATGAGACCGATACTGCAGGCCTGACAGTCCTAGAACCAATATGAACTATACCTTATGTGTGTGTTAGTTTTATTCTTGTATTGTCACACTATCACTCATCTGAGCCATAGGGAAATAAAAAATCTTCCACTATGAGCTAAAGCTGAATAGACTGACCCTGACTGTGATCGTATGGAGAGTTGTTCATCACTAGCATGCCATGCCAGACGTAATGACAGCCATATGAAACTGTAGAACAACAGATAGGAAAGGTAGTTGGGCATATGAACTAGTTGGAGTCTAAGGGGACTGTTACTGTATAAATGCATAATCTGGGCCAATGACTTTTAACACACACATTTCGGTGAATCATGTGATCGTGACATCACTGAGCATTAATGCTGAGCATTGAGCCTCATGCTTTTATATTGCCAATATCCTTATATTATACAAGAGGGGGTATTTTATTCACTTAATAAACTTTTGTGCTTTTATGTATTGTACATTATTACAGATGGCATTGGGGCACAGATAAAGCTGATAATAATTCTATTAGAGCTTAATATGAAAAGAAATAACTAAGGAGATGCTAATAGAGGCTTAAAAGGCAAAGGTAGCAGAGACCTGTAATTAATATGAAACTGTATATACGATTGATGCCTATGCATTATCCATAGTGCACCCACAACTGTACCATGGATCCTGTGCTAAAGGGCAAATTGCACTTGCTTTAAGATAGAAAGATAAACAATACATGTACTGCTTACCATATAAAAACGTCTTTGTATCAGCTAGATGCTGATTAAAAATGTATTAAAGGGGGCTGCTCATCTTTGAGATAAATTTTAGTATGATGTTGATGGTGATATTCTGAGACAATCTGCAATTGGTTTTGATTTTTTTTATTATTTATGCTTTTAGAGTTATTACGTTTTTTTTATTCAGCAGCTCTCCGGTTAGCAATTTCAGCAATCTGGTTCCTAGGGTCCAAGTTACCCTTCTAACCATGCATTGATTTGAATAAGAGACTGAAATACGAATAGGAGAGTGTCTGAATAGAAATATGAGCAATAAACATTAACAATAACAATAAATGTGTAGCCTTACAGAGCATTTGTTTTGAGATGGGGGTCTGTGACCCCCATTTGAAAGCTGGAAACAGTCAGAAGAGGTAGCGGCAAACAATTCAAAAACCCAATAGGCTGGTTTTGCTTCCAATAAGGATTAATTATACCTTCGTTTGGATCAAGTACAAGGTACTTTTTTATCATTATTTTATTATTACAGAGAAAAAGGAAATCAGTTTTAAAAATTTGGATCATTTGGATAAAATGGAGTCTATGGGAAACAGCCTTTCTGTAGTTTGGAGCTTTCTAGTTATCCGATTTCTGGATACCAAGTCCCATACCTGTACTGTGTTTTGAAAGCTAGGCAAACAATTAAAAATCTATAGAAAAAATGAATGAAGACCAATTGAAATGTTGCTTAGAATTAGCCATTCTATAACATAATAAAAGTTAACTTTTAGGTGAACCACCCCTTTAATCTTGATGGATGTGTCTTTTTCCAACCTCAGCTACTGCTATGTACATGAATATAAGTACTATTATGTAAGAAGTCTGAAGTTATTCAGTTAAATGCATTGGGCTGATTTGCTCAATCCCTAATGCTCATTTATTATCACTGATCAATTTAATATGCCGTTTGGATCAATTCAGTTGTACAGTTTGGGGGGATACTTTCTAGGAAAGTGCTATGCTGACATGTCACATCCAATTACCCATGTGTCCTCTGCACCCACTAGGGCTGTACATATACAGTTTTATTTTGCTGAGTTAACATATTGTGCATTTGCTTCCCAGGATTTGAGATTTGGTGAAACCCCACACACAAAGAGATTGGTGCCTCCCTACAAACTGATGGAAATGAGACAAAAATTATTTTTAGGGGCATATTTATAAATTTACCCTATTTATCAAGGGTCGAATTTCGAATTGAAAAAACTTTGAAAACCCATAGGGGCAGATTTATCAAAGGTCGAGGTGAATTTTCAAATGAAAAAAATTCAAATTTCGAGCTATTCTTTGTGTACTTCGACTAGACTAGAGAATAGTCCTAATTTGAATTTGAAAAAAATTAGAATATCGAAATGTATGATGTACTGCCTCTTTAAAAATTTGACTTTGACCATTTGACCATTTAAAACCTGCTGAATTGCTGTTTTAGCCTATGGGGTACCTCCTAGAACCTTTTTGGAGTCAATTGGTGGAATTTGAAAAATCGAAGTTCGAATCAAATTCACTATACCTTCGATTCGTAAGATTCAAATTCGGCCGGATATGGACCTATTGAAAATGGACCTATTCAATAAAAAAAAATTTTTGACTCAATTTCGGTTGGTCTTTTTGAATTCAAATTTTGAAGTTTTTTCAATTCAAAATTTGACCCTTGATAAATATGCCCTTAGTGTCAGTTGTTATAGATACAGTCCTTGCACAGCAACGGTCTATTTGTTCCTTCGTTCTTTGTATTATTGCCCAGTAGCTAATACGACATTGCTTTCTATTGAACAATGTTATTTAAAGCACTTTTTTCCGTTGTATGGACTGTGCCAATCTAATTTTGCTGCAGGGGAAGTCCATACTAGTAAAACTATAACTCATCGCCAAGAAATGTTTTAGGGAAAGCTACCCCAAGCACTGATCCTGGGACTCAATAGGAAACTATTTTCTGTTATCTGGTCGGTTGATATTACAAGTATATTACTAGTATAAATAGTTACCCAGGAGCAGGGACATGTTGGTACACTCTGGGATCCCACCACTGAGGGTTCACATGTGGGAAAGTAGCTGTAAATGTATTTTATTTATATTCACCAGTGAACCTGCCTCCTCTGAAAAACAGACAAGCCCAAGGTAAGAAAAAAACACAGTACAGGTATGGGATCTGGTATCCAGAAATCCGATATCCAGAAAGCTCCAAACTACAGAAAGGCTGTTTCCCATAGACTCCATTTTATCCAAATAATCCAAATTTTTAAAACTGATTTCCTTTTTCTCTGTAATAATAAAACTGTACCTTGTACTTGATCCAAACTAAGATATAATTAATCCTTATTGGAAGCAAAACCTATTGGGTTTATTTAATGTTTACATGATTTTCTAGTAGGCTTTAGGTATGAATGGGCTTATTACTCTCAGCAATCAGGCAGAAGTTTGGGAGTCAGAGTGGAAGATGAATAGTAATGGTCCTCAACAAAGATAAACAATACAAAATGAAACTAATGAACTGAATCCTCACAGCCAATGTCAGTGCCAGAAAGCAGAAGACTAATACAGGTGTGGGATCCGTTATCCCGAAAGCTCTGAATTACGGGAAGGCCATCTCCCATAGACTCCATTTTATCCAAATAATCGAAATTTTTAAAACTGATTTCCTTTTTTTCTGTAATAATAAAACAGTATCTTGTCCTTGATCCCAACTAAGATATAATGAATCCTTATTGGGAGCAAAACCAGCCTTTTGGGGTTATTTAATGTTTACATGATTTTCTAGTAGACGAAGATCCAAATTATGGAAGATACATCATCGGAAAGCTCCAGGTCCTGAGCATTCTGGATAACAGGTCCCATACCTATAATTCAAAACCATAAGTAATAAAAAATGAAGGGGGACTCTAAACAACTATCCAACCAAGTAAATGTCAATTTAATAAATATTAATATGTGTAATAAATTCATGTAAATGCAGTATATTGTTTAGTGGTTTTGTAAATGGAACACCTTTTGATTATTTTCTCTGTCTGTTCTGGTTTCAATACATTTAATTCCTTTGCGCTACCATCCGATACGGCTTCCCCCAAATAGTTTCAATTAAAATAGATGAGCAGGAAGGAGGCAGGGGCCACAAAAGCAGGATAATGACTATACAGTTCCAGTCATTTGTACACATACGTTGTTTTTATGCAGCTCAAACTATAATGGGCAACCTGCAATCTCACTTATTGCTGCAGCATTTAAAACAGCTGAATTGAATGGAACAATAATATGGGGAGAAATAAAGGTGGTGTTTTATTTTCAGAATCTCTGTCAATTTCTCACTTTCACTAGGCTGCCTTTTGGGAATCTCTGGCCACTACTTTTAGAACTGCAGAAGGTGAGGGACATCGAAGGCAAAGATGGATCCCGTACTACACCTCACACTGATTCTGTGCTGGGCTGGGATCATTCAAGCTATTGATTCAGAAGGTAAGTCTAAAGGTGGCCATAGACGTAGAGATCCGCTCATTTGCCGATGACGCCAAACGAGCGGATCTCTTCTCGATATGCCCACATTGAAGTGGGCGATTTTGGGCTGATCCAATTGTGGGCCCTAGGGCCCAATGATCGGATCATAATGGATCCGATATGGGCGACCGCATAGACGCACAGATGCGGCTGCGATCCAACGGGATTTTTTAACCTGCCTGATCGATAACGATCGTGGAAGCCCATTGGATGTCCCCACACGGGCCAATAAGCTGACGACTCTGTTTTATCTTTTATCAGCCTGTGTATGGGGGCCTTAAGAAACAAGAGGCCTTACATCATCGGCAAGTGTCTGAATAGGAATTTAGTTAACAAAGCACTTGCGTTGGTCGGAGTAATAATTCATAGAAAATAAAAATAGAACTTTAGTAACATTAAGCCATTAGGACAGGTCTGTCAAACGTATCACTTTGCTGCTGTTGGATTTCCTTGGTTTCTTAAATAGCTTTCTAGTTTCCTGGGGTTTTCTGGGAGTTGTTAGCATATTGAGGCCCAATGGCTCTCCTAGTATTAGCCAAAGATAACCAAAATATTCCTGCACATTATGTACAAATATTTGTTCAAATGTGTGTAAAGGCACATATGTGTGACATATAAATATGTCTGTGATGTCATAAATCTGTGTGACATCATAAATTTGTGTGACATCATCATTTGGATGTTTCTAATGGCTGCACTCATGACCCACGTTAGGCTTGTGGAAGTACAAAGTTCTAATGGGCTGAAGTACAAATCCATTGATCAGAGGCTTGTACCTCCTATAGCCCGGCATGAAAACTAAACACACCATGGGCTCAGAAGAGGATCCAGTCTGGCATCGTAATGCTGGACGGTGGATCGAGAAATAAGCTACCATGTTGTCTCAAGAATAATGGTATAATCACTAAATAATCGAGAAATGTGTCAGTGTCATAACTTAAAGACAATACATTACATTCTTACATTTGCACTTTTTTTTAGTCTGTGGAGAACGTCCATTAGTAGATACACCTGGATCTCGAATTGTGGGTGGCCAAGATGCACTTCCAGGAGCCTGGCCGTGGCAGGTTAGCCTTCAGTATTTCAGGACGTATTCTGGCTACAGTCACAGATGTGGCGGCTCACTTATTCAAAATAAGTGGGTGCTAACTGCAGCCCATTGCTTTCGTGAGAACCAGTAGGTATTCTTTGAATTCTCTATATTGTATAGAATCTGTATTCATTAACTTTAGGGGTAATGCAATGCAAATACAAGCCGCAAAGTTTGCACCAGCTCTAATAACCAATAGCTGTCATACAATACTTAGCACTTAAAGGAACAGTAACAAATATAATGCAGTGTTGCCCTCCACTGGTAAAACTGGTGTGTTTGCTTTCGAAACACTACTATAGTTTATATAAATAAGCTGCTGTGTAGCAATTAGGGCAGTGATTAAAAGGAGAAAAGACTAAGGTTACACAGCAGAAAGCAGATAAGCTCTGTTGAACATAATGGTGTTATCTGCTATCCACTATTTTAACCTGTGCCATATAGCCTTTTTTTTAATTTCCTCCATTGCTACACAGCAGCTTGTTTATATAAACTTTAGTAGTGTTTCTGAAGCAAACAGATCAGTTTTACCAGTGCATGGCAACAGTACATTCATTATTTTAAAACACTTTTATTTTTTGGTGTTACTGTTCCTTTAATGGTCTCCTGTATAAAGGCATAAAACTGACTGGGAGTTACAAAGTAGCCAAAGTAGAAATTTTTAAAGAGACAGTACTTAGATTATCGAATGGTCGAATATTCGAATGATTTTTAGTTCGAATCGTTCGATTCGAAGTCGAAGGTCGTAGTCGAAGGCCGAAGTAGCCAATTCGATGGTAGAGGTAGCCAAAAAAAACATTCGAAATTCGAACTATTTTTCCTCTATTCCTTCACTCAAACTTAGTGAATGGGCCCCTAAATGTATGTTGATCCAAATGACAGAAAGATCCCTTATCTGTAAAACCCCAGGTTGTACTGTAGGAGCACAACATGACAAATTTCTTCCTGTTCTTGGGTCTTCGCTGCGGCCGGTTCAGTACTTCATTTTGCTGCTGGATGGGGCCATAGAGTGAGGATTCAGGAAGAAGAAGTAAAGAATTCCTGGCATTATAACCTCTCTATTTATACAGCAACTGCAAGTCAATGTGCAATACTTGCCCATTAATTTGATTTCCTTTCACAGAAATCCTGAACATTGGAGAGTTGTTCTGGGCCTTCATAATATATTAATGGAAGGCAGTACCGTTGTGAAGGCCAGAATCAAAAAGATAATCATCCATGCAAGCTATGATCATGCAGCTATAAGAAATGATATTGCTCTACTGCTTCTGCATGACATTGTAGGGTATAACGACTATATCCATCCAGTTTGCTTGGGCAGTGGAACAATACAAGATGCAGACACCCCCTGCTTTATAACTGGATGGGGAGCCACAAAAGAAAAAGGTAATGCCGTTCCCCTTCAGTGTAGGTGCAAATGATGGTGCTGTATGTATGTGCATATGTATTAGTGATACAAGTGTCAACTACTTGTCCTAGAACCAATCAGACCCAACCTGTCATGATACAGGCCTGATAGAGTTAGTAAAACAGGCCAATGTATCATGAACAAACATTTCTTCATCTAACTTTGACACATAACAGGCCTCTTTTCACTATGGTCAGAGGGGTCAGAGCTGTAATGCCCTTTTCCAAGCCCTGGCTGATAAGAGCCATTCCATGGGGAGGGGCAAAAGCCCAAGGAGGAAGAACTTAAAGGAATTGTTCACCTTCAAACAACTAGTTGTTTTCCGATAGATCACCAGAAATAACGACTTTTTCCATTTACTTTCTATTTTCTATGTGTCACTGTTTTTCTAATATTGAAGTGTAAAGTGTCATTTTTCACCTTCTAAAGCAACTCTGGGTGTGGGGGGTCGCCGACCCTGTAAACTGTTTTACATTTATTTGATACAGTTCTTATCTTTGTCCCTGCTGAGCAGAATCTCTGTTAGAATTGATACAATAGTTGCTAATACTCCAGAGATGCTGCTGACAAATGTATCAACTAAATGTTGTAAAATTGTAGCAGTTGAGAGTCTGCTCCTGAATTACTGAGCTGCCAGACTCAAACACCAGAGACAGGAACATTCAAATTTAAACTTTGATTTTGGAAAAAACGTAAAAAATAAATAATGGAAAGTAATTGTAAAAAGTCTTTATTTCTGGTAGGGATGCACCGAATCCAGGATTCGGTTCGGGATTCGGCCAGGATTTGTCCTTTTTCAGTAAGATTCGGCCGAATCCAAATCCTAATTTGCATATGCAAATGTGAAGGTCACATATAATGTATACTCAAATATATTTATCCTCACAGAGCCCAGACCTGTTGTACCAACAGTATAAAAAACTGGTGATGGGTTCAAGGTAATATCAACTTTCTGATGAGTCCAAACATGACTGGGTTTGGTACTCTGTATATCAGATGTGAATATCTGGGCAGGGGCAGGTCACACAGTATTGATGTTTAGTATCTATGGAATCCATGAGAGAATTAATAACCAATGAATATAATATCATCTCTCTCCTATGTTCCAATAAGGAGTTATGGTCATTATATTCTTGGTCCTGTTCCTACTCACAGGGGGTCATAAAAAACTCAATCTGTGTCCTACTAGGCCACGCCCCTTGCATTCCTGAGGGAGGGGGGAGTGTGCAGTTACCTGATGCCCTGAAATCACCGATAAATAGTCAGCTGACTAAAGGTGGTTATAGACGTAACAATTACGACCTTTCTTGGAAAAGATCTTTCCAAGAAAGATCGTTCGTTTCAACAGACACGTGTAGAGCTGAATCGTCAGATATACATATAGAAACAATAGAATTCTACCTGTATCTGACGATTCAGCACTAACAATGGCCGATGTTTGGGTGACTTCAAAGGCACCCGATCAAAATTTTCTGTCCAGCCCGATCAACGAACCCACTGATATCTAAGTCTTCTGCCGATATCAGTCGGTTTTTTTTCCACCACACGCACCGAATATCGTATGAAAAATTGTTTTGTACGATATTATCTACGGCCACCTTAAGATTTGGATTTACTTAGGAGGACCAATTGCGATTGGAGGTTATCCCATTTGTTTCCCCTTGCCTCCAGGACCAGGAATTCTATATCTTTAAATCTAAGGGGAATATTTATCAGGGGTCGAATTTCGAATTTGAAAAACTTCAAAATTCGAATTCAAGAAGACCAACCGAAATTTAGTCGAATTAATTAAGTCCACCAATTGACTCCAAATTGGTTCTAGCAGGTCCCCCATAGGCTAAAACAGCAATTCAATAGGTTTTAGATGGCGAATGGTCGAAGTCAAATTTTTTCCCTTTTATTTTATAAACTGTTTGTATTATTAAATGCATGTCTCTTTTTGTAACATCTTTTTGTTAAATGCACTGTTATGCCTTTTATAATATCAAATATATATAACTTTGTTTGTCTTTGATGCTCTAAACAGTGGCGTAACTACTGGGGGAGAAGGGGGTGCGTTTGGGCCAGGGCCTGCACCCCCTCAGGGCCCCCCGGCAGCTTGCACGCCACGAATTCTGGGCGGTTCCCTGCTGATTCTGGGCGGTTCCGGGCGTACGGAGGGGGGCGGGGGGGGCGGCTGCGCGTCCCGCAACAGGGCCCACCCCCCTCTAGTTACGTTACTGGCTCTAAACAAACCTAGCCTGAAAGTGTATACCTGTGAGCTTTAACCTTCTGCATGCTGAATGGAAATGCTAGTCTGTGTGTATGCTGATTAACCCTTGGTGTGCTGGAGTACTGGTTGAATCAGTAGGAACTAACCCTGACTATAGTGAGAGAGTGTTTGATGCATTGGTGTAATGTGAGTTATTACCTGTTAGAGAGAACAGGGAAATAGTCACATTAGGTTTCGACTGCAGATTCATTTTCTGGGTGTTGGTTGGTCTGTGGGGTGCTTTTGCGTTAGTCCAGGCATGTCCAAAGTCAGGCCCGGGGGCCAATTGTGGCCCGTTATCAAATTTACACCGGCCCGCAGCCTCCATCATGAAATTAATAATAATGAGGCCCCCAGCACAGTGCAATCAGGAATCACGTAGCCATAATATTTGGGCACATTAGTGAAATGATCTGCCACTTGGTCTATACTGCTGCCTGTGTGCTGAAGGTGTTAGCAATAGACACGTACTGGCACTGAGTGACGCACCGCTCTCACATACTTCTTTAGGGCTGAAGGTCAATGGACGTACTGACGTGCAAGTACACTAAACTAAAGAAGTATGTGAGAGCTATTGCTAACACCTCCAGCACACAGGCAGCAGTATAGACTAAGTGGCAGATCATTTCACTAATGTGCCCAAATATTACTGCTACGGCTTTGTGATTCCTTGTTTAAATGAGGAGCGGAGAATAAGTCCAAATAGGCTCCACTCCAGGAGTGAATGATCCTGATCACAAGCTAGCTATCTCGGAATGGACTCAGGCTGAATGGTCAGCCTCCCACACATTTTCACCTCACCAAATCTGGCCCTCGTTGCAAAAAGTTAGGACACCCTGCGTTAGTCTAACCTGTGTGCAAGGTGAATGAGAGTTAATGACCCCTGATAGCCACACCTAAAGTCAAGTGCGGCTGGAAGTACCGTAAACCCCTACCCAATCTGTGTTCCCATTTCCATTCCTTTGATTTTAGTGGAGCTTATTTCATACACATACAGGTATGGGGTCTGTTATCCAAAAACCCATTATCCAGAGAGCTCCTAATTACAAGAAGGCCCCATCTCCCATAGGCTCATTTTTATTCAAATTATTTAAAAGTTAAAAAATTATTTCCTCTTCCCTGTAATGAGTAGGCAGTGCCTTGTAGTTGATCCTAACAAAGATATAAGAATAGATATTATTACAGGTATGGGATCCATTTTCCTGGAAACCCATTATCCAGAAAGCTTTGAATTAAGAAATGGCCGTCTCCCATAGACTCCATTATAATTAAATAATCCAAAATTTTAAAAATGCTTTCCTTTTTTTCCTCTGTAATAAACCTTGTACTCAGTCCAAACTAAGATATACAGTTATTAATCCTTATTAAAAAGAAAACCTGCTTTTTGGGTTTCTTTAATGTTTTCATGATTTTCAAGTATATGTAATGTATGCAGATCCAAATTACAGAAAGATCCCTTATCCAGGAAAACCCCAGGTTCCGAGCATTCTGAACATGTCCCATACATGCAGGCAAAAGCAATCCTGTTGGGAGTTTAAATTATTTTTTTTTTTTTTTAGTAGACATATGTATGGAGATCCAAATTACAGAAAGATCCCTTATTCAGAAAACCCTCGGTCCCAACATTCTGAAAAACAGGTCCCATACCTGTAAAAAGAATCTGCACCAGTCAAAACCCATATAAATCTCCCCCCATCCTCGTGCCACTGCTATCACTATTGTTACTGCCCCAGAGACGACCTTTTTACAATTTGTTTTTTTTGTTAAGGATGAATTATTTTTTCTTTCTACTTTGCAGGCTCAATATCAGTGATTTTACAAGAAGCACAAGTACATACCATTGCTTATTCTGTGTGTAACTCGACCTCGGCATATAATGGATTCATCACTCACAGTATGATTTGTGCTGGAGATGAGAGTGGAGCTGTTGATTCATGCCAGGTAAACAAATCGACATGGCTATCAATATATATCTGTATTAGGACATTCACAGGTACCGGTACAGCTCTATTGCGCATGCGCCGAATGTCACGAAGTGAAATCGGAAAACTTCGTGACATTCGGCGCATGCGCAGTAGAGCTGTACCGGTACCTGTTCCTACTGCGCATGCGCCAGAAGACGCCGGTCAGAGCAGGAAGAAGACGCACGTGGGAGAAGATGGCGACTGTGAACTCCGTGGACAGGACCTGCGCAGAGGGGTGAGTAACAAGTTAGGGGCATTTGCCCAGGGGGACAGGTAGGCCAGGGGGGAGGAGGGAGGGGGGGCAACACAGGGGAGGGGGGGAGGGGTTTTGCGCCCTGGGGCTTTCCTTCTCCTTTAAGCAAAACTTTACCCATTTTACCTCATGCTTCTGAGTTAAACAAGCAAAATAAATAGGGTTTGTGTTTGAAATGTCTTCTGTCTATTAAGTGAAACAATTCCAGATTTTCTTTTTTTTATTATTAGAAAGCAATAATGGATATTATTTTTTTAATTCTGACCAACTTTCACTGTAATCATGAGTTTATTGAAATAGAGATAATAAATTACAGTATATATGTATAAAAGGAGCCCTTTCCTGATATTGACTTTGTCTCGGGTCTATGGATAAGGAGGATTTAATTTATACAGGGGTTTATTTGTTGCTGATAATTTAGCTACCTTTTTCTTAAAGGGACAGTTACACATATAATATAAATGTGTTACGTGCATTTTTCAGCCTTTTGATTGCTGTACTCTGCTTGAGCACTACAGTGGCCAAACCTCCCTGTGTTGTCAAAATGAATTGCTATGCACACAGCGGCAAGTGAAGTGGGGCGAACCCCAGTGTTATGTTTTGGTAGCCGAGGATAAGTAGAGTATAACAGTGCTTTATTAGCAGGCTCATACAGCCATTACACAACAGTAAGCAACTCTAACACCACAAGCTGTATAGAAAGTATGCACAGTATAAGTCTTGAGCACAGTGACATCTACAGGCCATATGTATAAACACCACATATCCCCCCTATAGTAGGAAAGCATTTGGACAACTAAAATAAACAGCAACAATTAAACAGTATGCATTTTAAAACAATATTATACATTCTTCACAGCACAAAGTCCATGGTCCATGCAGGTAGTTTTCTGATTCTCTCAGTACGTCTTATAGGTTCACTTTCTTCAGGCCTATTGCAGTTGACATCAGGAGTAGGAAAATGTCCTTCGTCAAATGGAGCTTTTCCAAAGTCATATCTAACAGGAGCAAGACGACTTGCGTTCCATATGCGACAATCAGACAGTTCATATGTGTATGGTCCTCGCTGGCGTCTCACTTTAAGTGGTGTAGTAAATTTAGATTGTCCTTGTTTCAGTATTCCTGGTTTCTTAATTGTGACTAATGATCCAGGCTGAAAGTGCACTTCTCTGGCACCAAGTTTTATGTCAGTATAAGCCTTGCATTTGGTTTAGTGACGTTTCACAATGTTAGCAGTAGGCCCACTGCCGTTCGTCTTCCCTGTCCCCGCCCCTTTATTCTGCAAATTTTCATCTAATAATTCAGCTGTAGATGATTGGGTTGTTGCATGGCACGTTGCTCTGTAGTTATGTAGGAACTCTGTTTTAAATACTTTCCAAGATTTCCCAGTAAGATTTGCTGTCTGTAGTGCTTCTTTCAGACTTCTGTTGAATCGCTCGATTTCTCCATTTGCTTGTGGGTAATACACTGAAGATTTCCTATGCACAATATTCCTCTCTCTCAGAGAGGATTCAAACTCATATGAGACAAACTGTGGTCCGTTGTCTGATATTAACTCCTTTGGATTACCTTCTCTGCTGAAGACTGTAGACAGAAATGTTATTACTGTAGCTGATGTTATATGAGAAACAAATGCAATTTCAGGCCATTTACTGTAATAGTCTATCAAGGTTATAGCAAATCTACAATCTATAGGAGCATCTGTAAAAGGACCCACAATATCAATAGCAAGTTTTTTCCCATGCTGAATCAGGGAATGGTACTGGTTTTACATCTGGTCTCACCTTAACTTTGTGTACAAAGTTCTTTGCACAACCCAGTCCAGTGTTGCTTTGTGGTGAAATTTTAGACACTGGCTGTGTGGCAGGCACTGGTGCTGTAGTAATGAGACCATCAACTAATTGTAGGTTTAATGCAGCAAAGAGCTCCATTCCAAGTATAGCAGTACCCTTATTCACAATGCAAAAGTCCCATTTAGTGCAGTATTTGATTCAAATTGTACAGTCACTGGCAAGCAACCAAGCTCAGGGATTGGATCCTTTAAGTAACTGACCAGTTTCAGGGCAGGTGCAACAAGCGGATCTTTTGCAAAGTATTTCAAGAAAATATCCTTTGGTAGTATAGAAACAGCTGAACCTGTATCAAGCATCAGGTTAATGGAGTGTCCCTTGTCAGCAGAAGCAGTACTGACACTGCCAGTGCATATAAACTTGTCTGGAATAAATGTACCAGCTTTATCCACACTTAATACTGTGACATTTGTAGTAGTGACTTCATGAACATCTTTAGCAGAACTACGGCAGATCTTAGCATTTGTGACACTGTACAGCTTTTGCAGGACATGTAGCATAATTTGCAGTGTGTTGTGTTGAACCACAGCGGAAACAGTATTTTCTATTTGTATTTGCTGCACGGTTTTGCAGTGTAGGTGAATCCCTTTCCTTAGCACTTTATTTTGCCTGTGACTGTACATTATTAGGCCACAGTGTTGAATTCACAATCTGTACATTCCCAGCAGTTCCCTGACTGAGAGTTTTAGCCTCTGCCACTGTTTCAATTTGGCTAACAACTGTAATAGCCTTTGCAAGGGTTAAATCCTGCTCTAGGAGCAGTCTCTCTCTAATGAGAGGTGAATTTGTTTTTTCCACTTTTTGGTCTCTTAGCATTTCATCTGTTAGATTCCCAAACTCACAGGTAACAATCAGCTCTCTCAAAACTGCTACAAATTGTTCCATGGATTCGCCATTACGTTGTCCACGTTATCTTTCAGCAACCACATTTACTCTTGGCACAAAAAAGTTCTTTATAACAGTAAGAGCAGTTTCATAAGTCTCATCAGGTAATGGTAATGTATAGAATATAGGCTGTCCCTCTGCTCCCAGGCAGTGAATAAGTAAAGCGCGCTTTCTAGAAGCAGAAATCTCCCCTTGGTCAGCAGCAGTAATGTAATTTTCAAACATACGGATCCAAGCGGTAAAAGTTATGGTAGGCTCACCAGGGTTTGGAAGAAAAGCTGCAGGCTGCTGCAGAGGTAGAAGAGCCATCCTTGTCGCCATTTGTTATGTTTTGGTAGCCGAGGAGTAGAATATAACAATGCTTTATTAGCAGATTCATGAAGCCATTACACAACAGTAAGCAACTCTAACACCACAAGCTGTATAGAAAGTATGCACAGTTTAAGTCTAGAGCACAGTGACATCTACAGGCCATTTGTATAAACACCACACCCAGCTTTCAGGAGCAGACCACAGACCTGTAAAACTGCACACAAAGAAGTGTTATATATGTCGGATTTTCAAATAAGATGATTATTAACTATAAGAATATTCAGGTTTATTAATGATAACGTATGATTATTTTACTCAATAGAATACATATTCATGATTGATATTATGCATATTTGATTAATCATATAGTGGTGAGAAATGAAGTTATATTTTGTTTTATGTAAATTAATGGTTAGTTGGTAAGAAACTTCTGCTCTGAAAAGGATGTTTTATCAGACTCCTAAACACAGGTGTATAGCCTTTGTGCTTAAAACAAATCTCAAAGGTTGTATAATCCTTGGTGTCTGTGTTAATAAAATGAGAACACCTTGAAGGATTTTACAAACTATCCACAGTATAGAGCACACCTGTTTGAGAGGGTAATAATTAATCAAAGACAAACCAATTTTGAATGGCTAGTGCATTCACAAGTATATTGTATGTGTACTGAAAGTATTAAGGAATCATAAAGTATTGTTTCAGTCTCAGACAATGTCAACAGTAATGTTTAACACCAGACTAAGGAGGTCAAAGGCTATTATGTATTTTTTAGATATTTTTAGGTCACGATGTTTGAAGCAATAGTGCCATCTACAGGTAGTGTAGGACATCACGCCCAGGGGTAAATGATTGACATTTTACAAAATATTTAGATTAGATGGTGATAGTTTAACTTTTGGAGACTACCCTTCAATTCCAATTGGTTAGTTAATTAATCCCAGGGGTTGAGTTTTAGACAGAAAGGAGGGATAAATTAGGAGACACTGGGGTACTAAAAAAAAAAAAAAGGAAAGAATTAAAAAGAAGAAACTAAAATAAGAAGGAAGGATAAGAAAAGGAGGGCTGACTGAAGAAGAAAAACTCTACATCTGAAAGAAAGAGAAGGAAAGAAATCTAAAACTACTTGGAGACTCAACTATAAGAAGACTCATTCTTCAACTAAAAAGAAAAGAACCAGTGGGTTTTAAAGATCCAGAAAGTGAGATCAGGGTGACATCACAGGCCAGTGAAAACTCTACATCTGGTAAATATAAATTTTTGTTATACTTTTCCTCGATTAAGTTGTATGCTTGGATATTTATTATTCCTATGTATATTATAGTCATACCCTAAACATTGACTTTCCCAGAATTGCAAACTGGGAATAATCTGTTTAATTTGGGTCCATTTTATTTTTCATTAATATAGATATATATGATATCCAAGTTAACGATTTAATGGGGAAATAGGAACATTTAAGGACAGAATTCCTAGCAAATCAGAATCAGTCACATATTCCTCCTTTGATTCCAATACCTTATTATTAATAAGAGTGTATATTGTCTTGTGGATGCTCGCCATATTAATGATTTTGGTCTTATCAATTAATATCTGTTGATAAATTTTATCTTGTGTTTATATTAAGAAGTATTTGGTGGATTTTAAAAGAAGTGATAATTTGATTTGTTATTATTATATATAAATAAATTAATTATTTTGTTAAATAGTTGTCCTGATTTTTCACCCTTTGTACCAATTGATTGGGAAAGCTCAATATCGAATTCAGAGTTGGGCATATATTATTTAAGACTCCTCCTGTTTATTACTTATAAGGAGCCTTAAATTCTTTTAAATAATTTTATATAATTTCATTAAATATTCGCACAAATAGCCCGACATATACCCTTATTAATTACCATAATAAAATAGCTCCACCCCATGGTGAAAGACAGCATAGGATATTTGCAAAACATTCTTAACAGTCCCTGTGAATAGTCCAAATAATAAGCCTCCATATGTGCCATAGATTTAGACTTATACTTGCAGTGGTTTGACATACTGTATGACACACTGCGGAATAGCCAGGGCTTGTGAGTGGAGTGAGAATGGCCAAGTTACCTTTTTTTTTTTTTTTTTAAATTGGGGCCCCAATTCGCCCATGTTGGCTGGACCCACCAGGAGTCCCATGCAAGTGGTAGACTAATAACTGGGGCTCTCTGTATACTGTATATTGTGAGTGGGTCCCTAAGCTCAGTAAGTGACAGCAGCACAGAGCATGTGCAGTGAATCAGCAGAAAAGAAGATGGGGAGCTACTGGGGCATCTTTGGAGACACAGATCTTTACTGCTAAAGGGCAGTGGTTGCTTTGGGCTGGTACAGAAGCCCAAAACATAATGTACAACATTTCTATTTCTTTACTTAGGCTTCAGTTCTCCTTTAACAAAAAACTGTAGCCTCACAGAGCAAGAATGTTAAGTTGATGGGGTCAGTGACACCCAACGACTAGCATTTTAATTTGCAAACTAAAAAATGGCAGAACTGGGAAGGCACAACAAAAAAAGACTGATAGAAACATTTCCAATACTAAGCTATTTTCTGACATACTAAAGCTTGAATTATAAGTGACCAAACGCTTTAATGTTCTGAGATTAAACGGTGTCAATAATCTAATATTGTGTGTGTTTTCCTAGGGGGATAGCGGAGGACCCTTTGTTTGTTATAATGCAGAAAAGAAGAGATTTTACCAAACGGGCATAACTAGCTTTGGATATGGCTGTGGGAAGGCGAATTTCCCTGGAGTATACACTAAAGTGGAGAGCTACGTGAGCTGGATAAAGGCCCGTATAGCATCTGAAGAGACAAGCAACACAGAAGGGAGCAGTGAACGCCTAAACAATGCCACAGAGAGAAACACAAGTGTTGTGCACCTGATTGTTACGTTCATATGGCTAGTGGGCATTGCCTTCCTGCTCTACTAGCCATTAAGGCTTGGTCTATGTTATTGCCTGTATGACTCAAATACTGTTTAATAGTTGACTTTCCCTTATAGATCCGTTATTTACATTTCGCAGTACTGCAAATCATTTGCTCCTGTTTAGTGTCCCTTTAACAGCAGGCATTGCATTTCATTGCCACACTGTGTGTGTACTGGAAGAATTAAATATAGGAAAGTGCTGCACACATGCCGCTTCCCAGTGGCCATTTGAAACATTAGCCGAAATGCAATTGTCATTCAGTTTGAAAATAGTAATAAGAGTTACATGAAGAGGTGCGCTGAATTCAGGATTCATGTCAGGACACAGCTTAATCCCAGCACTTTTTATGTTTAATGGAACAAACTGCAAACCCTTAAACTTTTACTATGATGTAGAGTTAGAGCCATTTAGCTTTTAATTTAGCAATTTCAGCAATCTGGTTGCTAGGGTCCAAATTACCCTAGCAACCATGCATCAATATGAAAATTACATTTTTTTTTTCTGTTTTTGAATTATTTGCCTTTTTCACTTTGCAGCTTTTAAATGGCAGTCACGGACTCCACCTAAAAATAAAAAAAAAGCTCTGCAAGGCTACAAATGTTTTGTTATTGCCACTTATTACTCATCTTTTTATTTAGGCCTCTCTTATTCATATTCCAGACTCTTATTCAAATCAATGCATGGTTACTAGGTTAATTTGGACTATAGAAACCAGATTGCTGAAATTGCAAACTGGAGAGCTGCAGAATAAAAAGTTAAAGACACACATAATGAAACAAACACACATAAGAAATGAAAACCAACTGGAAATTGTCCCAGAATATCACTCTTTAGATCATAATAGAAGTCAAAAATCCTTTAAAATCTGAAAATATTAACAGATGAATAAATACTATTGTTGTCAGTTTTCAAACGTTTACTTAATGTTCCTATCTGGATTCATAGTGTCATAATATATATTTATGTAAAGTATAAATAAAAAAATATTACAGCATAATGTATTTTTTTCCTTTCGTGAATGTAAAGTAAAACTTCTAAAAGTCATCTAATATTTGGTATAATTACACTACTTTCCCTTTCTGTCACCAATTCTGATTTATATTTTGTACCCCAGAACTTACGTCAAGCTACTTTCTAGCCTGTCCTACTTTAGGTCATAAAAAAAAAAAAAAACACACTAGTTTTGTAAATATTCACACAAATTTATTATGTATTTATAGAAATTTTATCACACCCAGTAGCCAAAAAATATGAAGACATTTTACAATTTCTGTTAAAATCTATCCACTAACATTTGGTTTTTAACGGACGTGGCATGATCAGTTCATCACTAATAAAGTAGGTGCCGAGGGTTACTAGTGGAATCGAAACAAAAATGACCTGTTGAAGTCGGGATGACCAACCTGGGCCCCCCTTAGCGGTAAAACCTCAACAACCGCACAGGCAACCGCTGAGCTCCAAAACCCCTGGAACATCTATAGATGAAGAACATGAAACACAGCAAAACAAATGTAACAAGCTGAAAGGAGAAGGCATTTACATTGCAGTAAAACCTTTAGCTGAAACAGGAAATTTAAACCTATAGTGAACACGAGCCAAGTCCTAAAGAGAAACAAATGGTTTCATTATTGTAATAAGCTTATTTCGTTGGGCTTATTTAAAAAGGAGCATAAACTTTGTGAAAAAAAGAGGTGCATAACCACTACCCGCCCCCCCACCTAAACAAAATTATACAGACATACATGATCAAAGTGCACTGACTTGTAGGGACCCGAAAAATGATTCTTAAAAGGGGTTGTTCACCTTTAAATTAACTTTTAGTATGATGTAGAGAGAGAGAGAGAGAGAGAGAGAGAGAGAGAGAGAGAGAGAGAGAGAGAGAGAGAGAGAGAGAGAGAGAGAGAGAGAGAGAGAGAGAGAGAGAGAGAGAGAGAGAGAGAGAGAGAGAGAGAGAGAGAGAGAGAGAGAGAGAGAGAGAGAGAGAGAGAGAGAGAGAGACAATTTGCAATTGGTTTTCATTTATTTATGGCTTTTGAGTTATTTAGCTTTTTATTCAGCAGCTCTCCAGTTTGCAGTTTTAGCCATCTGGTTGCTTGGGTCCAAATTACCCTAGCAACCATGGGGAGGGCTGAATAGAAAGACGAGGATTAAAAAGTAACAATACCAATACATTTGTAGCCTTAGAGAGCATTTGATTTTTAGATGGGGTCAGTGACCCCCATTTGAAAGAGTCAGAAGAAGGCAATTAACTGAAAAAACTATAAAAATTAAATAATGAAAACCAATTGCTTAGAATTGGCCATTCTATAATATACAGAAAGTTAACTTAAAGGGGTGGTTCACCTCAGTGAGGCAACTTTGGGCGACTATTTAAAACGCATCGCCGCGTGTGCATTAGCGCAGGCGATTTTGCGCTGTAGCCTATGGGGAAAAAACGCTGAGGCAGTTCGGGGAGATAGTCGCACAAAAGACGTGGCGATAAGTCACAAGGTGACAAAATCTCCCCGAATCTCCTCGTCTGGCCTCACCCTTAATTTAACTTTTAGTATGTTATAGAACAACCAATTCTAAGCAACCTTTCACTTTGTTTTCATTATTTATTTTTTGTAGTTTTATAGTTATTTGTCTTTTTCTTCTGATTTTTTGCAGCTTTCAAATGGGCGTAGCTGTCCCCTTCTAAAAATGATCCTTCTATTCAGACTCTCTCCTATTCATATTCCAGTCTCTTATTCAAATTAATGCATGGTTGTTAGGGTAATTTAGGCCCTAGCTACCAGATTGCTGAAAATGCAAATTGAAGAGCTGCTGAATAAAAAGCTAAATAACTCAAAAACCTTCAATAATAAAAAATTAAAACATATTGCAAATTATTTCAGAATATCCCTCTCTACATCATACTAAAAGTTATCTCAAAGGTGAACATCCCCTTTAAGAGGCAGACTATCATGGTTCTTTTCAATCTAGGAATAAAAATAATTATATCATATTTTTGGTGGGGGGCACTTTTTTTTTTTTTTACATAATAACATTTCTTTTCTTAATGCTGAAATGTGTTTTATTCTTTGAAGTCATCTATTGTTAAAGTGTGTAAAGGAGAATAGTTTCATTATACCCAATGCCCCAGACGGCTGGAATCTGCAGTCACTGTCGAAGGAGAGGGGATAATATAGTTTCTCCTGGCAGAGAAGTTCTTCTCTCCCCCCGACAATGACTTAGTGCAGGAGGGTTGGAAAAAGTCTTACAAGGGACTGCTCCCCATACTATAAAATAGGACAAATGATAGGACTGTTCATTCAACACAATAGTTTCATATTACTCATAAGTGTAAGTTTCCTCTTTAACCTCAAAACTGTGACAAACAAAAGCAAAATACATAACCTGCTAAATACAAAACGTCTGCTGTTGTGTAGGTGGGAAAAAACAGGTCCCATATAAGAATAATTTGATGCTTGCTATACAATCCAGAACAAAATACTTTCCTACTAGTTGTTGCTTACTCATTACCTAACTGTGTAAATGCACAACTTAACTGAGAATGGATGCATTTTATTTCTTCATTCTTCTATGGTTCTTACAGAGCGCTTACACTTGCTTTAAAAGGTTGTGAAGGATAGATAAAATAAAAAAAAAAAGATTCATCTATAACCTCTCACTTTAATCTTAGAAAATTTGTTTAAAAAAAGGAAAATAAAACAAGAAACTCTTGCTCTAAAAGGGATCGAGTTCACAAAAATTCTTAAACTTAAACTGTTTTATGACAGTACAAATCTTTTAAAGTTTTTAGCTCTTCAATTAAAGTTTTGTTTTGGTTTTCAAGGACAGCAACTCTGTTTTCCAAGCACTTAACATACTCTTTCTTCTTTTTACGGCATTCTCTGGCTGCCTCTCTATAAAACAACAAAAAGAAAATGGTTGAAATGTACAATAGCACTAAATACTTAAGCATAGGACGGGTCATATATTCAATAAATGATACCAGGCATATACAACTTGTGGCACTCAAGCTGGCATGGAACTCACCAGTACAGACAGTTGTAGATCCATCAAAGCCCCAGGGGAGTTTGCCCCGGCCCAAGGCTAATGAATAAATGTGACACGCATGTGGAGCAATGCTTCCAAATAAAGCACCATCCTTACTTTCCCCATGGAACCCTCCTACACAGCAGCTTAGAAGAAGTAAACCCTAAAAATGAATATGGCTAAAATTTCATATTTTATATACTGAACTTGTACCAGCCCAAAGTTTAAGCAGCAATGATCCAGGACTTTAAACTTGTCACAGGGGGTCACCATCTTGGAAAGTGTCTGTGACACTCACATGCTCAGTGGGTGCTGAGCAGCTGTTGAGAAACCAAGTTTAGGGGTCGTCGCAAATTATCAAGCAGAAAATGAGGTTGGCCTGTAATATAAGCGGATGCTACAGGGCTGATTATTAAATTCTGATGCTAATTGCACTGGTTTCTGTGCTGACATGTAGTAATTATCTGAATGAATTACTAATCAGCCTTATATTGTGACATTTATATTCTATGTGTACTGTGAGTGGGTCCCTAAGCTCAGTAAGTGACAGCAGCACAGTACATGTGCAGTGAATCAGCAGAAAAGAAGATGGGGAGCTACTGGGGCATCTTTGGAGACACAGATCTTTACTGCTAAAGGCTGAGATTGCCTTGGGCTGGTACAGAAGCTTAAAACATAATGTACAACATTTCTAGCTACTTCATTAGTTAGGCTTTAGTTCTCTTTTAAGGGCCAAGACAGATGAGACGATTCAATGCCCGCAGTAAAATGTGCACAACCGCAGACAACAAATCTCTCAAAATGCTTTTTGGGCTATTCAACTTAATTGTAGGAAACTTTCTTCTTTTGCAATTTCCATGGATTAAGCCGGATCCACTTTACTTTTGGTGATTCACATGTCAGGCAATAGCACATAATAACCACTGGCAACAGATCTCGCCTGCCATTGCCCTAAATAAAGCTAGCCATAGACACAAAGAAGTCCTATAAAAAGAAGGTTCGTACAATTTTCTCACCATGTATGGGTCGCACCATGGCGATTGCTCGTTTAGTCGATCGGACAGGTTAGAGGATTTCTGTCGGCTAACTATAATATCTCTGCATGTATTGCTTATCTGATGATATCAATGGGAAATTGTCACTACGATTTGTCTGATATAACTTGTACAATGGCTGTCTGTCAATTCATGGGCAGAGCATTGTGCGATTTGTTCTCTCTACTACTTTATTTATCTGAATGGTTAGTAGTAGTAGTTTGGAAGATTGCATTGGACGATTGTTCGTCCGACATAAGGATAAAACTGCACGTCTATGGCCAGCTTTAGTGCTAAAAAAAAAAAAAGAAAAAAAAGATGGTTAATAAGGTGTTAATCATACCTATTTTTCAATAGCCGAATCTCACGCTTCAGCTGTGGGTCATCTGTTTTAGTCGTTGAGCAGGACAATGAAACAGGTGAGGTCATAACCACAGTTTGTGGAAGGGAAGTAGTGGTTGAGGTGGTACGAATCTGGTAGGCTTGCATATCTCCCGAGGCAGCTGGAAAAGAATGTATTAGAACAGGGGTCCTCAATCTTTTTTGCTTGTGAGCCACATTCAAATATAAAATGAGTCGGAGAGCAACACAAGCATGAAACTTGCTCCAGGGGGTGCCAAAAAGGGCTGTGACTGGCTAGTTAGTATCCCCTCTGTGGACTGGCAACATTCAGGTGGCTATGATTAGAAGTACACCTTTTTTGCAACCAAAATTTGCCTCCAAGCCAAGAATTCAAAAATAAGCACCTGCTTTGAGGTCACTGGGAGCAACAACCCAGAGGTTGGCGAGCAACATGTTGCTCTCGAGCCACTGGTTGGGGATCACTGCATTAGAACTTAAGCATGCTTACAAAAAACCTAGCACATTGCTCATTACAATATACATACTTTGAAGCAATGCTATTTACTTGAATAGAAAAAAAAAGACAGAATACCTTCAGTATTTGCCCTTTATATTTGTATAATAAGAATATCATGAAGATATTTTAAAATTATTATGTCTGAATATGATAAAGGGCCAGCTTACATTTTTACTCTTCCCTTTGAATCTCAGACTGGCTGGAAAAAAAATCTCCATTACCAACACCTGTACTTCCCCCCTTGTACTACAAGCATCTTAAAGGAGTGGGTCTCCTTTAACTTTTAGTACGTTATATAATTGCTAATTCTAAGCAACTCTTCAACTGGTCTTCATTATTTATTTGTTATAGTTTTTTCATTATTTGCCTTTTTCTTCTGATTCTTTCCAGCATTTTAATGGGGGTCATTGTATGGTTATTGCTACTTTTTATAACTCATCTTTCTATTCAGACCTCTCCTAATTTGGATCCTAGAAACCAGACTGCTGAAAATGCAAACTGGAGAGCTGCTGAATAAAAAGCTAAATAATTTAAAAAATTAAAAATTACAACCAATTGCAAATTGTCTTAGAATATCACTCTCTACATCATATTAAATGTTAACTCAGAGGTGAACAATCCCTTTAAAAGAAGGTACAGGGGGTTCTACATAAGAACCTGGAAGGCATGTGCTAATGTGACTAGGGATATGACAAGCCTAGGGAACATAAATAGAACTCTAGAACTTTACATTTTCTCATAGCCTTTACTGGATTGAAGCAGAAGTGTTTAGTGGCCCTTCTAGTATTTACAATATTTTTGCAGTTCGGCTAAAACACAATTAACTAGAAAATCAGCAATAAAAGCAATGTATAAAATGAAAAAAAGAGAGTAGCTTTCTGAGTTTATAGGGAGTCAAGTGTAAAAGAAAGCAACAATCAATACGGTGAGGGACTGTTTTGATGAAAACCCAAAAAGACGAATGATGAAAGGCGGCACATGTTAATGAAAACAAAAGCAAGAGATGCAAAGATACACACTTATATAAACACTTACTCTGTACAACCACTTGATTGCTCGGCACAAGGATCTGCTGGCCATCTGAAGTTTGGGCATACTGTAATATTGCAGTTCCTGACTGAGCATTAGCATTTGTCACTGCCAATGCCTGCAAACTCTGCACACCATCTGCACATGGGGTGGCAAACTGAAGCGTTCCATTTGGGGCAATGGTGACTAAAGAAAGGGGGAGGGAGGAGAAAAGTTTAACATTACCTCAAACATTCACTGCTAAATTATTGCTTTTAATCTGTGATACAGGTAATAGGTTAACATTCAGTCCAAGCAATGCAGTAATCCAGACAAGATTTTTTAAAGGCCCAGCACTCAATAACTCAAGATATAAGAACCCCCAGCAGGTTTTGACAAATAAATCAAAAGCAGATGCCATACTGGGCTTGCAGTACTTTACAGATGACCGGCAAGTATTGTAAGATCTCAGCTGCCTTTCTTTACAGAAAACAACCATTTTGATGTCTTGGTCTCCCTCCCATGGAGGGAGAAAAAAAACAAAACAAAAACGTTATTTATAAAATAAAATAATGTTTTAAATAGCAAACATTTAAGGTATAACGTTATGTATATAATAGCATTTTAAGGTTTACATTACAAGTATGTAGTATATACGGATAGTATGGCAGGTGTCACATTATGCAACAGTCAAAGAGTGAAAGTATCTTCCGTACAATATCAGGTTGGCCCTTACCATACTGTCCTGAGCTTGTCTGGTATATGGTTGTACCAGATGTCATAGATGCAACAGCAGACACACCAGGGCTGTCGTCATTTCTTTTCCTATCCCCGGTGTCTTCTGAAGACAGGTCATTAAAGATTTTCCTGTAACAAAACACAAATTTGCATTATACAAACACAACATAAACACATTATCAAAGGGGTGGTTTACCTTTAAGTTAACTTTTAGTATGTTATAGAGTGGCCAATTCTAGGCAACGTTTCAATTGGTCTTCATTAATTAGTTTTTGAATTATTTACCTTTTTCTTCTGACTCTTTTCAGCTTTCAAATGGGGGTCACTGACCCCCATCTAAAAACAAATGCTCTGTAAGGCTACACATTTATTGTTATTGGTACTTTTTAATATTCATCTTTCTATTCAGGCCGCGCCTATTCATATTCCAGTCTCTTATACACATCAGAGCATAATTGCTAGGGTAATTTGGACCTTAGCCTCCAAATTGCTGAAATTACAAACTAGAGAGCTGCTGAATAAAAAGCTAAATAACTCAAAAGCCACAAATAATAAATAATTAAAATCAATTGCAAATTGTCAGAATATCACTCTGTATCATACTAAGGGGCCGATTCACTAACTTCGAGTGAAGGATTCGTAGGTAAAAAACTTCGAATTTCGAAGTTTTTTTTGGGCTACTTCGACCATCGACTACAACTACGACTTCGAATCAAAGGATTCGAAGTAAAAATCGTTCGACTTTTCGACCATTCGATAGTCGAAGTACTGTCTCTTTAAAAAAAAACTTCAACCCCCTAGTTCGCCATCTAAAAGCTACCAAAGTCGATGTTAGCCTATGGGGAAGGTCCCCATAGGCTTGGCTAACTTTTTTTGATCGAAGGATATTCCTTCGATCGTTGGATTAAAATCCTTCGAATCGTTCGATTCGAAGGATTTTATCGTTCGATCGAAGGAATTATCCTTCGATCGAACTATCTGCGCTAAATCCTGCGACTTCGATATTCGAAGTCGAAGGATTTTAATTCCTAGTCGAATATCGAGGGTTAATTAACCCCTAATTAGCCCCTAAGAGTTCGTTTAAAGGTAAACAACCCCTTAAGGTATCTCTAAGGTGCCAACACATTCTGAAAAACAAATGGGGGTAAATAGAGTATATCCAACAGAAAATTGAAAATCAGCGGGCACATTTAAACATGTCATTTAAACAGAACATGAAAACCTTGGATTTATAAGCGATCTGCAAGGAAGAGTGACACATCCTACAATAAGAATTTTAAAAACTCTGAACACAAAAGGCGTTTAAGAGTTGTGATCTGTTCCAAAGGGGGTGACAGTAAATATTTACTTTGGTAAAAAAAAAAATTAAAAACTTTTGCAAGTGCCTTACTATTTTTTTTTTTGTTCGTATGTTTTTACGTTTTTGAAATGAAATGTAACTGCGCATTAACACTAACTCCTGCTGTAGTTTTCTACTCTTCACTTACAAAATTAAAAAAAATAAAGTCCTATGGTTGGCGCCCAAACTTGTGTAATAAACGATAATATTTAACAAACTCATTTTTAAAACAGAGGAGGGAGTTAAAAAGGAAAGGGAGAGACTCTGTGATTATACATTTTAACAGATATAAAACCAATTTCACAAGAAGGTCAGTATCATTTGTAGGAAGACAAGCCGATAAATGATATTGTCTGAGCTGCTATTTAAATATACAGAATTAGCTCACCTGTAGGATGGCCTACGAGACAAAATGCCACGTGTCTTCTGAGGAGTATCAACACTGTCACAGGAATCTTGAGAGTCTTCACTTTCAGAGAGTGAGGAAGCCTAGAAGAAATGTTCAGTCATTTTCAATTTGAGATCAACCAGAAACCATTTTATATCCCCCTGTATGTTTTGCTTGCTCTTTTACCTGTGCTGCAGGAACCTGAGGAGAGTGAATAACGGAGGATGACTGTGCAGTTTGGATAACACCCTGAACTTGAATTTGCTCCCCAGGAATCACAATGTTAATCTGAGCTGTGTCTCGCAACGACATCTGGAGCATAAATTAATTGGAAACGTCACAGTTTTATACCTTCCATAAATACACAAGATGGTCAAAAGGTATGAAGACACAATGGCAGCTGCAGCTGATGAAATGTAATACCCCTAAATAATTTTATTTGGAATATCAACCACTGAGCACTTACATTTCTTGGAACAACCGCAACAAAGCAACCATCCTGGTGACCCCATTTATTTCTTCAAGCAATGAAAATATCTTGGCAGCAGATCAATTCAAAAGTCAAAACTATGTTTTTTAAAACTCCCAGCTCCCAAATTCAAAAGGTCAGAAAGGTATACTGTGAGCTGAAATTGCAAAGAGCGTGTTTTTTTTTTTTTTTTTTTTAAATTCATACAAATTTATGTCCCCTAAAATAATCTTCACTGCAGGGACCATGGGTTCTCCAACAGGATACAGGGGCATAAAATTAAATTTTTAGAAGTAGGAAGAATTGTAAAGCACAGAAAAAAAGTTTCACTGCATGGCATTGCAAGCCTATACCCATAGGGAAAATTAAAAGAAAAAATGGATCCATTCTATGGGCAGCTGTGGACAGCGCAGTCTGGTAGTTACCAAGTGTATGAAGGCACTGGCAGATACGCTGCTCAATATGTTGGGGCTCTAAAAATACATGGTAATAATAAAAATACTTGCTAATAGATTTTAACCCAGTAAGATCTTCTTAAGGCATGTGCAGAGTGCTGTGTATCATAGGGACAGATACAGACCCACAAAGTGAAACTGATCAAATTACAGTTGTGCTGCAGTGTGTTTTAACCCCTAAGAAATACAGAGATATAACAGAATGGTGCATATAGGTAAACACATGTACCTATATGGTATACATTTACAAAGTATAACCATATTCATGCCCTTATTAGGCAGTTTTTGTTTATACTAGTATCAAGAGTGATCCCTGCTTAATATCCAACAGGCAGCATGTTTCCAACTGCTCACATTAAAAAAAAAAATTTAAAAAAATGAAACGTTTGTGATTGCAGGGGGACAGACAACTTGCATGCACTGTCTGCCGCTAAAGCTACAGTGAGAATTTAAACAGGGCAGTTGGGTTAGTTTCCAGTGTCACGATCACAACAAAGTAGTGGCATGCTGCAACCATGAGTGGAAATTTGCCCAATTACACTGTTTGAACATGCATTGCTACTTCAGTGTGAGTTGATGAAAGAACTTGCTCCCAATATTAAAAGCATGCAGTTATCATATATAATATACAGATGTGCACAAGGTCTAATCTATTGCCATCTCTAACCATTATTTCTTGAAAAACACATCATGCAGGATGACAGATTTCTGGCAGCAATGAAACCCAGATCATCAAGATAGCGAAATACTATGGAAAACTACCTCTGAACTACTGTTCATCAAGAACCTTCTGGGGGTCATTTATAAACCCTGGGCAGTAACCCTTGGCAAGCAATCAAATTGTTTCTTTCAGCATTCAACTTGCAGCTGGCTGAAAAAAAGCTAATCATTGATTGGTTGCTATGGGTTACTTCCCAAGTGCAAATTTGCCCGGTGTTTATAAATGACCCCCAATGTGTTTGTTTTCTAACCAAAGTGTAGTTCTCCTTTACTGCATGCAATGTTTGTTCCCCATTGTAAAACACTACATACTTTATTGGTCTACAATGTAAATAGAAACTATTTAGAGGGGTGGTACACCTTTGAAGTAACCTTTAATATCTTATACAATGACCAATCCTAGGAAACTTTTGTATAGTTTTTGAATTACTTGCTGTACTTTCCAGCTTTTGAATGGGGGTCACTGACCCTGTCTACAAACAAATGCTCTGTAAAGCTACAAATGAATTATTTCTACTTTTTATTATTCATCTTTCTATTGAGACCCTCTCCTATTCATATTTCAGTTTTTATTCAGATCAATGCATGATTGCTAGCAACCAGAATTACAAAATGGAGAGCTGCTAAATAAAAAGCTAAATAACGCAAACACCACAAATAATAAAACATGAATGGCAATTGTAATTTGCCTCAGAATATCACTCTCTACATCACACTAAAAGTTAACCCAAAGATGAACAACCCCTTTAAACAATTATATTTTAATATACGTGTGTTTTATGTTCTGACAAAGCATTTTTAAGGGCAAAACAATAATATAACAGATCAGATCTGTATTCAAACACAGACTGAGTGCCCTAACTAAAAATTTCATGACTCAAAGTGAAGTAAAGCCAGCTGCCTCTCAACTTTGGTAACAGAACACCATATTTTGACTCCTGGCTTTACAGTTAGTTTTTAAGTACTTTATCTTTCACCTTTACGTTTTCTTGCTAGAAGCGATATCTTTTGAGGGATCAGCAAGTAGATTATTTTTCAAGGATGGAGTTTAGTGCAACTTACGAGGCTGGATCACCTGAGCAAGACAATAAAGAACATTCATGTTTATTATATAGAGAATCATATAATATATAGAATTTTCCAGTTGTTTCCAGTTTAAAGCTAGTTTGAAGCCGAACAGTATAAAGAATGACAATGCATAGCAGGGCCTTTAAAATGATGATAGTATAGGTATAAACCCAATCCTAAATGAAAATTGCAGGTTATTGCAGCTATTTCACACATCTGTGTCAAAATACACTAAGGGTAATTTATAAACACTACTAAGGGTAATTTATCAACACTAGGCAAATTTGCCTGTGGGCAGTAACCCAGGGCATTTTTCGGCCTGCCGCAAATAGAACAATGAATCCACCAATCTGATTGTTTCCCATGGGTTTCAGGGCATAAGAGTTCAAGCACGCCATCTTCTTCTCTTCGGTAATCTTCGGGAAGAGAGTGGCGTGCCTGCGCATGCACAGTTAGCACTATCTGCTGGTCTCGAACAACTGCGCATGCGCCGAAAACCACGTAAAATTTGCCGAAGTGCTGGAAGAAGACACGAAGATTAACAAAGAGAAGAAGATGGCGCCTGTGAACTCTGATGCCCTGAATCTGCAACGAGGGGTAAGTAAAGAGTTAGGGGCATTTACCCGTGGTAACACCTAGTCTGGGGGGAGTCTATGTAGGGTAGGAGATTTTAATAAAAAGAGTTTGGTTCTCCTTTAAGGCGGCCATAGACTGCCAGATCCGCTTGTTTGGTTAGGTAGCCAAACAAGAAGATCTGGGTCCGACTGTGCCACCCAAGAGCAGGGCCTAATAAGACTGATCTGAACTTTGTCTCCAATCGCATTGAACACTGGGGGCCTATGTAGGCCCACTGGACTAAGACTGCATCAATGCACAGATACACTCCTCGTCCAACTTGGTAACATCGAAAAATGAAAGTGATTTAAAGTAATAAATATAGTGCAGTGTTGCCCTGCACTGGTAAAACTGGTGCGTTTGCTTCAAACACACTACTATTGTTTATATAAACAAGCTGCTGTGTAGCCATGGGGGCAGCCATTCAAAAGAAAAAAGTCTCGTGTTTCATAGCAGATAGGCTCTGTAGAATAAAATTGTGTTTTATCGAGCTTAGCTGTTTCATTTGCCTCTGTTGCTAGACAGCAGCTTGTTATATAAATTATAGTAGTGTTTCTGACGCAAACACACCAGTTTTACCAGCAGAGGGCAATAGTACATGATATTTTAATTGCCTTAAAACACTTTCATAAGTCCAGCTGGACGAGGAGTACAATGTGCATTGATTCAGTGGGGCTACATAGGCCCTGGTGTACAATTCGATCTGAGCAAACGTTCAGATCAGTCCAAATAGACCTTTTTACTTTAAAACGCCTTTTTTGTTCTATTAAACCTGTGTGATAGACATCTGGCTGATTTTTGGACATATATCTGTGAGGCAGGCCCATCTGTGGGCCCCATACACAAGCCAACAAACAAGACACTGGCTTATAAACGTTTATCGGCCTGTGTATGGCCATCTTAACTATTCTCAAACTCAATTTATTGATAATTTTACTCAGAAACAAATGTAACTTATACACCTTTAAGTTGTACTTCATCCTTTGAGAAGTATTTTACAACAGGTGCCTGTCCATTACAGTTCCAAAGTTTAACCCAGAATCAGAATTTAAAAATTAAAAACAAAGCAACAACACGAGTAAAGTGAGACCTGCGCTAGTTTTTCCTGCTAATGCATACTTATCAAAATATCAAAAATTGTGTATTATATATTCAACAGCTATGTGAAGTGAAACCTGTGAACTCTAAATGCATTCAAAAGTAAGCAGAAAATACCAAGGGAAAAAGCAAAATATTTATAGCTAGGGCATATGATACCTGTTGAGGAATTTGACAGATCTGAGCTGCTTGGAACACTGAAGAAGGTACTGCGAGTCTCTGTGGGTTTCCTGTACTGCTGTTGCTCCTCTTGGAAACCTCTTCCATAATAAACTGATCAGGAATATAAAAATGTGTGGAATATTTTGAAGGCCATTGGTAATAAAGCACCAAGACAACCATTACATAACACATGCTGATCAAATGAAAAGGCAAAGCAGCACATTGTGAAGATTGTAAGGGAAAATAACAGCAAATATAGCTCTTTAATAACATTAAAATTATAACATATATATATATATATATATATATATATATATATATATATATATATATATATATATATATATATATATATATATATATATATATATATAGATAGATAGATAGATAGATATAGATATAGATAGCTATAGATAGATATAGATAGATATAGATATAGATAGATAGATATAGATATATATATTTTTTTTTCTTCCAAAAAATATAGACGTTTGGAGAAAAAAAAAAAAAAAAAAATTATATATATATATATATATATATATATATATATATATATATATATATATATATATATATATATATATATATATATATATATATATATATATATATATATATATATATATATGTTATAATTTTAATGTTATTAAAGAGCTATATTTGCTGTTTGTTTCACCAAAACTCCCAGTGTTGCTGGTCTTTTTGAATGCTACACAAAGGCCACAAAAGGTAAAAATGTTAAATAAAAACTGTAAATTTTTAGAATTCCTTTTAAATATTATTGCCACCATCTTTACCTATAATTAGGGTTGCCACCTGGCCGGTATTCCACCGGCCTCGCCGATAAAATACCAGCCAAGGTGTGGAGCGCCCCCGAAACATCACAATCCCACCCCTCCATGTCCTGCCTCCATCCTCTATGTCACCGGCCAGTAGGGCCAGAACTCAAAGGTGGCAACCCTGCTTATAATCCAAGTGTTTTCTTGCAGGGAGCACATTATACAGTGCATGTTCTGGCCAATGGATCATCCGGGAAACACTGGGAATATAGACAAAGATAGCAGGGCAGCACTTTACAAAAATGGGCAGTCCCAGTGGATCTGTCTTTCATTGTACTTAATCCAGAATATAATTTACCCTATATCTTCATAAAGGTTAAATGACTAGTTACAATAGATGATTAAAATGAACACTTAAAGGGATACTGTCATGGGAAAACATGTTTTTTTCAAAACGCATCAGTTAATAGTGCTGCTCCAGCAGAATTCTGCACTGAAATCCATTTTTTAAAAGAGCAAACAGATTTTGTCAATTTGTAAATTTCCCAGCTGCCTCCAGTCATGTGACTTGTGCTCTGATAAACTTCAATCACTCTTTACTGCAAGTTGGAGTGATATCACACCTCCATGTGACCTAAGGGGCTGGACCTTAGCACTTAAAATGGCAATTTTCTATTCAGGATTACCCAAAAGCACCTACATTTAAAAAAGTATATTTTTATGAAAACGGTTTTTTTAGATAAAGCAGGGTTTTAAGTATGAGTGGCTTTATGCAATATATTTTTATAGAGATCTACATTGGTTGGAGGGTATAGTTTTCCTTCAAAGGCTTATATTTAGGATTAAAGTGGTCTTCTTCCTCGATTGTATATGTAACGGTTATATCTTGTATGTGTATCCCCTGCTTAAAAACATTCTGCAAGGAACAACAGGGCTATATAAGTAATAATACAGGTATAGGATCCAAAATGAATGGGGTTTGAGGGTTTTCTGGATAAAGGATCTTTCTATAACTAGCATTACTATACCTTAAAGGGGTGGTTTAACCTTACGTTAACTTTCAGTATGTTATAGAATGGATACTTCTAAGCAACTTTTCAAAGGGTCTTCATTTTATCTTTTTTTTTTATATAGGTTTTTTTTCATTATTTGCTTTTTTCTTCTGATCATTTACAGCTTTTAAATTGGTGTCACTGACCCCATCAAAATAACAAATGCTCTGTAAGGCTACAAATTTATTATTATTGTTGTTTTTTTTTTCTACTTATCTTTAAATTGAAATTGAATTTAAGCCCACTCTTCATATTACAGTCTCTTATTCAAATCACTGCATGGTTACTATGTTAATTTTGACCCTAGCAACCAGATTGCTACAATTGAAAACAGAAGAATTGTTGAATAAAAGCTAAATAACTCAAAATTCACAAATAAAAAAAATGAAAACAAATTGAGCAGTTTCACAGAAGATCACTCTCTACATCATACTAAATGTTAATTTAAAGGTAAATAATCCCATAAAGGCTACTAAAAAATAGGCAACTAAAAAATATTTAATAAAGTTAATAATACAGACTCACACAGCTTAGTTACAGTCAGTTACAAGCTACTGTTTTATTATTAGAGAAAAGGACAAACATGTTTAATAAAAATTAATAAATGATTCAAATGGAATCTTTAACAGATGTCCTTCCAGTAATTCAGAGCTTTCCAGATATTGTGATTCTAGACAAGAGATCCCACTCCTGTAATAATTCAGACATAATTCTGTCACAGGCCTTAATAAAGTCATGAAGCCTTAATTACCCAATTGTTTTTTCAAGTTTACACTCTCCTTGGTTATTTATTCTTTGGGTTGGTAATGTTATGAAAGGTATTACACATTCTTTGTTATATATCCACACCTCCTAACAACGCACCATTGCCATTAATGAGTCCAATATTTATGGATGTGCGGACAACTGCATAGATGACAATTTGTTTAAAAACGTCCAAAAACAAAGGAACCACCAGAAGAGTTATTACAGTCGCACAATCCATATATTTGTAAATATAAAGTGATTTGTATGGACAAGGGAAAAAGCAAAACTGGAACGCTTTCATAAAGTTCTTATAACTGAAATAAATTTCATGTGATAAGAAAAAACTTCTATTTGTGGTTACTTCATCAATTGTGCAAATAGATTGTAAAATTCATAAATATAAAGTGCTTATAGTGATTAAAGGGGTTGTTCACCTTCCAAACCCTTTTTCCAATTCAGTTGTTTTTTGATTGTTCCCCAGAAATAAAGACTTTTTTCAATTACTTTCCATTATTTATTTTTTACTGTTTTTCCAAAATCTAAGTTTAAAGTTGAATGTTCCTGTCTCTGGTGTTTGAGTCTGGCAGCTCAGTAATTCAGGTGCAGATTCTGAATTGTTACAATTTTGCAACATTTAGTTGATATATTTGTATTAGCAACTATTGTATCAGCAAACAGCTGCCTGTAATGAAACCCAGAGATTCTGCTCAGCAGGGACAAAGATAAGAAATGTATCAACTAAATGTATCCATTTAAAACAGTTTACATGGTCGGCGACCCCCCCTCCCAGATCTGCTTTAGAAGGTGAAAAATGACACTTTACACTTCAATATTAGAAAAATGGTCACACATAGAAAATAGAAAGTCATCCGAAAAAGTCGTTATTTTTGGTGTTCTATCTGAAAACAACCCCCCTTGGGTGGTTCACCTTCAAACAACTAGTTGTAATTGATACATTTAGTTGATACATTTCTTATCTTTGTCTCTGCTGAGCAGAATCTCTGGGTTTCATTACAGGCAGCTGTTAGAATTGATACAATAGTTGCTAATACTCCAGAGATGCTGCTGGGAAATGTATCAACTAATTGTTGCAAAATTGTAACAGTTCAGAATCTGCACCTGAATTACTGAGCTGCCAGACTCAAACACCAGAGACAGGAACATTCAACTTTAAACTTAGATTTTGGAAAAACAGTAAAAAATAAATAATGGAAAGTAATTGAAAAAAAGTCTTTATTTCTGGGGAACAATCAAAAAACAACTGAATTGAAAAAAGGGTTTGGAAGGTGAACAACCCCTTTAAATACAGATTGAAGGAAGAACAGGGGTGTTGCGCTGTGGTATAGCAAAAGTAATTATTATAGTTATGTAGAGTAAATGGAGGATGCAATAAATTCATATATTCAGTCAATAATGCAAATCAGGAGTTAGGAGCCAAGTTTGGTTGCCAGTCCTAGATCCCTAACACTATGTCCTCTCAGAGGCACCTATAATCATGTGGCCTGATCCGTATTACTTGTGAATTCTAGGCATCGCCAAACAATAGTATACATACATCTCAATCTACAATAAAAATCGTGTATAGCTGGAGCTAAGCGACTGGCAGGCGTTTGCTTTGTCAATCACTTTCTATTTAGAAATATTGGATTGTGCGACTGTAACAACTCTTCTAGTGGTTCCTTTCTTTTTTTGAAACAAAATGTTAGGAAAGGGTTCTCTATGCGTGATGTGCGGGTCAGGGCTTTCCTGACCCGCACCCGACCCTGCTCCAGGGGTCCTTTTATAGACCCACGCCGCCCCGCTGATGACGTCACAAAATGGGTGGGGTGAGCAGACGCGAGACTATAAAACCAGAACCCCGAAGTCGGCATTTGAAGGTGGCGAGGAGCAGTGTGAGGTCGACCCGAACCCGCCCCACCCGCAGGTATCGGGTCGGCCCGCACATCACTATTCTCTATGCAAGTGTCACTAATAATTGTGCATATAAAACACACCAATTTAGGCTAGGGGTCTCATTGTTGATTATGTTTGTCTGCACTGGCCTCAGAGCTGGACTAACACGTCTGATTTTGCAATGCTTGTCTATGTATGCAACCAGGGGCGTAACTACAGAGGAAGCAGACCCTGCGGCTGCATACAATTTCAGTAAATATTCATAAAACAGGTCAACCGTTAGATATTTTGTGGGCCTGAAAAGTAAAATTTGCTGTGGGGGCCAGTAGTATCTAGTTACACCACTGTATGGAACCTTCTCATTAGGGAGGCCCGGTCAAATGTTAAGACTTGGAATGGTGGCGGTGATCCCAAAAAGTGCAAACCCCCCCACGTGGTTAGTGTTAAAATTGAACCTGGCAGTGGCAGCGGATAAATGCAGTTTTTCTCTTTTCAGTTAGCCCCCAGACCAGTGACATATCTAGATATTACTGGGCCGGAGGGACACCAGGAAAAAATCCCCATGGACCCCTTCCTCGAGCAGGGGATGGGGCCCTGAGGAACCTGACTGGGCAAATTATTTTTTCAGGCCTCCAAAAACTCGAGGTTTACTTGTTATACCAATATTTATTGAAGCTGTATATGAATTAGGGCCTCCTGCAGCTGCATGGTCTGATTCCTCTGTAGTTACAGCCCTGCCAAAGACTGAATGCGGTGCCCAGGCACTATATAAACAAATACATGTACAATGAAGCGCAGGAGAAAAGGCTTCAACTTCAACTCCCAGTAGCAGCAGCAGACTGTGTAAGTTTAGGCAGCTCATTAGACAAGTGTTGGGCCAGGAGTGCAGCGCGGGAGGTGTAGCTGATATGAACAAGCTCATTGGCCCAGAAGTTACAGGACCAGCTCCGTGTTGGTGAAGCAGCAGCAGCTCATAGAGACGAGCCGATGACAGACTTTGTGTTTTTGTTTGTTCAATGGCAACTCCCAGCTGAGTTGTAGCGCCGAGAGCTGGAGGGCCGCCTCCTCCCTATGTTACAAACACACAGTTATGAGGAGGACGTGACAAGATCATTAGTGTCCGGGATTCCCCCGCCTGGGACACAGTGGAACAGGCCTAGGTGCTGTCCTAGCCCTAAAGCTCCGCTCCTCCTCCGATCTGGCTGTAATTACCTGCGTGCCTCTGAACTCACAGATCAGGCATCCGCTCCAGCCAATCACCGGGGTGAACGTCTCGGGTCCCCCTCGGGAGCCGCCTCCCGTCCGGATACCGTCACAGGAAGAAAGACGCCGACACTGGAGCAATTGCCAAACTCAGCGGTGCCGAGTCCTCACTGGACGCGCCAGTCTCATCAACACAGGGTGAGAACACTACACGACGTACAGTAGGCCTCTGCCTGACGTCAGCCAACCTGGTGACGTCACTGTCATGGTGACGTTCTAAATACGGGAAGGCGGGATCCATTTCCCTTTCCGTTCAGATACCCGGATGATAGGGGAGGGCACGAGACTAGTTCCTAGCGGCAAGCCTTCCTCCAATGACGTCACTCGCACGTGACCGTCGAGCGTAGATACTTGCTGGCATACATTGAAACTGAAAAGTGCGGGACACTTGTTTTTCGGTACAGCCACAATAACCAACGTTTAAAAGAACTATTCCAATTCGTTCGTTGTTTCTACATTATACCTAGGTGCTTTTGTTCAACTTTTAAATAATGTACACAACGGGCCGTTGTTCCTCATATCTTTTTTATATTTGTTTTGAGATATATTCTTTTCAGCTCTCGGGCTGGTTTCCAGGGCTAAATTACCCTAACAGCCAATCAGCAGTGTGGAAGTGAGCAGGTGAATAGCAAAGGGAATAGCACAATAACAAAGTTATTAGGAGAAAAGAAGAAAACCCATTAAAATATAATAATTGTTGCTGGGGTCAGTGACCCCCAAAAAATGGTTGTTTTTTTCAGTTGCAGCCTTGGGGTGGGGAGAAGGCTGAATAGAAACCCGAATATTTAAAACACATACAAAATAAATAATGGAGAACAACTGGGAAATTTTATTAGAACTGGTCTTTGTATGTCATATATTAAAAGAGATGAACGTGCCCTTTAAACTGTTTGATTGCCGCCTAAAGCAGATGGACTATGTGTCTGTGCATGGCATTCTGGCATCTTGCACTGTATCATAGTAACATAGTAAGTAAGGTTGAAAAAAAAAGACACACGTCCATCAAGTTCAACCTTTTAGTTATTTTTTAACCTGCCTAACTGATAGGTGATCCAGAGGAAGGCAAAAAAAAACATCTGAAGCCTCTCCAATTTGCCTCAGAGGGGGAAAAAATTCCTTCCTGACTCCAAAATGGCAATCAGACTAGTCCCTGGATCAACTTGGACTATGAGCTATCTCCCATAACCCTGTATTCCCTCACTTGCTAAAAAGCTATCCAACCCCTTCTTAAAGCTATCTAATGTATCAGCCTCTACCACTGATTCAGGGAGAGAATTCCACATCTTCACAGCTCTCACTGTAAAAAAAAACGAATATTTAGGCGGAACCTCTTTTCTTCTAATCGGAATGGGTGACCTCGTGTCAGCTGGAAAGACCTACTGGTAAATAAAGCATTAGAGAGATTATTATATGCTCCCCTTATATATTTATACATAGTCATCATATCACCCCTTAAGCGCCTCTTCTCCAGCGTGAACATTTTGGCCAGTCTTTCCTCGTCATAGCTAAGATTTTTCCATACCTTTTACCAGCTTAGTTGCCCTTCTCTGTACCCTCTCTAATACAATAATGTCCTGTTTGAGTGATGGAGAGCAAAACTGTACGGCATATTCTAGATGGGGCCTTACAAGTGCTCTATACAGTGGAAGAATGACCCCCTCCTCCCTTGACTCTATGCCCCTTTTAATACAGCTCAAGACCTTATTTGCCCTTGATGCTGCTGACTGGCATTGCTTGCTACAGCCAAGTTTATCATCTATAAGGTCACATCGTGCCACTACTGTATGGATGCCGTGGTCAGTGTCCTTGGTTACTAGGTGTAAAGGAACGGGCACAGCAGGCATTATGATATCTTTGTCCTTAGATAAATGGCGCTATTAAAAGTATATTAAAATTATACAAGCGTTTAATCGGATAAGGAACTTGGCTACATTAACTTCATTGCAGCACTTCCCCTTGTTGCCACCTTTTCTGGAAAAAAATACCGGGCTTCCTATATATTTATCTTTTTTCCCTATTAATAACAATGGGATCAACCATCATTTTTACCGCCCAGGTGGCAACCGTACCTTGAGCACTTTGCTACATTGCCAGATGCGCATGTGCTTATATCTGATGTTATTTTAAATGAGCAAGTCTACCCAATATCCAGTAGTAAAAGTTTTCAAGATATGTGCAAATGTAATGGCAAGGGAGAGCAGTATCTGCCTGCACTCCTGGTTCTGACTCCCAAACCAATGTAGCAGAAACCAGCTGGAGGATAACTGATTTCTGCTGCACTGTTTTGGGAGTCAGAACCAGAGATGAGAAAGGGACATAAGAACAAAGAAGGCAACTTTGGAGGAGGCTGTAATGATCAGTGAATCGTCCCGTTACTGTAACTTTAAAAGATTTTCTTTTATTGATTTTCCATTACCATGAGATAGAAGAAAAGAGAAACAAAGCAAGATGAGCTTTTCCAGCTACATAAAATTACATCCCCTTTGAGTCACACATATCATGTATTTGTTTACCCAAAAACAGGTTACCATATCCATTTAAGGGATCGCCAGCCATTTGTCCCAGAGTTTCCCAAATTTTCCAGGGCAACCACGGGCAGTATATGTCAGTTTTTGCCTAGGGAGGGTGTCATCTACTATTTTTTACCAGAAGCCAAGTGTAGGGGGTTCAGGAGCTTTCCAAGTCAAGAGAAGTGCTTTCCTGGCATAGTGGAGCAACTGCTGTAGGCATAGTCTATCACTGGAGGGCATGGTAAGTCCTTCAAATAGTCCAAGGAGACAAAATTCTGGAGACCTTATGTTAGGTAGTCCCAAAAATGTGTTCATGAATCTAAGAACTGTGGCCCAATATTGTTGAATCTTAGGACAGCCCCAGAAAACATGCAGGTAGGTACCAGCTTCCGCATTGCATTTAAGACATACATCTGGATGACTCTGATACATTCGTGCCAGCCTGTGTGGGGTTAAATACACTCTGTTTAAGAATTTAATGTGAATAAAGCGATCTCTGATACATATATTGGTTTCTGGAATTTGTTCAAGTATATCTGCCCATATTCCTTCATCTAGTGATGGGAAATCAGAGGCCCATTTCCTACACACCTGACGTATGGGATCAAAGTTCCCTTGAAGCACAATTGCATAAAACCAACTGAGGGGCTTGGTTAATTCGGGTCTATAAAGGTAGCGTTCATGGGTAGACTCAGCTATCTGTGGGGTCTCCTCCGGAAATTGGGCCCGAATGCTTGCCTTAATTGTAAGAATCTAGAGAACATCTGGTTATGAAGGCCATATTCCTCCTTGAGCTGGGCAAACAATTTTAGCTCACCAGCTCTAATTATATCCCCTAGGTATTTCACTTTGGAATTAGCCCAGAAATAATAGTGCATTATTGCCCCAGAGAGGGGTCCATTTGGACCAGGTGTGAGATTTTTTATGCCCTGACACAACAATCCTCTGAAACACCTGGATTACTGTTTTCATGGGGGGGGTCATTGGGTACAGCGCGGGTAAGCCTCTATACAGCTGGTTGGCTAGAGCTTCGAAGGAAGAGCTGACTGACGCCTCTACTACTGTGACCTGGTTACTGGGGTCCGGATGGATCCACCACCATGCATATACCAACTGACTAGCATAGAAATAATTTTGGAGGTCAGGAAGAGCTAGTCCCCCTTTCTTTACTGGGACCTGCAACATTTGCATGCTAATCCTAGGCCTCTCTCCTGCCAAAATAAAGTCTCTGATACATAACTCAGGCTGCTTAAACCACGCTTTCGGGAGTGTAATTGGTGCATTGTGAATGCATAAAGGAACTTTGGCAGGCATATCATCTTAAAGATATTGACACGACCAGGGGGGATAAGGATAAATTAGCCCAATGCTGTAATTTAGTTTTCAGGAATCTAACTATCGGGGCTAAGTTTAGTTCTACATATTTCTTTGGGTCTTTGTGGATTCTGATACCAAGGTAAGTGAATGAGGAGACCCATTGAAGTTGTGTGTCTTGGTCTCTTTGGACACCCGAATCTATCGGGAATATAATTGACTTCCCCCAATTGACCCTAAGGGAATCGTTTGCGTTGGCAAGGTACACCAGCATGTCATCCGCATAAAGCAAGATTTTCTCTTCCAGCCTCTGTAATTTAAGTCCCTCAATATTAGGGTTATTTCAAATTCTAATGGAATTGGCTGTATGGCCAGCGCAAAGAGCAGAGGAGACAGCGGACACCACTGTCTCGTTCCCCTTGCCAACGCAAACTCCTGCGACTGTTCCGCATTCACCAATATTCTGGGTGAGTCATACAGAGCTTTAACCCAATTAACAAACTCGTCTCCCAACCCATACCTGGTCAAACGTGTCCATACTCTTTAAACTGTGTATCGAAGGCATCCCTAACCTGCCCATGACTAATACACTTTGAAGGCAGTCTCCATTGCTGTAGTCCCTCCCAGCTGCAACTCTACCTGGAGGGGAGCATGGTCCGAGCATATTCTTGGGATGAAGGAGATAGATTTTATTATAGAAAGGGCTTTGGGAGATGCTACAGCCAAGTCTATTCTGGACAGCGCTGAGGTGGACGTGGTGTAACACGAATATTGCTTCTCTGTTGTGTATGCCCATCTGCCCACATAAGTAAAATTTGTGGCATTCAGCCAATCCCCCAGAGCCCCAGATTCCCCCCTGAGTGGCCGGAGCCTATCCATCTCTGGGTCTGGGATTAAAGTCCCCCATCCAGAGGGTGGGATGGTCCCCTAAGTCTGCTATCTTCAGTAGCATGTCCTGCAATAAAGATATTTCTCCAGGCGGGGGGGGCGTACATATGAACCAATATCAGAGTCTGTTGTACAGTTGTTAATTTGAGAAAATGAACCTGCCATTTCTATCAGAAACCACATTTTCAATGTTAACTCTAGCTATTTTCCTGATGAGGATGGCCACCTCCCGGGAGTACGGAGAATATTCCGCATGGAAGGTATAACTTGACCACCTTCTTTTTAACGCCTGAACCCTTTGGCCTATCAGATGAGTCTCCAGGAGTAAGAGAATATCTCCCCCCCCCCCGTTTCCTAAGAAAATCCAACACTAGTGACCAGTTCACTTTGTCGTTTCTACCCCTGACATTCCAGGAGATAATTTTAAGACTGATTCCTGCCATATTGTATGATTAACCTCCTATGGAACAGTACACAGACTGGCAACACATTTTTGACATTAGAAGAAAGTAAGAGAAGCTGTTACTGTAACTTAATACCTATCTGTTTTCCTTAGCAAGTGATTAGGGTTGGTTAAAGGGGACCCGTCACCCAAAAGCAAGCAAAATTAACTGTAATTACACTATATAAATTATTTGAATCTTGTTTCCTTCAGTCTGGGAACTTATAATTCTAGCAAGAAGGCAGGAGGCATTTTGTGGACACTGTTATTAAGACAAGCCTTGCATCATTTCAAAATTTGTGCACCAGAATGGGGAACCCGATGTCCATCCCTATGCCCTGGCTACACAATTAAACGGTGAAGCGAACGGGGGAATGTGGGGAGAGCAGTGACATCTAGGAAGTGCTGAATGGAAAGTGAAAGTAATTGTCTGCCCCGCCTCTATGCCTAAGGCATAGAGGAGGAGCAGACAATATTTGATTGACAGCTGAGATGTTTAAATGAGCTTACAGCAGCTATGAACGCTTTAATAAAAAGTAGAAATTGGATTTCATGTTTAATTTGAAAAGGACTTTTATTATACAGATTTTTGTGTCTGGGTGACAGGTCCACTTTAAAGGAACAGTAACACCAAAAAATGAAAGTGTTTTAAAGTAATGAAAATATCAAGTAGTGTTGCCCTGCACTGGTAAAACTGATCTGTTTTATTCAGAAACACTGCTATAGTTCATATAAACAAGCTGCTGTGTAGCAATGGCGGAAATTGAAAAAAGGCTATATGGCACAGGTTAAATAGTGGCTAACAGATAACATTATGTTCTACAGAGCTTATCTGCTATCTGCTGTGTAACTTGAGCCTTTTCTCCTTTGAATGGCTGCCCCCATAGCTACACAGCAGCTTATTTATATGAACAATAGTAGTGTTTCTGCATTATATTTTTATTACTTTAAAACAATTTCATTTTTTTATGTTACTGATCCTTTAAGGGCTTACTTTCCAGTAATCACTGATTAATAAATGGGTTTTTCCTTGCTTTATCAGTAGTCTGTCGCATGTTTCGTGACTCATTATTTCAGCCCAGTGAATATTGTGCATCGCCAGGTCTCCAGGGATGACCCCTGATATTGGAGCTGCCATACTGATTCCCTTACAGCAACTCCGCACCTGTAATTTCCCAGAACTCACAGGTTGCCTGTCAAGGCCTGAGCACGATAATTTCCGAAAAGTTTTCTGAAATTTTCGTTACTTTCAGAGCATGTCGTTCGTGAAAGGAAATTTACTCCAACTGCGAATGTGCCAAAACTCCGCTCAGATTCCGAAGTAGACCGAAAAAAGAAGATGACGCCGATGAATTCCAGAGGCCAGATCTGCAAGGAAAAAATTCGGGCCATTTGCCCGGGGGGCTGTTAGGCTGTGGGGGAGGAGGGAGGTTGGTTTACGCAGGGTAGGGTTTTTTTCTAGTATGGGTTTCTTTCTCCTTTAAGGCAGCACTGAGCCAGTAAAGATGGCGCATAAGTATGAAACACATACTTCACCATGGCCAATGCTGTAATGCCTCTGGCAGCTGTAAGGGCATTGGCTGCTCTTGCGATGTTGTCTTCTTAACACTTCTCTCTGGAAGCTCTCAGAAGGGAGAAGTGTTTGAGAAAAAATTCGGCGGTTGCAAATGAAAATCCGGTCTGTACAGGATGATACATAAATGCCATGAACCGTGGTGTTTAGTGAGTTTCCCCAAACATCTCTAGGAACTCTTCTCTGGCTCCTGCCTGTGTGCTGTGATTGTGTAATTCCAAGACTGAAGGAAACAACATTTAAATAATAAATGTAGTGTAAGTAAGTTTAATTTTACTCAACTAACATGATAAAAAATAATTTGGAATGATTTCTTAGGGTGACAGGTCCCCTATAATTAAAATGGTGGTAACTTCCTTCCAAATAGTTGCCTTGATGTCATCCCATTTTGTGAGGAAATCGGATATTGAGTATTCCTCTTCTAGTGCTTTGTTGAATAGGTAGCACTCTTCCCCATAGTCTTTGAAAGTCTTTAGTGTATCAGCAATATTTATGAGGTTGTTCCACGTGTCTTGAGCACAGGAGCACAGGTCTATACGCTCTCTGATCCCTCTGCCACTGATCGCTTTTGCACATGATCCTGGGGAGACTGAAGAATGGTGAAGGATATGTGCCTGCGCATCCCATCCCCCTGCATGGGAGTCGTCCTAAGGGGTTGGGGGTCACGGGTGCGGGCTGACCGCCAGGGGATGATGCCGGCCTCAGGGCGTCCACTGTCAAAATCAGGCCTTGCCCACTGCTCCTATAGGCACCATTTCTCCCTACTATACCTGCTATCCCACAGCCAAATTATCTTCCCAGAAGTTAAATGTCCCACTGTTACTATAGGCACCATTTCTCCCTACTATACCTGCTATCCCACAGCCAAATTATCTTCCCAGAAGTTAAATGTCCCACTGTTACTATAGGCACAATCTCTCCCTACTATACCTGCTATCCCACAGCCACAGTCCCTTCCCAAATACTATTATCACACTGTTACTATAAGCACCATCTCTCTCTCTCTCTCTCTACTTGATATCCCACAGCTACAGTCCCTTTCCAGAGGCTATTATCCCACTGCTACTATAGCCAGAAAAAAAATACAAAGTTTCTAATACCTAATTGGCTTTTGGCAGAGAGCCTAGAACACTCAGCAGGTGCACTTGTAAAAAATGTTGTAACAATTTTAGATTAGATGGTCACAAATTATTGCGATACGCGTGGCAAGTATTTTTGTCACTCTTTCCAAAATGTTGGGTGATATGGTTGTTATGGCTGTTCTACTGAAAATAAGGATTGTGATAATATTTAGCAGATGCTACTGATAAAAGTAGGCTTCAATGATGTACGCCTTTTCATCCAAAAATAATGATTCATGTTTTACTTATAGTTACAAAGGCAAATTGAGCTCCCTGAGGATGACAAAATGCCTGCCATTGTCCTGATTGTAAATCTTGTGGCTATGACACACAAATCTTGCAGTCGCCTGTGGCAGTGGCTTGGTATTGAGAGAATAAAATTCTGTGTATTTCCCGTGGAACCCCTGACTTGGATGGATTCTGTTCTCAAGCTAACCTTGGTCATTATCACCTTAACCATTTCATTGGTTATTTGGGCCGTTCCTTGTTTTTCTATGCTTAGAAGCACAGAATGTGTTTGTTATATACAGCCTGCCAGGGCTATTATGGAGCTTTTCCTTCTGTCACAGCTGGTGGGTTACTAACTGCTATGTGCAGGGCCGGATTTACATAGTGGGGCGCCCCTCGGCCCACTGCCGTTCGTCGCCCCTGTCCTCTCCCCTTTATTCCTGCAAATTGTCATCATCGGGACTGGAGCAATGGGTATTGATGTACGGGAAATGTGAAAAATGATTGTATGGGAAATGTGGGTGTGGTTGGGCAGCATGCCGCCCCCTAAGATCCTGCTGCCCTAGGCCCGGACCTTGGTGGCCTTTCCACAAATTCGGGCCTGGCTATGTGCTGTTGGATAAAGATGTGAAAATAGGGTTGCCACCTCACCCCTTTAAGGGTTCTTACACATAGGCGTTTTTTTCTGCTCTCCCCTGTGTTGCACTTTCTTCCATTCATCCGCAAGGGAACGCAAGAGTAGACACACTCAATTATTGTGAATGGGGCTGTACTCACACAGACGCATGTATGCGCCAAACGCAGGTGAAATGCAACATGCTGCATACCTCCCAACATTTTGGAAGTAAAAAGAGGGACAAAAAAAATGTTTCCGCACGTAGCGCAGCAATTTTTTGACCACACCCCTTTATGTGGCCACACCCCCTAATTACCATGTTTGTTTTACAAAATTTGGCAGGTTATGAAAGTTTGAAAATATTTCTCCTTATCTAAACTGTGTTTTTGTGTCTCAAAATTGTTACAAAGTATCTTATTTGCACCTGTTAGGTGTTCTGGGCTCTCTGCTAAAAGCCAATTAAGTGAGAAACTTTGTTTCTTTTCCTGGCTGTTCAGTGCAGAGAAAAGAGGGACTTTCCAGTACAAATGAGGGACTGCGGGTTGAGCTGTCAAAAGAGGGACTGTTGGGAGGTATGTGTCCCACCTGCGCTTGCTGCTTACATGCGTCTGTGTGAGTACAGCCCCCTTGACAATAATTGAGTGTGTCTTCTCTTGCGTTCCCTGCAACTGAATGGAAGATGCAACGCAGGGAATCGCAGAAAAAATCGACCTCGTGTAAGAGCCCTAAAACCAAACACATATGGAATCCACAGCCTGCATAGCTAATTAGCAATTCATATTCAGATGTGTGATGCATGGCTGCACATGAATCAGTTCAGTCTGCATCATGCATCTAAATGAATTGCTAATTAGCCATGCAGGCTGTGGATTCCATATGTGTTCGGCGGCAGTTTGGCCTGGCATGGAGCAGAGAAACATGGGGCAGAGCTTGGGCTGGTCTCGTTGTCACAGTTATGACCACTTCCTGTGTGAGAATGAAAACACACGCCCATCCCTCATTACAGTCCAGACACTGAGCAGAGAGGATCTCTCCACAGCTCTCGTATATCCCCCTCCCCATGTGCTGACTTCTGGTTTCCTGTGAGCAAAGACCTGTGTGCAGTGAGTGCAGGTAAGAGCACTCTGCTATCTAGTAAGCAGCATTTACATTCATTTAGTTTGCTCTTTTCTTCTCTGTCCTGCTCTCAGTCTCTGCCTACCCCCCTTCTGTTTTGAGAACTCCATGTGACGCAGCCTCCAGCACAACATGAGGGCAGCTGCGTCAGCTGCCTGAAGTAAAGATGGATTCCTAGTCCACAACTGCATTTTTGTTTTCTTGATTTTAGCAGGAATGCAAGGTAAGCAGTGTGGGGGATGGTGCCTTTTGTTTACCAGGAACCTGCCAGAAAGGGAGCAGTGTGCTGTGCAGGGGGCGCTGGCTGTGATTTACCTCAGCTCTAAGCACATTGGAACACAGGAAAAATAAATTGTATTCATTGTTATCAGGAATATGGCCAATGCCATATGGTGGGTGTATTGACTGTGGTAAATCGCGTTGCCCCACAGATGACACAATGCCTTTGTTTAACAGCACATTGGAATCGCCACATCCCTATCTGCTGCTTCTGTAATTGCACTAAAGTGCAGCTTTTTGTGTAATTACACATTTCAGCTGACACGGTGACAAAAACCCCAATGTCTTTTTATTTCTAAAATGTTGTTGAGAAAAACTCTGGTATCCCCATGTTTGAGAAAGTCATTGTTAAACTTTCACTAATTAACATAGCCTAGCACTATTTCTGCCCACTAGGTGCCAGTTCACTGACATCTATGGGAAACATTTTATTCATAAATCCATCACAGCAACCAGAGTGGCTGCTTCCATAAAGATACATTCAGGGCTTATTCTATGTGGGCAGTTGTGCTCTCCTGTGTGTTCTCTTTGTGGCATTATTGCTAGTTTGGGCTGTGTAAGAGCAGAGAGCAGGATCGGACTGTGGGCCTGGGGCTGTCCCCTGCCACAAAGCCCCCTCTGGGCCCCCTGCTGAGAACCTCATTCAACCCCCCCCCCCCCCGCATGCACACACACCTTTTTCTTGCGGTGACTGGGGCAGGAGAGGGAGGTCAGGGGGAGCAGTGACGGGATTTGGGCAGGGATTGGTTCTGGGCTGGCGGGTCACACTGGGATTTTTCACGGTGCCTCGTCGGCCCAGTCTGACCCTGGCACAGAGCAATGCAGTGTATACAGACAGACTGCAGAGAATAGCACAGACAGGCAGTTTGCAGGCAAAACATCTCTATTCCCATGCTGTTTACAGCTCAGACTATGTGATCCTTTGAGGAATCTATTAGCTCTTGTTCTTCTGTTTATACTGTGTAAATGAGATACTCCCCCTGCCAGCCCAATATAATTAAAACCCTCCCTGGATTCTCCTGCTTATGTGGCAGTAAATTTGGCTTTAGTCATTTCCCTGGCCCATTGCCAGACTCCCAAACTATAGTTGGCCATACATTCAGTGGCATAACTACCGGGGGAGTAGGGGGCACAATTGCACCAGGGGCCGCTCCCCCTCGGGCCTGCTGGAGATCAAGCAGTGGTAAATAAACGCTCATGTATCGCGGATAAAGGGGTTGGAACAGGGGTCTGGAAGCCTGAAAGTTACATTAATCAATCTGCTTGTTTGGCGACCTTGCCAAATTGAGTATCTTTCCCTGATATGCCCGTGATACAGGCCATCGAGGACTGTATCAATGAGTCGATACAGCCCTTGCTCTGACAGGATATATAAACCCATCTGATTAATGTGTGGCCAATTTTCCAGCAGATATTGGTTGGGAAACCCATCAGATTGTCCCTTACACGGGCTGACTTAGTTTGTTGGCAGCTTTTATTGGTCTATGTATGGCCACCTTTACTCTTTCCTATCTTTCACACTGCTGGGAATAAATAAAACACAAGCAGAACCTTCAAATTATAGAAAAGAGTCAATGCTCTGCACTCCAGAAATGAAAGGGCCCACTATGGTCAGGGCCCACTGGGGAAAGTCCCAGTACTCGGCAGCTCTGGGAGTCAAAAAGTCCTTTGAATCTGGAGTGTTAATGTGAGCTTTGTTTCTGGGAGTCAATGGGTAAATTCAAGCGATGGAGTGGAAGTCTATGCTTGTCTGAGATTGGCCAGCAAAAGTGGGCTTGGCCTAAAAAGTATCCTTTTTAATTTCCTATTCTTGCTTTTGCACATTACTTAAAAAGTATGCAGGCTTACAAGTCAACATGGTTAAAATGACCCAACATTGTAAACATTATGCTGCATACCAATGTTATTAATAGGGAGAAAAAATCATCATATATATAGGAGGGCAGGTATTTTTCTCCAAAAAAAAACAAACTAGTTTTAAGGTGGTTTATGACTTTAAAAGTTGGGTATAACATTAAAAATGAGATGGTCATAATAAGCTACATTCCCCTGTGATGACAAGTTTCACATCGTCTCCTCCTGCTGGAACAGCTCGGTGGTAGTTAATAAACTTTTTTTTTCAAAGATCTAAAAAGAACATGAATTTATGAAAACACAAGCCAGGACTAGAACTTTACCTTATTCAAAATAATAATATAAAGTAATGAAATAGGTCACCTTTTTAAATCATTGTACAATGGTGTTATCTGCAGAGTACATTTCATACTGGCTTGATAGGTTACAGTTAATGAATTCATATGTATTTGCATAGCCCATTCTATCATTGCCTGGATTCTGTTGGGCAGAAGAATGGCAATTATTGGGGATTCTTTCTATGCCAGTTTAAAGGCTTGACTAGGGTACATTTCCTGTGGGCATTGTGCTGCCATATTGTTTTGGAGTCCCAGGTGTCCCCTACACTACTGCTACAAATGGCTCAACAGCCATCAAAAGGGCTGGTTCACCTTTAAGTTAACTTTTCGTATGTTACAGAATGGCTAATTCTAAGCAACTTTTCAATTGGCTGTAATTTTTTCTTTTTTATAGTTTTTAAATGATGTGCCTCCTTCTTCTGACACTTTCCAGCTTTCATATGGGGGTCACTGACACTTTCCAGCTTTCAAATAGGGGTCACTGACCCCCATGTAAAAACAAATGCTCTGTAGAGTTACTAATGTATCGTAATTGCTACTTTTCATTACTCCTCTTTATATTCAGGCCTCTCCTATTCATATTCTGTCTAGTCTCTAATTCAAATCAGTGCATGGTTGCTAGGGTAATTTGAACTCTAGCAACCTAAATGCTAAACTTGCAAAGTGAGAACTGCTGAACAGAAAGCTATATAATGCTTTGTCATTGACAAAGCGATGGAGAAAGACACACCTTCCCTTGGCATCAGTTTGTATCTTATTTAATTTAAATGGATTGATATGGATATGCCTGAGAAGTGAGTTGAATATGTGGAATGGCATGCCCAACCCATCCACGTCTTACTCAGGGCAAGCAGTCTACTGCCAGTCAGGTGTTTGTAGGAAAGATATTTTTACTGCCTTCTATTTTAGAAAAAGTCAAGTACTAGTCTTCTTTTCATTGGGCAGTTCAGCTGACGATTTAAACACTCATGTCATGTCAACTGTGCATATTAATTATGCTGTTCCTTTGAGGCTACACCAAAAACTGAAAGTCTATCAAAGTAATTAAAATATAATGTAGTGTTGCCTGCACTGGTAAAACTGTAATTTTTGCTTCATACTAGTATAGTTTATATAAAAAGGCTTCTGTGTAGCCATGCAGGCTATTCTGTGCATGCTAACAGTATATTTTACTGTATGCTAATTACTATAAAATGCTTTTAATTTTTTGGTGTTATTGTTCCTTTAACAGGACACTCTGAGTTTGAACAGTTAAACATTAACTTCAATAACATAACATTCCCGGCAACATCATTGCCTTGCCTTCTACCCCAACCCCAATCGAGTGTAGAATTCATCCCATAATACAAAAAGACAACATATGGGGGAATGTCTCTTTAGTAAGGCCGTCTATCTAGGCTGTGAGCTCTAAATCAATGTAGGGATAAATCTGGGAATATACCTCTCCCTGCTTGGGCCCAAAGTGTGATCTGAACAAAACTAAACCACATTCGCTGGCGGGCGCTTGAGCCCAGGCCGCCTGGGGACTCCAATAAAAGAAATCCTGAGCAGGACATCTTGCTGTGTAGGTTCAGTGAGAGTATCATGTGGTGAAAGAGAAGAGGGAGCACTATCAGATGGAACGGCGGCAGTGGCTCCCAGAATTTCTGGTTTGGGTCTGTGTTTTCAGGTTTTATCAGGTAGAATAAGAATCTTACCTGCCCTGGGAAAGGAGAGCTCAGAGACATGTCTGCTCACATCAAGCTGCAGGCCATGCCCCTGCAAGTACATTTTCACCCCAAATCTCACCCTACATGTTTACTTGGGAAGTGCTCTGGTAAGTGAGCTATGCAGTGAATGGTACATAAAGGACTGATCTGTGTAGCTTTGTTTGTTAGGGCTCGTTCTCACTCCCACTCGGCTGCATTCAAGGTTGGAAATATCTATACAGGTACCAGCTGGCCCCTTGAAGGAAGATAAATGTAGGGACTTTTGCACATCAAAATGTTTCCCTTTTAATGTAAATAGCAAAGATGGATTAAATCTAGCTAAAGCCCACAATGGGCCTTGTAAATCATTATTAATGCACCCACTTTTTTCTTAAAGAAGTAGGGGAGAAATATTGTTCAATATGTGTTGGGCTTCTATACCATCCTAAGGCAACAACAACCCTTTATTAGTAAAGATCTGTGCCTCCAAAGATGCCCAAGTAGATCCCATCTTTTTTTCTGCTGATTCACTCTGTGTTGCTGTCACTTACTGAACTTAGAGACTGATGCACAATATACTGAATATATATTATACAAATGTCACAATATAAGACTGATTAGTAAATATTTCAGATTATTGGTACATGGCATCTCAGAAACCAGCACAATTAGCATCAGAACTTAATAATCAGCCCTGTAGCTTTAGCTTGTATGACAGTCAAACCTAATTTTCTGCTTGATGATTTGCCACGATCGCTAAGCTTTACATCTCAACAGCTGCTCAAAGGCCACTGAGCATGTGCGTGTCACTGACACACACACAAAATACAAGATGGGAAACTTCTGTGCCAACTTTAAAGGCCTGGATCATTACTACTATAAAGATACTGAACGTTTAGGCTAGTTCAATAAGTTCAGAATATGAAATATGGCATTTCAAGCCATTTTCATTTTTAGGGTTTAGTTCTCCTTTAAAATACTGGCATTTAATGCTCTCCAATTTGGAAGCAGTGAATATTAATTACATCAGCTCTCACTGTTTATGAACCCTGTATGTCAACCCAACAAGGCACGGACTGGCCATCTCCTGGGTTTGGGCAAATGCCCAATGGGCCACTCACCTATAAATGTAAATGAGGTGCGTTTTTTTTATATGTTAATGAGCCACTCACTTTAGAAATGTAAACGATCTGTCTTTAACTGCTGCAGCTAAGCCAATGCCTGCATTAATTAGTGCACATTCAATAAAGGGGCGGCACCGGTAACTCTGAGTTAACTTAATTTAGTAATATTTGAGTTGCCTGCTATATACCCAATCCCCACACAATAGGGCAAATTACACTACTTGTTCATGTAAACTGGAACTATCGCCAAAATGAAAATTGAATATAAGCTTCATCATACTGAAATAAGAAACTTACTAAATACAATTGATTAAAACTTCTGCATTGTTTCTGAAATAATCAAGTTTATATTCACTATCCCTCGCTCAGCATCTGTTTCTCTTATCTTATCTTATATTTTATAGGGGGGCTCCCTTTCCTCGCAGATGTATTAGAGCTCACTCAAATAACTGATTCCAGTACAAACAAAATCTAACAATATGTAACTTTTGCACAAATTCTGCATGTAGAGAGACAGTATTTCTGGTGATTTTAATAGTGAGCTCTAATACATCTTCTAGGCAAAAGGAGCCCCTCCCTGTAAGATATATTGAATCATTCATCTGACACCCAACTGCTGCATGAAGACAGAACGAAGAGAAATTGATGCTGAGAGAGGGATAGTGAAGGTAAACTTGGATTATTTCAAAAACAATGCAGAATTTTTAAGTGATTTTATTTAGAAAGTTTATTTTCAGTGTGATGAAGCTTATATTAAATTTTCATTTTGCAATAGTTCAAACTCATATATATTCATAACCTGATTGAGTCTATCCAGTGGTTTGTAGGGGCAGGCAAGACTAGCTATAAACAAAATGCTACTACATGTAATGGACCTGTTATCCAGAATGCTTGAGACCTGGAGATCTTTCTGTAATTTGGATCTTCATACCGTAAGTCTACTATATCATGTAAACCCAATAGGCTGGTTTTGCTTCCAATAAGGATTAATTATATCTTCGTTTGGATCAAGTACAAGCTACTGTTTTAATATTACAGAGAAAAAGGAAATTGTTTTTATTGGTTTAATTTGATAAAATGGAGTCTAAGGGCAGGGGCACACAGGCAGATTTGCGGAGATTTAGTCGCCTGGCGACTAATCGCCTCTTCTTCGTGGCGACTAATTACCTCTTCTTCGTGGCGACAATCTCCCCGAATTGCCTTCCCCCTGCCTTCCGCCGGCTATAATGATAAAACGCCAGCGCAATCGCACTCGCAGCGCTTCGATTTCCGAAGTTGCCTCACAAGGAAACTTCGGGCGACTTTGGAAATCGAAGAGCCGCGAGTGCATTGCTGCAGGCAATTTTTTTTATTTTAGCAGGCGGAAAGCCGTTTGGGGAGATTGTCGCAACGAAGAAGAGGCAATTAGTTGGCAGGCGACAAAATCACCCCGAATCTGCCCGTGTGCCCCTGCCCTAAAGGAGACTACAATAATGGGTTTCTGGATAACAGATCCATAACTGCCCCTGCCCTAAGGGATTCTGGATAACAGATCCATAACTGCCCCTGCCCTAAGGGAGACTACAATAATGGGTTTCTGGATAACAGATCCAGAACTGTATAAAGCTTTTTTTTTTTTTAACATGAGTTAAAGAGATCAAAATGATATCATAGTTGACTGCAATTTATTGAATCAACAACTATTTACTTATTAAGGGTGACGTAGCTTGCAGTTGTGGACCGGCAAAGGAAATATCTTGGTGTGGGTAAGAGCTACAAATCAGCAGAAGAAATCCTCCGTGCACTGTCAATGACATGAAGGACCTGTGTCATACAAGAGATGCGCAACTGAATTTGACTGACATTGTGTATTTGTGTGTTTCTTACAGCAATGGCTGCAGCAAACAGAAATCCAGTTACTGAGCTAAAGGAGGAACTGACTTGCCCTATTTGCCTGGATCACTTTAGTGAACCCGTTTCTATTGAATGTGGGCACAGTTTCTGCCGAACCTGCATTAACCGCTCCTGGAGAGGAATTCACAGCTACTTCGAATGTCCCCAGTGTCGAAACGTATCCAGATGGAAGTTTTTACGGCCTAATCGCCTTGTGGAAAATATGGTGGAGATAACTGAACGTCTTGCTGCCTCTAAAATTTCTCCAGTCAGTAAGAAGCAATGTGAAAAGCACCAGGAACCAATGAAACTCTATTGTCAAGTGGACGGGCGGGAAATTTGCTTGGTGTGCCGAGAGTCAGTGGAGCATCGGACCCATACTGTGATACCAGTGGAGGAATCTACGAGAGAATTTAAGGTGATGAAAATGATACAACTTATTTGTGTGAGTGTGTTCCCATGAGTCCAACAGTTGCTGCCAACATTGTGGTACAATTATTATTCTTTGTGATGGGTCGTTTCTCCTCATTGGGGGTAACTAGCTTCTCTAGAAAAGGAAATACTGGCACACAGAGCGTTTGCAGCAGGTAAACCTTGCTTTAATTCAAAAAAGTGCGGAATGTGCAACGTTTCGGGGTCACGCCCCTTTCTCAAGCATATGCTTGAGAAAGGGGCGTGACCCCGAAACGTTGCACATTCCGCACTTTTTGAATTAAAGCAAGGTTTACCTGCTGCAAACGCTCTGTGTGCCAGTATTTCCTTTTCCTGATATATTTGGCAGGCTGCCGTGTCTTCTCATACTGAGCACCAAGCTACAATCTGCAAGGACTGCTGAGGGTGTGCGATCGCTCTATCTTGTTTCAGTAACTAGCTTCTCTAACCATAGCAGTCAGTGGTTTCAATGACAGACTGGAATGTCAACTGAAGACGGAACATTAATACACACACAATAATAATGCTAACAATCTGCCCTCTGAATGAATACTTCTGCTTGAAAGACTTCACTGACCCCAGCTACATTTCTGGTTAGAGAGAAGCAGTACAAAACGGGAAGTAATAGAAAAATTTAATAATAATGTCTCCATAATACTAAATTCCCATTCAAAAAAAAAAAAGTTCAATGACTTTTATCAAAGAGACCCATGTTGAGGCTTCCTGCCTGCTTCCATCATGGTATTATTTCCCAAGCACCCCCTTCAAATAAACCAGAACACCAAAGCTCCAAACTTTTCTGTCTATGGGGTATATTTATAAGATCGCCACAGTTCCCTAGAGTGAAATTCCGCCACTCTTTATTTATTTATTTCTATGGCATTTTAAAGGAAACCTATACCCCCAAAATGAATATTTATCATATTAAGTGGCATATTAAAGAATCTTATCAAACTGGTATATATATTTAAGAAAATCTTGCCCTTTTACATCTCTTGCCTTGAACCCCCATTTCATGACAGTCTGTGTGCTGCCTCAGAGATCACCTGACCAGAAATACTGCAGCTCTAACTGTAACAGGAAGAAGTGTGGAAGCAAAAGACACAACTCTGTCTGTTAATTGGCTCATGTGACCTAACAAGTATAGTTTGTTTGGTATGTTTGTGTGCACAGTGAATCGTACGATCCCAGGGGAAGGCCCTTATTTTTTTTAAAATGGCAATTTTCTATTTATGATTACCCAATGGCACATACTACTAAAAAAGTATATTATTATGAAAATGGTTTATATAAATGAAGCAGGGTTTTACATATGAGCTGTTTTATGCAATATCTTTTTATAGAGACCTACATTGTTTGAGGGGTATAGTTTTCCTTTAAAAGCCATATTTAACATAGGGTGAACTTTAACCCATTGATAAATACTCTTTTAAAAATCCCATTGAAATGAATGAAGAGTGGCGGAATTTTATTTTAGCGGACTGCAGTGATCTTTAAATTCACTTCTTGATAAATATGTCCCTATGCCTTTACTAGCCGTGTTGCATAGGTTAAAAAATGTATTTCCAGGCACATTCATTGAATATGTTTCAGACAATATTTAATACCAGGAAATAAAGCTTCTGATTATTTTTTGTGCCAGTGCCTTGATATAACACCAACTGATGTAAATATATGATTGTATTTAGGTTCAGCTCAGAGATCGCCTTCAAACATTAAGGAAAGAGGCAGCAACCATCATTCAAACAAAGTCTGAGGACAAGCAAAAAGTTGAGAAACTTCAGGTAGGTATGTGAGCAGCCTGTAAGAAGAGCTGGAAGTTGAATTAACACTTGAATATGTAAAATCTAGAGAATTAAATCATATGGATGAGAATTTACATGAACTTTGAAAACATTCAGTTGCCAGTCTAAGACATCATATAGTGCCTTTAATGGGATTCCATCCATATTAACTGCATTCTGGTTATACAAATGGTTTTATTTGTTTTCATGCATAGGGTTGAACTGAAACTAAATACATTGCTGATTCCAATAAGTTACCTATTCAGGATCTTTTTTTAATAAAAAAGCAATTGCCCACCAGGGCACATCAGAACATGTAGGCTCTCCATTAATCTGGTTTTATTTTGGATGGAAGCATTGAAACCTCGTACCTCTTTGTAATCATATGTAAAAGCTCCATGTTATGTTTATTTTAGTGAACTTGCTTTTACTTGGTTTGATATGCTCATAATTACTCTCCCATTGCTGTTGGTCAAGAGCAGCATATGTGGGGATCCTCTATATTTCAGTTAGGGACCTATATATCTTGTAGAAAAAAGGTTTGGGCCGCTCTAGACTCACCCTTTCCTTAGTGCAGCTCCATTTTAATATACCGGGTGCTCTGCCACCAGCATTCCCACTGTAGTAAAATATGCTCAAGAGGATAGAAAGGCGGCACTCTGGTTAAAAAGAAACGTAAATCATAAATCAACATCACCTGACGCGTTTCAGGAGCAACTCCCTTAATCATAGGCTCATTCCTGTTGCACTTGCACTAACAACAGATTTCTGCGCATTTGCCTTTAGCGCTTTGCCCAATAGTTCGTCGCTCCATATGTGCACCCCCAGCTCTTTCAGATTTGTTTAAAACTCTGTTATTGTGGAATGGGCAGCAGTGTGTATGTCACAGGTGAGGGGCTTTAATAAATGTTATGATTGAATAAATAATGCAGGCTAACACTCAAGCCTTGTGTCTTTGCCACCAAAATATTGGTATAAAATTAATTATTTGCAATACTTTCATTACTACTTTACCTACTTGCTCCCCTGCAAAATTTTCTGTGGACGCCCATGGTAGTGGTAATCCTTTTTTATATTTACTTTCTGTGAGATACATTGTGTTGGCATTTCTTGTAATGTTCAGGATTGTGGGGTTTTTTTTTGTATTTTTTTGCTGTTTGCTGACAATTTTTTGGCAATACTAAAAAAAAAAAAAGTCAAATTGATGTTTAATATCTGAGAATTTTGTTGACTGCAATTTCCATATATCAGGATGGAGATCCGTGGCAATCACTTTCACATCTATCCCCTTGTCTTTAATTCTGTTGAGAAACTGTGAGATGTCTTGACATCTGCATAAATAAACTGTCCTTCAAAAACAATACATCTTGAGAGATTGTGGATTCATAGCCAGCAGCACTTGTGTGTTCATGAATGTATCTACGGATGGTTCGTAGGTTAAATCTAAGGGTTCTCTTTGCATAGTTTCGTCATCAGATAATGGTTGGAACTCTGTTTGAATCATCATTACTTTTTGACTCTTCTGTTTTTGGAACCATTAATGTTGGTGTTTGCACGATTTAATTTGCTGGTTTTATAGGTGTAGAAAATGCAACCAGATATAAATGGGCTTTCTCTATCTACCATTGATCAGCCTCAATAGAATTATCTCCAGTCTGGATAGCAAATTTTTTTTGGATCATCTCATTAGCTGGACCACTTGCAACTTCTTGAGAAAAATATGTGTCTTTAGACGTGCAAAATAATTTGCCAAGACCACAGCGTTGCAGTCCCTTTAAATGGTGGTCTTGTATTTTTAAATATAGGTGTTGGTCTGGGCCGTCTCTCTCTTAAAGGAACAGTTCAGTGTGAAAATAAAAACTGTGTAAATAGGCTGTGCAAAATAAAAAAAAATTCTAATATAGTTAGTTAGCCAAAATGTAATGTGTAAAGGCTGGAGTGACTGGATGTCTAACATAATAGCCAGAACCCAACTTCCTGAGTTAGTCAGCGACTTGAAGGGGAGCCACATGGGACATATCTGTTCAGTGAGTTTGTAATTGATCCTCAGCATTCAGCTCAGATTCAAAAGCAACAGATATGACCCATGTGGCCCCCCCTCAAGTCTCTGCTTGGTTACTGCCTGGTAACCAGAGTAACCAGTCAGTGGAATGCAAGAGAGCTGAAAAGCAGGAAGTAGTGTTCTGGCTATTATGTTAGACATCCAGTCACTCCAGTCTTCATACATTACATTTTTGGCTAGCTAACTATATTAGAAACATTTTTATTTTGCATCCCAAGAAATGCTACCATGCAGGGAGGTACCAGCCATTGAGGGGGGGGGGGTGATATCATTCCAACATGCAGTGCAGCAGTAAAGGGTGACTAAAGTTTATCAGAGCCATGACTAAGGGCACCTGGGAAACCAACATTGTATCTAGCTCCATGTCATATTTCAAAATTAAATATAAAAAAATCTGTTTCAGTGCTTAATTCTGCTGACGCAGCACTATTAACTGATGCATTTTGGGGAAAAAATGTTTTCCCATGACATAAGTACAACAGTGAGGAGTTTTTATATGAGTTTTACTCATGACTTTTAACTTTTGCAGAAGGAAATTGAGAAAAAGCGCAGAATGCTGGCCTCTGAATTTGAAATCCTGCGTGAGATTTTAAATGATCGTGAGAGAGAACTCAAAGATCGTTTTGAAGTGATTGAGAAACTGATCATTCAAAGAACAAATGAAAAGACCAGTAAGCTGAACGAAAAGCTGTCATCTCTCCAGAAACTCATCATGGATATTGAGCAAAATGTCCTCCCTCCTAGTCAGATATATGAGGTAAGACTTTACGATTATTGAGTCACCTGTTTCATTTACTTTCCTATAACAATATGAAAAATTTTTTTTTTTTTTTTTTTTTTTATATATTTGTTCTCTGCTTGACTTCTGAAGGAACCAAAATCTGCAGTGGGCAGGTAAATATTTGTTTTTAATTACACTGTAAGCCATTTTTTTTAATTGTAAGTGGACACAGGTGCAAACAAGTTGTTTTCTGAATATAACTATCATAGTAAGTGTTTTCCTCACATCAAACCCACTAACATTATCCATTTTGTTTTAACAAGACGACCAATCCCTGCTGATCTTTATGGTACCACCATCATACAGTATTTCAGTAGGTACAGTAGGTAAAGTGTTAGATTTACACCACATAAATTGCTCTTAACTTTAGCTCTATCTTAGTTTCATTTGATCAGAAAACCTTTCTCTTACGTCTCAATTGGGTCAACGTCATGTTATTTTGTACTTCTTTTGTGCCGCTCTCCATACAGGTTGTTATGCAGAGCTCTTGGCACAGTTGACCTATAGCAGCAGTAAAGTAGTAGCCTGCTGCAGGGCTGCTTTTATCAGCAGAGACGGGGTGTCTGCTGCGGCAATACCTCAAGAAAATAAAATGGGGCAAAGCTTCTTTCTCCAGAAGGCAGAATATTATGAGGCTGTACCAGTTCCACCCGTCTTTTACACCTTTAGCAGGGTCCGCCTAATGTCATTTTGTTTATAAAAGGTTTATCCTTTAGGAAACCAGAGGTACAACAGAGGAAAACTAAGACCAAAAAGGTCAGCAACTGAACACAAGTACAACCCTGTGTCATCCTGCCTACTAAAAAGAAAAAGATTTAATCAAAAACAACTCGAGGTCCAACAATTTCATCCAATGGCCAGGCTGTGGACTGGATTCAAAAACCTGGCTGTTGCCTGAACTATACAATTTCTGTCCTGAAGCTTCTTCCTGACTTTCAAAAGGAGATTATTGAGCTTTGGTTTTACTAAAAAACGCTAGAATATCATCAGTCGACACTGTAATCACCACCAGGCTCATGAAAAGTTCTGGCTCTGAGGATAGACCACATGGTTGTAACACAATCTGATAGTGATGAGACTGTGTTCTAGTTTGGAATATCCATCACCAATGTCTAAGGATATCAAGAGTTCCATTTTCCATATTGCTAATCAAAGTGTCTCCTCACCGACACCGACCTTTCATGTCTAAAATTGGTCAGAACAACCAGTTTTCTCCAGGACAATTCCACTTGTTTGCTCCAGAACTGAGATTTGAGGTGATGCGCAATCTAGACCTAAAGAACTTGAATGGGGATGTCTGCTATAAAATCCAAATGATATCCTTCCTCTACTGTCTCCCTCATTGTTGCGCTGGAAGACTTAACAGTTTGATGGTCTGGCAGCCCTGAACCTAAATCCTCTGTACCCATCAGGCTGTCCTACTTCGGAAGCTCTCTGGGATACCACCTGGAATCTCCCCAGGTGTCCTGAATAGTCCTTGACCAAAGTATTCCTTTCAAAGTGTCTTAATGGAAACCTTCACCCTCAAAGAAGGAAACTTAAAAAACTGATATTAAGTGGGCAGTTATAAAGGATAAGAAATCCCCCCCTGATGCGACAAAAAAAAAAACCTGATTCAGTTTGCTGAAATAAAATAAGTCTTAGGCAAAAGTTAATGTGTATCTTACAACATTGTCCTGCTAAAATAAGTATGAAGGCCAAAGTAACTGAACTTCACAACCATCATCCAAATAACCAGGAACAATCCTGCGCGGAAGAAAATCCATTATAAAGAGTAAGGGCATAGCTAATTTGGTGATGTCACCGCGCTCCCAGAAAATTTCCACCCTCTGGCAAAAATCCTGTGCCGACTCCTAGTAGATTGAGCATATACGGGTATCTTTAAAAAGGCACATTAAGCTTTTTAGCGTAGTTAGTGGGTTTATGGGTACCATCCCTTTAAAGCCGTCACTGCATGTGTATATAGGAAAGTGTGAAGTAAGTGTGAAGTTTTTCATTAAGCATAAAACAGTCACATTAAAAAACAAATTTTTTCACTGATTTAAAGTAAATATCAGTTCCAGTGTATTCCGTAAAAAAAAACAAAAAAAACCGGGGCAAGAGTCTGAATACGTTTTCGCACTTCCCCTTGCAAGAAAAAATATAAATAACGCTTCCTTTGTATAAGTGATGTAAATATTTCCACACTTCAGTCAGTAACAATGTTTTGAAGCAAATGATCTGACCATTTCTATTTTTCCAGACTTTCTCAGAATCTAAGTGATCCTCAGCAGAAGCCTTCACATGGTGGGACAATGCCTGCAACATTTGCCCTCAAGAGATTTACTGGTAATGCCATTTGCCGTGTATCTCCCAGTGTTCTCCTGTTTTCAGAATTCTTGGAACTATCACCAAGCTGAGGGGTTAATCTATTATTCCTTTGTTGAAAAAAAAAAGTGGAGAATATAACTTCTTTTTTTTTTTGTCTCCTTAGTTCCTGTGACCTTGGACCATAAAACTGCCAATCCTAATCTGATTATTTCTGGAAATCGAAAAATCGTCCGATATGAGGAGTATCCAAAGAATCTGGTCAATTATCCTGAAAGATTTGACATGAAACCTTGTGTCTTAGGAAGCACAGGATACCGATCAGGGAAACGTTACTGGGAAGTAGAAGTGGGTGGTGGGATATATTGGAGTGTTGGGGTCGCCGCACACTCTGTTTGCAGAAAAGGACCCTTTAAGATTGAGCCTAGTGGTGGTATTTGGGCCATTGGCTTACTTGGGATGTACACTGACAGATATTATGCTTTCACCAGTCCCGACATACTCTTGCACCCCAGGGACCGCCCTGTCGTCGTTGGTGTATTTCTGAACTGCGATGAGCAGCGCGTTTCCTTTTTCAATGCCGACAGCTTTGAGCATCTTCACACATTCAACGACGTGCATTCCGCTGATAAAATCTTCCCCTTTTTTTGTGTTGGAGCAATGGGAACAGAACTGCGACTTGATATCTGAGTTTTTTTGAGTAGAATCATGCAGATTTAGTCAGATATGAATCATAGATTCTTCTTTTTTCATAATATAAATTTCCACCGAATTTTGGTATTTCTTAATTTTCTTACATATCCTGCAATATCACGCCACATATATAATTGCTGCATAGGCTTGAGTCTGGTAATTGGCCATTGTTAGAAAATGGAGCTATTGCCATTTTTAATAATGTCACATGTTCGGGCTGGGCCTGCTTCCTGTATGTAGGAGGGCAGATTGGGAAGTTGTAGATCTACAACAGGAAATTATTTAAAAAATTTCAAATCAGAGGTGCAATGTGCTCTGTGCCAGTTGTGGCTCCAGAACCCACCAAAAACCTTCAGACCACAATGTTTTTCATATTCTCATGTACTGTATCCTTACTACCATGTCTTTGTTCTAATATATAAATAAAGGATAAAGTGCAGTAACGGAACTAGGTGGGGGTGGGCCATGCAGCCAGGCCCCCTCCCTCGTCGGTGCGCATTTTCTTTGTGGCTGCAAACTACTCCAGCCGGCTGCAGCGCAATCGATCTGCCGGGGGGGTGCGGGCCCTGTTGCACCCCGTGCCAGTAGTTATGCCGCTGATACAGTGGTATAAACATACAAGGCAAATAGTTGGGTGATCAGGGACCCTGCAGGAGTTTTCCTGGTATTCTAGTGGGTTATTCCAAGCAGGGTTGCCAGGTTGGCTGGTTTCTAGCCAAATTGGGCTACTAATTTAAAGTCCGGGCAGGTTTTGAAAGTATAAACTAGCCAAGGTATGGATTTGGGCTACTTTTTGGCTGGTTTATACTTTGGAAACAGCCAAAGCTTTTTCTAGCCCTAATGTGCCAAACCTGAGTGTTCCAATTCTTGCATTTTCCAGTGATTTTGCTCAATTTCAGACAATTTTGGGACAAAAATCTGCTGGCCACCAAAATGGCTAGAGGTTGAATTTTTTACCAATATTTATTGACATTTTATATGTATTTGGGCCTCATGGGGCCCTATACCTCCTGGGCCCCCCTCTGTAGTTATGCCCCTGGTGAAGGTGGCGAGTATTTCCCATTTTGCTTCACGAAAAAATGTGCAAATCAGTAAATATTGAAAAAGGCGTATTTTCACATATATTCATTTATTTTTTAGACTTTTTTTTAACTGCAAATGTGTTATTTTGGGCTACTTTTGAAGTGCCTCTCAGCTAGTTTTGGGCTGGTTTTGAAAATTACACCTGGCAACCCTGATTCCAACCCTGTGTCCTTTCTAGTGCAAGTGCTAAAGGTTCTTCTTCCCATGGGCATGTCAGTCCTTGTACCTATCCCACTGCAAATCAGCCCTATTGTGTCACACGGTTTAGCACTTTTAATAATTTTAATTGTTTCTCTTTCATTTAACAGACATAGATTAAGGATACATGTTTATCGGTGTTTACATCACCCTGTACAAATATAATTTTCTTAAAAAAAAAATGGTAAGAATAGAAATCAATTTTTTCGGAAGGCTGGAGATTTTTAAGTATTTCAAAAAGCAAGAAGAATATTTACTGCCATTTTAATTAGCTTTACTAAAACATGGATATTATTGTTTGCTTTATGTCAGGTGGGGAAAAGGATATACAGATGAACTGTTGGGCTATGACCATATTTGGAAAAAGTACATTTAATTAAAATGCTTTTGCAGTTTTTATTTAAAAAAGACACCAATTCTGCAGTATAAGTCTCTGTTATTCCTTTCTTGCTGGAGATTAGAAATGGATATAATAAAATGTATTCATTTCAACTGATGCACCATTTATTTATGTGACGTAACTGTGATAATATATTCATTCTGGTAACTTTTAGTAGCGTGTTTGCTGATTTGGACTGGAGACGTCTTCAAACTCTTGCCTAAACCAAGCTTAGTCTGGCAAGATCTATTACACGCAAAACCTCGTAGGTACAAACTCATAGGGGGTTATTTATCAAAGTCTGAATTTATCTCAATATTTTCTGCTACAAACTCCAATCAAATCTGCTCGGATTTTTTACTTTTATTTATTATTACATTTTCCCGAAAATATGCTTTGCGGTATTTTTCATCTGAATTTCACGATTTTTTTCTGAATTTTTATCCCAAAATTTCGGGGTATTGCACAAAACCCAGCACACATCAAAAAATTGGGTGAGATCCAGGGATCAATTTGGAGATGTTTGCAGCCTGCCTGACATTCGTTTTTTTTTTTTGTTATTTTTTTTGAGACAAAACTCGAATCTAGTCTGATTGAATTAGAATCAAATTCGATTCGAGTTTTCGGGTCGTTTAAATTCGTCCGAGTTTTAATAATTTGATTTTATTAATAAATTTTGACTAGTCGATTTTCGAATTTATGGGAGTTTAAAAAAAACTCGCATGAATTCAAAATTCGACCCTTGATAAATGTGTCTCCCTGGGTCCCACCGCTTCTTGCTTAATTTTTTTTTTTTTACTAATTACAAATTTAAAAAATACTCTTGGGTAACTGCTCTCAAATTTATCATCTATCCTGGTAAATGCACCCCAATATCTTCTGCTACGTTGTAAAGGTGCATGTAGGCAGGACTGCAGGGAATAGGACAAATACTATTTCCAGTAGCAATTATATTATTAAATGATCAGAATATTGAATATTTAGAATTCAATTTGCTTTTGTTATGTAAAATGTCCTATTTGATTTTCCATCCTCTTTAAGATGAAAGTTTATTATGATGCAGACAGTGATATTCTAAGAGCAAATGCTTATTGTCCATTCTGGGTCTGCTCCATTCTGTGTGCACATTATTGTGTTTGCACTGCAGCATTCGTTACAGTTCACCATGAAATCACGAGGGCAAAGGCGTTACTAGTTTTACACACACGTATAATTTGTAAAAAGACATCTTGACAATATAACAATGGCTTCCATTTCCCCCCACTTATCAAAACATACAGTTACGGAACTCTTTCAATTGGCAAATCTGCCTCAAATTCACTTGCAGTGTACAAAAAAGGTTCAAGTTTTCTTTTCTTTATTAATATGTAAACAAGTGTTACATTTTAAAGGAACAGTAAAGCTCAAACTGACGTTTCTCCTATATGAAAGAGAATGAACAGAGATCTTTAACCTCTGACTTCCTGGCCGCCACTGAACAATCACCCGCAACAAACGACAGGAAGTGATGTTACAGGAAAACGGAACAGACAGAGGTTAAATTTGTTTGAGTTTAATGCTAGGGATGCGCCAAATCCACTGTTTTGGATTCGTGAAAGATTCGGCCGAATCCTAATTTGCATATGCAAATTAGGGGTGGGAAGGGGAAAACATTTTTACTTCCTTGTTTTATGACAAAAAGTCACACAATTTCCCTCCCCGCCCCTAATTTGCATATGCAAATTCGGTTAGGCCGGGCAGAAGGATTTGCCCGAATCCCGCTGAAAAAGGCAGAATCCCAAGCCGAATCCTGGATTCGGAGCATCCCTAATGCATACACTCAAGGGCAGATTTATCAATGGTCGACATCTTCTTTCTTGCGTCTGATCACACGGGTTTTGTTACCAATATAAACTCACTAGTGAGACGCCAGATCTGGAATTTTCACTGGTGAGGTCAAGTAACAAAAACTGCCAATTTTTGATATAGCTGCCCTTTAGTCTATACGGCACTTTGCTGGAACATTACGTATCCTATTGCACATCGTATCACATGATATACAGTAAATGTGCTTTTCATATAAGCGCAAGGTCATTTTCAGCATTAGATCTTCCTTTATGTTAGAATGCCTTATGGACTTTCCAGTTGCAGTGTATTTTATGTAATGAATCCATCATCAGAATTTCAGCCTATCAGAGAATTCCAGTAAACACAGAAGCCAGAGCATTACAATTATATCTGATTGTGGCGCCTGCCATTGAAATAGTGAACAATGGGGAAAAGTCTGTAAAACAAAGGATTGAATTGAACCACAGGAGTATAAAACCAACTATGACTTTTTTTTTTTTTTTTACCAATTAAATATAATTCAGTAAAAAGGCAATTTTAAATATTGATATTAAAAAAATCACCTTAGAACCATTTTCTGTTATTTTTGCCCTTGATTTTTCCATTAAGTAATTCATTAAAAAGAGAATTAAAAAAAAAAAAGAGTAACATACTAAAATTTACTAAGATGAACCTCCCCTTTAAACTGTTTTTGTGGCTTTCTAGATAAGGGATCTTTCTGTCATTTGGATCACCAAACCTTTAATCTACTAAAAAAAATAATTTAAACATTAAATAAACCCAATGGAATGTTTTTACTTCCAATAAGGACTAATTATATCGTAGTTTGGATCAAGTACAAGGAACTGTTTTATAACTGTTGTATTATTATTTTTATTATTTCCTTTAAAGGGAGTCTGAGATGGCCATCATGTAATTTAGAGTTTCTGGATAACGGGTTTTCGGATAACAGATCCCATAACCATTGCTTAGTGTGATATCATATGTTCTGTGACCTGTCTAAACTCTCTCAGCCTTTGGTCTAGTGCTTTTTATATGGTCATGGAACTTCTCTGTGACTTAAATTATCCTGGGGGGGGGCATTATTCACTATATAAATGCTCCCAGTATTGGCTGTGGCTCTAAGGACAATCATTGCACTGCAGTAACTGGCAGCTTCTCTGTGAGGCAACACATCCAGTAAATAAAAACTGGCCCACAGAAGAGCTTCCTTAGGTTTGGCAACAAAATACGGACCTATTGGATCATGTCTGGTAAAGACTGCAGAGTCCTGGGTTAAAGGAAAACTATACCCCCAAACAATGTAGGTCTCTATAAAAAGATATTGCATAAAACAGCTCATATGTAAAACCCTGCTTCATGTAAATAAACCATTTTCATAATAATATACTTTTTTAGTAGTGTGTACCATTGGGTAATCATAAATAGAAAATTGCCATTTTAAAAAATAAGGGCCAGCCCCTGGGATCGTACGATTCATAGTGCACACAAACAAACCACATGTAAGGTCACATAAGCCAATTAACAGACAGAGTTGTGTCTTTTGCTTCCACACTTCTTCCTGTTACAGTTAGAGTTGTAGTATTTCTGGTCAGGTGATCTCTGAGGCAGCACACAGACCATCACTAAATGGTGGTTCAAGACAAGAGATGTAAAAGGGCAGTTTTTACTTACATATATAGACCAGTTTGGTAAGATTCTTTCATATGCCATTTAATATGATATAAACTATCTGTTGCTTAAGTATTCATTTTGGGGTTATAGTTTTCCTTTTAGAGAACGGGTGGCATTGGGTTAATACACAAGATTGCAGCTTTTCCTGGGATTTGATTAACATATCATGGCAGACAAGTTAGTTCTTACTGCTTGGGCTCTGCTTCTTCGCTGCTGCTGTTGTTCTGGTTGAAGTACTTGATTCTGAAAGCATAGTTTCAGGAGCAGCCAGATATTGGCTGAGAAATGCGAAATTTCGTATTTTTTTGCCAAAATCCGCCACATCTGTCTGCACCCGAGTGGAGACTATGCTAAAAGTAGGGATGCACTAAATCCACTCTTTGGGATTTGGTCGAATCCTTCGTGAAAGATTCTGCCGAATACCGAACCCTAATTTGCATATGCAAACTAGGGGCAGGAAAAGAAAACATGGAAAAACATGTTTTTTGTGATAAAAAGTCACGAGATTTCCCTCCCCAACACTATTTTTAATTCTTGAGTTAAAATGATTTCAATTCTGTAGCTCCAAGCGGCGGTATTTAGAATTCTGATTGCTGGTGAATGATTACCCTAGCAACCAGACAGCAGTTAGAGGCCATGTAGAGGATGGACAGAAGAATGAGTGAAGAGAAGCTTTACTATTAGTGTATTAGTTGCAGGAAAGAAGCAGAATAGGAAGGCCTAGAATGTAAAATTATACAAAATAAAATGAAGAGCAATTTGTCCCTTTTAAAGGGAAGATATTTTATTTCTTAGTTACGTGATGTCCACATTTTCCTTGTAGTGAACATACCACGTAAAGGTCTATGGAGATCTCTACACGTTACTTGGACCCCACATGTCAGACGACTCTGCCTTATCAAACAAGAACATTAATGGAGCATTTCTCCCCATTTGTATGCAAAGCACAGGGAAAGGAATCCACGTTTATTCCTAAAATCCCCATGAACATGGAGTAGCCTCTGGGCTAAAGCTCATGATGGTGGAAATGGGGATTCTGGTAGTAGAACTGGCTGTTCTGTTTCTGTATTCCCCCTGCTTTATATCTATAGAGATAACTCTTCATATAACCATTAAGCAACACCACACTCATATATATCAATAAAGCAGGACTGTCCAATTGGAGGCTCTGGGGTAAGAGGAGGCCCTCCAGTGGCTTTTTCTGGCCTCAAGTCAGGTCAGGGCCAAAATCACTTTATAATTATAATCATTAAGATGGTACAGACCTCTAATATTATCTTTGGAAGAACCAGGGCTGGAACTAGTGGTAGGCAGAAGAGGCATGTGGGGCTACGGCTCATTGGTGGATAGTGGTAGGCATGTACTTTTATCTGTCACTCACCTCTAGTCCCACCCCTAGTTCGGGCCCTTGTAGCTCAACTCTCTCCCCTCCCACCAGCGACTCACACTCCTGGGAAGAGGAGGCCAACTGTGGTGCCTAGGGCATCAGATCAGAATATCCACAAGGTAGTTGGGTTTTGTGCAGAAACTTCTGAGAATGTTTGGCCACGCCCATTTTTGTGTCCCCCTAATTACCATGTCCATTTTACAATATTTTTCAGGTTATGAAAGTCTGAACACATTTTTTATGTGTTATTACAGTTTTGCTAATGAAGGTGAATCGCCCGGCGACAAATTGCCACTTCTTCGGGCGACTAATCTCCCCAAACTGCCTTCCAGACGGCTAGAATGTAAATTGCCGGCGGGATCACACTCTGAGCTCTTTTTTTCCCGAAGTCTGCACACGAGGAAACTTCGGGCGACTTCAGAAAACAAATCACTCCGAGTAACATCCCGCCGGGGATTTACATTCTAGCCGGCGGGAAGGCAGTTTGGGGAGATTAGTCGCCCGAAAAAGAGGCGGATTTAACCTCCCAGAATCTCCACGTGTGTCTCTGCCCTTAAGCTGCAAGTCACAGTTTCCCCAAGAGACCTTCTTATCTTATGTTGTTACAAAAGTATCTATTCTGGGCTCTCTTCCAAAAGCCAATTAAGTTAGAAACTTTTTCTGGTTGTTCAGGGCAGGAGATCAAAGAGAAAGTCGGGACATTTGAGTAACAATCCGGGACTACTGGTTGAGCTGTCAAAATCAAGACTGTCCCGCGAAAAACAGGACAGTTGGGAGGTATGCATCTAGGTATCTGAATTGGTCCCTCCTGCCCTCCCCTGAACCTGTGGTGAAATGTCTAGCACAATAGGCTCTGGTGTGATGTCACTTCCAGTTCAAAGTGATGTCACGTCTGGTTTTGCAAGTGCCGTGTCAGTAGGTCAGTGAGCTATTTGCAGGCCGAGTTGGGTAGTGGTTCTAGGTAGGGAAGTATAGTGAGTGGGTCCAGGTCATACAGGGGTCTGCCCGACTGGACCCAAACAAGACTTTAGCCTAGAGTGCCTGGCTGGCTTAGACTAGAACTAGGAAGAATAATTAGAATTCCCAAAATAGTGTAAATACATCTTGTTACTTGTCAGTTTGCCGACAAAAATGTAAACAGGTCAAATACTTCAAAATGAAAACATTGCTCTTAACTCTCTATAGGGCACCTTCTAATTCGATATAATGATCTGGACTCGCTTAGATGCTTCTCTCATCATCAGCAGGTCGGCCCTATAAGACTAGACATAAACTGTCAGTTATTGATGGCGTACAATGGAACAGATGAAAAACAGACACATAAGTGGATGAATCAAGGGCAAAAATAAAAATAAGAGTTTAATGCAAATGGTTTAAGTCTTCTTTGAGAAGAACAGGAATTGTACACGTTGCAATGAAATATTCTCTTGTGTATGAGCCGGATCTGAGCCCTAGTTATCATCTTCCATAGTATAAAAGTCAATGTTAAATAAAATCAGTGTAATGACACGTTACATTGTACTGGCGACCAACAACAGCAAGTCGTGCAACTGTCACTCCATATCTGTGACCAGGAAGAGCTGCCGCCATCACTAGTATGTACAGCGCAGCCGCTAGAAGCCAATAAGAAGCCTGCTTTTAAAGCAGGTGACCAGCAAATGCTTACTGCTGATTGGCTGATAGAGGTGATTAGACGTGTAGCAATTGTTGCGCCTTTTATTACATTTACCCCCATTTATGCAAATATAGCGCCATGCTTCTGCGCATACACGGCCAAGCCGGGGGGATGGTTCTGTGAATAATACTTGTGTGTGCAAATCTGCTTAAAGAGGTTGTTCACCTTTAAATTACATTTTAGTATGATGCAGAGAGTGATATTCTGAGACAATTTGCAATTGGTTTTCATTTTTATTATTTGTGGTTTTTGAGCTATGTAGCTTTTTTGAGCTTTTTATTCAGCAGCTCTCCAGTTTGCAGATTGAGCGATCTGGTTGCTAGGGTACAAATTACCTTAGCAACCATGCATTGATTTGAATGAGAGACTGGGATATGAACAGGAGAGGCCTGAATAGACAGAGTCATGAAAAGTAGCTGTAACAACAAATTTGTAGCCTTACAGAGCACTTGGTTTTTAGATGGGGTCAGTGACCCCCATTTGAAAGTTGGAAAGCGTCAGAAGAAGAAGGCAATTAATTCAAAAACGATAAATAATAAAGACCAATTGAAAAGTCGATAAGAATTAGCTATTCTATAGCATACTAAAAGTTAACCTAAAGGTGAACCACCCTTTTAAATGGCACTTAAATGGCAAATGTTGTCCAGTTGTTGATGGCTTTTCCCAGGCTGGTGATAGAGCAGCTCTATGATATTGTATCTCTCCCCTGGTGGGGACACACAGGAGTCTGGTAACACAAATGCACATTATAAGGCTGTTGTATCACGGGGCTTGTGCTAAGAAATGCAAAGGCCATTGAACATACGCGGGTATGATTAAAGCATACGGCTCTGCAGGCTTCCATTTCTTCTTCTATAGACAATTCTATCGACATTCACATTTCCGTCCCTACGTTACACTGTTAGAAAAAGGAGGCTGCATTAAATAAACGAGGCCTGGGCGAGGGCGCAGAATGCTGGTTAGGAATGAACAAAAATAAAGTCTTTTCGACTACGCCGGACGCAAGGCAGTTATGACAAAGTGCATCAAAGGAAGCGGCTGGCAAACGGCGGGAGAGTTAGCCAATTCCCACGGAGCGACTGGTGAAACATTCAGCACATGTACATTAGTAGCAACAAAATACTTCTGTATGGAACAAGACAATCCTCCTATCACTTGCGTTGTCTATACATTGAAAACCTAGTAAAATGCAAAGACCCTCAAATTGCAGTCCTAGAACAGCTCCACAGCGATTCCATATTTACCTTAACATTATATTAATATTTACATATTTAAAATAGAAGCATAATATTTTACATTTAAGACATCTCTAAATGGAAAAAAAATCTAGTTTTTTTTTTTTTAGTCAAATTTCTGTTTTTCAATCCCCACCCCCTGCAGGGCTAGCGAGGCTCATTACCCCTACCTGTGCCGCCCATACAGAAGGTGATCATGGCACCTTTATATAGATGTATATAGAAGCAGTTGCATTAAGTTAAAGGGCAAACAGTAAACCCAAAAGGAGCGACGGCTGCAAATCAAAAGGAGATTAAAAAGGACGAGGAGGAGGAGGAGAAGAAAGTAGAGGAGGAGAAAGAGGAGAAGGAGGAGGAAAGAAACCCCTGCTACATGGAGGTTGCATTAACAAAGCATTGCACTTATACTGTTATTGCGCAGGGAGGGGGCCGCTAGCATCCAGTGATTTAATACTACTTAGCACAACTGTTCCCTTTCAGAAAAGAATGCAGAGAGAGCAGGACTCACTAGACGTTATTCTAGGAAGATAATAGACGTTTGAGACGAGCATCAGGCATGGGTATTACAGAGAGACAAACAGAAGCGCAAGTCCTTGAGTGGAATCTGGGAGCAGGGTTACATGTTGTACGCCACGTAGATTGGATCCAACTGGTCCGCTAAGAAACTGTCCCGCAGGTGCATCCGTTGTTTCTCTCCTCGGGAATTGATGGGAATCACACCAGGGTCCACCACCACCACCACTCCCACAATCAAGTAATGCTCTTCCAGCACCACGTTGGTCACCAGAGGAACCAAGTCCAGAGCCTCCTGTTCAGAGCCGCACAGCTCCACCACCACTACCAGCAGGTTGGTCCATGTGAAAACAGCGCTGAATACAGACAGGGAATAACGTTACACACAGGCAGCTACAACTACTTTTACAAGTCTGTCTGGAAGATTTGTCTTTGAAGTTCCTGCTCCACTACAATACAGTTACACCAGTGATCCCCAAATGGTCAGACTGACCCCTTTATAAGACCCCCTTTGTGGAACTCACCCCTATGGTAGCGCTTGAGAGAGCTCCTCAGTCCAATCAATTGAGAGTTGAGAATGTTTATATTTTTTTTTAGAAATCATAGTGGGATGGGGGGGGGGCAAACTAGTTGCTGTTTTATATATTGTTAAAACTATGGCTGAAACACTACATCTGTAACCTTAAAATAAGGGAGATGGGACCCTCACCAAAGGTTTAAATGGGCTTAAAGCGTTCAGTTTCCATTAGGGAAAGAACTGTATTTCAGGCACCAAAGCCGAGCAATACGCTGGAATATTAAGGGGTGTTGTATTGAGCAGTTAGGGATTTACAGAAGAAACATTGTGGGGTATATTTATCAAAGAGTGAAGTTAGAGATCACCGCAGTCCTCTAGAGTGAGATTCTGCCACTCTCCATTCATTTCTATGGGATTTTGAAAGGCGTATTTATCAAAGGATGAGCTTTCACCCATTGATAAATACTTTAACAATCCCATAGAAATGAATGGAGAGTGGCGGAATTTCACTGTAGAGGACTGCGGTGATCTCTAACTTCACTCTTTGATAAATTTACCCCTATGCATGAGACTCTGGGCGGACAAACCATTGGCATTGGGTTTTACTGACCCCACTTTTCACATTTTCTGGCAGGATTATTACGTACCACTCGGCAATACTCCGGTGTATGCGTGAAACTGAAGTCTCAATGTCAATTGGATGATAACGGAGGCCCCTCAGCTCCAGCGTTTCATCTAGTGCTCCGACCACAAACAGCGCGTCGTGTCGCTCTGTATGAAGGCCACACAAACACAAAACTCATGAGTCACAAAGGAATGTTTTACAGCTGGAAATTATCACTAAAGTATAGAGACCTGCTAACAATGAATGCAGCAGCAAAAATAGCTGTAAAATGTAAAAAGTCTTCATTAGGACTTGTATAGCCTAAAGCCTAATAAAGACTTTTTACATTTTACAGCTATTTTTGCTGCTGCATTCATTGTTAGCAGGTCTCTATACTTAAGTGATATTTTCCAGTTTTGGGTAACTATTTTTTTTTCCAGTTTTTGGGTAACCTTTGGGGTCTATGTAGTGAGACTGCACGTTATTATATTCTGCAATTATTTCTTAGAGCAGATACTGTATACAAGCCATTTATTTTTGTTGATTTAATGTTTTATGGCTGCTTGATTCAAGGGCATCAGTCAATCAGTTGCATCTGAGAAACTCTTTCCTCTTCTCGAAGACGCCTGCGCTCTTGCAGTTATGTGGGTGTTAGTGAAAACATATTTCATATTAGAGTGTGAATATAGTTTGAATATGGAATGCTGGTTTGTGAAACTGCAGAGCAGAAAGACACACAGGTTTTAATGTTTGTTTCAAGAGCCTTTTTTTGTACAGAGCAAATGGTACAAGAGCCTTATGAAACTGAATGAAAATCAGCATGCATGCACCCGTTTATTTTGGGGGTCCTTATCTTAATGGGATTCCATAGTCAGTGGCCCTGTGCATGTCCAGATCACCCTCGGGGGGGGCACCCAATACAAAGCTATTAAACAGCATCTATTAAATCTGTATTCAGGGTGTCACAATTGGATTCACAAGAACAGGGCATCTCTCTAACTCTAAAGGTGGCCATACACGGAGAGATCCGCTCGTTTGGCAATGTCGCCAAACGTGTGTATCTCTCCCCGATATGCCCACCTTGAGGTTGGCAATATCGGGCTGATCCGATCGTGGGCCCTAGGGCCCAACGATTGGATCCTAACGATGCTAACGGGCGGTCGGATCGCAGGAACGCATCGAAGAACAAATGCAGCCGTTATCCGATGGGATTTCCCGTCCAATAGAAATCTGCCCGACTTTTGGCCAGATATTGAGCGGGGAAGTCCATCGGAGGGCCCCATACACGGGCAAATAAGCTGCCGACTCGGTCTGTCGGCAGCTTTTATCGGCCCGTGTATGGCCACCTTAACTCAGTTCTTTGCGGCACATAATGGGAAGCCAAATAGAGCCCCTTGCTTACAGCTGAGTCAGCTTTTCAATGAGCCACAACAGATACAGCAGGTACAAAAGTGAATAAACACCTTTCCAGCAACATTTTAGTGATAACAAGCCTCCCTTCCACAGGAATACTGTGAGACACCCATGTCTCCACTAGTATAACAAAACTAAAGGGGAAGACACATTAACTTACCTCCATTTGCATCAGTCAATTCTGTCCTGCGGACAAAGCCAAGATACCCAGTTTTGGCCCAAAGTGTCTGTGTGTCCCCAAAGCTCAGCTTGGTATTGAAATGATCAGCCTGCAGAGTCTCACTGTCATATATTGTGTAGTATCCACTGGCTGTGTGACAGCTGTTCACCCATATCTGCAATAAGAACACAACAAAAGCAACTAAACAGTCTGTATAAAGTGCAGACATAAACACTTAAATCTAGCTTTGCAAATTCTTTCTAAGAAATGTTACCCCCATTAGTGCAATAACAAGCACCCCCCAATCTCAATCAACTACATTGGCTACATTACGACTGGCTTACAGACAGAACATGTACAAAACAGTTTTTACACCTAGAAGTAAATTTTGGTGCAAAAAATGGCAATTCTAGTTACTATGGGTCACAGGACTGAGTGTGAACAGTATGGTTACTATTTGTAGCAGCTATTAAGGAATAAGGAAACCTTAAAGAGGCTGTTCACATTTTAGTTAACTTTTTGAGAGTGATATTCTGAGAAAATTTGCAGTTGGTTTTCATTTTTTACTTGTGGTTTTTGAGTTAGATTTTTCTTCAGCAGCTCTCCAGTTTCAGCAATCTGGTTGCTAGGGTCCAAATGATCCTAGCAACCATGCATTGATTTGAATAAAAGAGACTGGAATGTGAATAAGAAAGATGAGTAATAAAAACTAGCAATAACAATACATTTGTAGCCTTACAGAGTTTATGTTTGGAAAGAGTCAAACGAAGAGGGCAAATAACTAAAAAAATTACAAAATAATAAATAATGAAGACCAATTGAAATGTTTCTTAGAATTGGCCATTCTATAACATACTAAAAGTTAAGTTAAAGGTGAACCACCCCTTTAAAGCACTTGGGGGGTGCCTAACAACCTCCTGCCCTGGGCCACAGTGTCTCTTCTATATAAAATAAAAAGCACCATTCTGTGGTACAGGGAAGCGCTGCCATCTCTCTGTCCCAGGCATTCCTTGTGTAACTTGGGCTAGGCTCGTGTGCAAATTAGCAATGCTAGTACTTCCTGTACAGAGAATAAACTCATCCCAAGTCTTTACAAAGAATATCTGGGACAGCGACTACCATACAGCAGACCCCCATGGTCTCAGACACATCTTCTCCTTTAACTTGCTGGCCGAAAATGAGCGGGAGGCAGAAGGAGGCTGCGTAGTTGTGTGTGGGCCTGATCATTACACCACTGACCTGGGAAAATAAGGAAGATGGCGGTGCCACTTTCCTCAGCCAGTCCAGAAAGTTTCCTTGTTGTTTAACTAAAATGAACTACAATAAACTGATTTATGGATATAACATGATATGGTTAGTGTGTCAAGTTTCTCTCTCGGACCAGAGAAGACAGATTTATGAACCCAGCAGCTCTGCCAGTAACATGAATTACGAATAAAAAAGTCAAATGACATTGAATTTTTGGAAACTAAAATACACTAAGTGGATTTTGGCACATTTATGTTAAAGCACAACATACCTCTCCAAGGTGAGAATCTCCCAATGGTCCTTTGGTCTCTGGATTAACAATAATTACGGTGACACCAGGTAAAATCTGAAACACAAACAAATTGGTTACTTTGAAATGCTCCTCGTTATGTCCCAACCAACGCTATCCTTTACATCAGGGGTCCCCAACCTTTTTTTTTACCTGTGAGCCACATTCTAAAATAAAAAGAGTTGGGGAGCAACACAGTTATGCAAAAAGTTCCTGGGGTGCCAAATAAGGGCTGTGATTGGCTATTTGGTATCTCATATGTGGACTGGCAGACTACAGGAGGCTCTATTTGGCAATACACCTGGTTTTTATGAAACCAAAAGTTGACTCCAAGCCTGGAATTCAAAAATAAGCACCTGCTTTGAGGCCACTGGGAGCAACATCCAAGGGGTTGGGGAGCAACATGTTGCTCGCGAGCTACTGGTTGGGGATCACTGCTTTACATGATCACTCCATGCAGGACCACCATCAGAAATCACAGGGCCCCATATGACTACATTTCCTGGGCCCCCTGGGCTGTGGATGGGGGGCCCGGCTAATCAAGTAAGTGTGGCGTGGTCGGGCCCCCCTTACCCTCGAGCCCCCTATAACTGTCCCCCTCTGATGACGACCCTGACTCCATGTATGTGAAATATATCTATATCATGTAACATACAAAGATACCATCAATGCATTGAATTACCTTTCCAGATTCCAATAAGAGCAAACTCTGCGGAGATCCCCTCTCCACCAGGCGCACCCTGAATCATACAGGAAAGAGAATTCTTTACTATTTATTTGAAGCACTTTGGAAATCTGTATCTATTCTTATCTGTGTTTTGATCTGCACCACATTTATCACTTGTACACCGGCAAAATAGAGACAGAGATTTGAGGGCTCATTTACAAAAATGATGCAGTGTGCTATATGCAAAATACAGAAACAAATCACCGTGGCTTTTTCCAAAATGCACCGTTTTTTCTTAGCAGACATTTGTTGCTGCAAGATTTACACCTATGTATGTTATATATGCAGCGAAAGTGTGCCTGCCATGCATATGGATGTCCATGTAAACGTTTCATTCACAAGTAGGAGAAGATGTAAGCTTATGGTTCACTGGGATCCTTAGACTTAGCACTTGCTCAAGGCAAGTGTTAAAGGAACACTAACATTAAAAAATAAGTGTTTAAAATTAATAAAAATATAATGTAGTGTTGCCCTGCACTTGTAAAACTGCTGTGTTTGCTTTAGAAACACTACTATTGTTTATATAAATAAGCTGCTGTGAAGCAATGGGGCAGCCATTCAAAGGAGAAAAGGCTCAGGTTACACAGCAGATAGCAGATAAGCTCTGTAGAACATAATGGTGTTATCTGTTATCCACTATTTAACCTGTGCCATATAGTCTTTTTTCAATTTCCTCTATTGCTACACAGCAGCTTGTTTATATGAACTATAGTAGTGTTTCTGAAGCAAACAGATCAGTTTTACCAGTGCAGGGCAACACTGCATTACATTTTTATTAATTTTAAACACTTATTTTTTAATGTTAGTGTTCCTTTAACACTTTGGTTTGGTGCTCAAAGGAGAGACAGAAAGCGGAGTATATAGCGTCGCACAATCCTGAATTACCCTTGTGTTAAACAATGTGTCTGCCTGCCTGAAGCGATCAACTTGTATTGAAATAAATAAATTATTATATTCGTGTTGTGCTCATTGCAATCATGTCTTCTGTGATTAACAAAACAAAATTAATTAAAGTGCATTTATAAACAGTTCATGGTGACTTAAATATTTAAAGTGCATGGTGCTTGGTTGTGAACATGGGAATGTGCTTGAACCTGCGGCTTGGACTAATTAAAGAGACATCATAAAAAGTAACTTTTATTTCATCTACTAAAAATTCATGGATAGAGAGGAGGTTAATTGTTAAAACCACTAAAAACAAGTAAAAATTCAGGGTGGAAATCGGATCTAGATTTGGTATAGAAAAGGGGTGACAGTAAAATGTTTCCTTTAGACTGTTCCCATATCGATCTTACAACACCCGTTTCCCTATACTGGCTGATTAGTAGTATGGGAGTACGTTAAGGATAAATTAGCACTGTTGCAGTGATCTCCAAAAACGACTGAGCGAAGGTAAGTGAGGATTGGGGGTTGTGGGGAGGTGCCCCTTAAGTAGATAAGCGTAATGTGCCAGCCACTGTACAGTATGATGTGCGCAAAATTTAACTGACACTGTGTCCTCTCAGAGGCACCTAATGAGTTGTGGCCTATTCCCTAGACACTACAAAAGCGACACATCGCACTGACAGAACCGCTGAGCAGGACGTTCTGAGGATAGGTTCCCCCACCCAGAAATTATCATCCGATCCTTCCCCCCTGGTCCTCTAACCCACTGCGTGCTTTGGTAAGATTCCTTATAGTTCCCAAAATTTAAACCGCTAAGTTAGCGGCTGAGCTACTGTACAGTGGCTGGCACATTACGCTTATCTACTTAAGGGGCACCTCCCCACAACCCCCAATCCTCACTTACCTTCGCTCAGTCGTTTTTGGAGATCACTGCAACAGTGCTAATTTATTCTTAACGTACTCCCATACTACTAATCAGCCAGTATAGGGAAACGGGTGTTGTAAGATCGATATGGGAACAGTCTAAAGGAAACATTTTACTGTCACCCCTTTTCTATACCAAATCTAGATCCGATTTCCACCCTGAATTTTTACTTGTTTTTAGTGGTTTTAACAATTAACCTCCTCTCTATCCATGAATTTTTAGTAGATGAAATAAAAGTTACTTTTTATGATGTCTCTTTAATTAGTCCAAGCCGCAGGTTCAAGCACATTCCCATGTTCACAACCAAGCACCATGCACTTTAAATATTTAAGTCACCATGAACTGTTTATAAATGCACTTTAATTAATTTTGTTTTGTTAATCACAGAAGACATGATTGCAATGAGCACAACACGAATATAATAATTTATTTATTTATTTCAATACAAGTTGATCGCTTCAGGCAGGCAGACACATTGTTTAACACAAGGGTAATTCAGGATTGTGCGACGCTATATACTCCGCTTTCTGTCTCTCCTTTGAGCACCAAACCAAATATTTATATAGGAGTGGTCAGCACATCCATGTCAAGTTGCTTCTAACTCTCGGTTTAAGGGGCAACCCTAAAGAAAAACAACTGGTTAGAAGGTGCGGCTACCAGCTATAGTATTTTCCTTTAACACTTGCCTTGAGCAAGTGCTAAGTCTAAGGATCCCAGTGAACCATAAGCTTACATCTTCTCCTACTTGTGAATGAAACGTTTACATGGACATCCATATGCATGGCAGGCACACTTTCACTGCATATATAACATACATAGGTATGTTAGGGATCCTGTCATCAGTTAATAGTGCTGCTCCAGCAGAATTCTGCACTGAAATCCATTTCTCAAAAGAGCAAACAGATTTTTTTTATATTCAATTTTGAAATCTGACATGGGGCTAGACATTTTGTCAATTTCCCAGCTGCCCCTGGTCATGTGACTTGTGCCTGCACTTTAGGAGAGAAATGCTTTCTGGCAGGCTGCTGTTTTTCCTTCTCAATGTAACTGAATGTGTCTCAGTGGGACATGGGTTTTTACTATAGAGTGCTGTTCTTAGATCTACCAGGCAGCTGTTATCTTGTGTTAGGGAGCTGCTATTTGGTTACTTTCCCATTGTTCTTTTGTTTGGCTGCTGGGGGGGGAGGGAGGGGGGTGATATCACTCCAACTTGCAGTACAGCAGTAAAGAGTGATTGAAGTTTATCAGAGCACAAGTCACATGACTTGGGGCAGCTGGGAAATTGACAATATGTCTAGCACCATGTCAGATTTCAAAATTGAGAAATGGATTTCAGTGCAGAATTCTGCTGGAGCAGCACTATTAACTGATTCATTTTGAAACATTTTTTTTTCCCATGACAGTATCCCTTTAAACACTTGTTTTTTGATTACCAGTTCAGGGCAACACTACATGATATTTCCATTACTTTAAACAGATAACATCAAGTTTTTTGGTGTTACTGTTCCTTTAAGCACAGGTCTCCCTTGTGCTCCAGAGTGCTGCATTAGCAACTTGCACCAGATACACTAACAAAAGTGCAAGTGGTGCAGAGAGCAATTGCACAATAGCAGTGAATACAGCAAAAATAAAAAATGCAGCCTCCTTACTGGCAGCCACAGTTACTGGTTTAACAAAGCAGCAGCAGAAAACCCAGACAGAGCTGGAGCAGATGCTGCAAAGTTTATTACAGGACACAATAAGAGAATTTTCGGTTGAACTTCCTATTAAAAGGATACATCTGTTTACCAAAATAAATGAGGGTGACATATTATTAGAAATACAATATGCATATGATTGGCATGAGATTAGTCAACTACTGAAGGGTTTAACAACAGAGCTGTCTGAGTCTGCCAAAATCACTACATCTTTATCCTCTAGCACCAAGGTCATAACAGGATTCAGTCCCTGCCGTTTGTTACACAGTCAGAAATAGCAAGAATCTCTGCAACAGATGAGCCAGCTTTAACATTAGCTCTTTGACATCCCGGGATTTATCAGTGATATTACAGAATAACTAGGCTAGACTCTTCTTTTGGTCATATGAATGCAGATTTGCGTAGATACAGAGCTCTTTCTGATTAATGCTTGCATCCATATCTTTATATCATTCATATTAAACATTTAGCAGTGTTCATAGCAGTGATCATAGTACCTGTCATGCCGGAGGGATTTCAGATCCACATAAACAGTTGTAGGATCTGGCCCTGAGGTTCCCTGCGGATGATATAAGAAGGAAAAAATTGTTACATGATATCTCATCTTAAAGGAATTGCTCAGTATAAGAATAAAAACTGGGTAAATAGATAGACTGTGCAAAATAAAAAATGTATCTAATATAGTTACAGTAGCTGGAAACAGGTGCTTTATTATACCATGTGACCACGCAGATGGGAAACATGGGAATGTTTTATTTTTCTTACCTGCAAGCATATAGCTGTGTTAACTCTGGATCCAAAGGTTGTGCTCACAGCACGGGGAGACAGTCCAAGGTCTTTGAAGAGTTTTGAAAAGGAATACGTTAAAGCAACCCTCGGACGTTCTTCTGCCACCACCACACAGGTCCGTACATAGGACAGATTAATGCCTTTGGTCTAAACAATACAGAAGAGATTGTTTCCATTGGTTTGGTTACTCTTTGAGCACATGTGAGACTTCATACTGAATATCATGCAGAGGCAATTCCACAGAGCGACAAACAGCAATCATTTAGGGTTTTATGTATTAGTATGAGTGCTATAGCTTTTTTATTGGTTTAGAGCAGTTATCCCCAACCAGTAGCTCACGAGCAACAAGTTGCTCACCAACCCCATGGATGTTGCTCCCAGTGGCCTCAAAGCAGGAGCTTATTTTTGATTTCCCAACTTGGAGGCAAGTTTAAATTGCATAAAAACCAGGTGTACTGCCAAACAGACTCTCCTGTAGGCTACAAGTCCACATGGGGCTACCAAATAGCCAATCACAGACCTTATTTGGCACCAACAAGAACTTTTTTCATGCTTGTGTTGCTCCTCAACTCTTTATACATTTGAATGTGGCTCACGGATAAAACGGTTGGGGACCCCTGGTTTAGAGTAACATTTGTAGACTCTGGGACAGAACCTCTAGCTACAGTGACATTTAAAGGAACAGAATAAGAAGAATAGTTTCACATCTATATCTTTCTTGTCACCAACAGAATTGTCTTAAGGATCAGGGTGTCATTTATTTCTGTTTTGGCTGGAAATGTTGTAATTTAAATACTGAACATAATGTCCCCACCAAGAGATTCAGCACCCCTATAACAGTAATGGTCCATGCCTTCAAAGCTGTACACAGCAGCTCTCCATCCTGGATCATGGTATGTAATCATTTAGAATGAACACACACAGAGCTACTGGTAGCAGCTACTTTTTGTGGCTATAAAATGACAAAAATACCCTGCCATAGACAATACTGAGAATTGTCTCTGCTAAAACACATGTAGTGTCTTAGCAAAGCCAATTATAACTATTGTCTATTTCATAGACGTGACAAGTAGTTGCTACACGTAGCTCTGTGTGTATAATAGAGTGGAATATAAATAGAAGAGGTCCTGATAGAAAAATGAGTAATGAAAAATAGCAATAAATTTGTAGTCTTACAGAGCATTTGTTTTTTAGATGGGGTCATTAACATAGTAAAAGTTAACTTAAAGGTGACCCACCCTTTTAACGGTATAGGGCTAATGCACTGGTTTCTATTTACTAACTAAGCAATAGGAATCTGAATGAATTACCAATCAGTCTTGCACTGTAAATATATTCTGTACTGTATATAGTGCATAGGTCCCTATGCTCAGGTAAGTGAAAGCAGCTCAGAGCATGTGCTGTAAGTCAATGGAAAAGAAAATGGGGAACTATAAAATGGGGAGCTACAGAGGAGGCATCTTCAGAGGCACCGATCCTCATTAGTACAGGGCTGTGATGACCTTGGGCTGGTATGGTGGAATTTGTCTAGACTAATGCTTTGTTTTACTTTTAGACTAATGCTTTGATTAACATATAGTTCTGCTTTACAGCAAAATGTTGAAGCATTTAGTTGTTTCTATTGTCTTACCTTCAGCACCTCAATCTGGTTCCCCAGTCCCTTTGAGCACATCTCCATAACCGAATAAGAACAGAACGTGTCCCTAATTTTATACTGACTCACAGCAGAGAGCCACAAGCATAAGTTGGATTCCAACTCCATAGGAGGAATTAATATAGACTGATGACCAGAATAAACACTGCAAGACAAAGTCAGGGTAATGAATTAATGGCAAGTAGTACATACAGAAATGAAATCATGAAATCATTGCATTATATGCCTGCACACAAACTGATAAGAAAGGAGGCCATACATGGGCCGATAAAAGCTGCCTACTCTGCCTGATGATTGGCCGTGTATAGAGCCCACGGATGGACCTGCAGCTCAATATCACCCAACTCAAGGTGGGCATATCAGAGAAGGATCCAATCATTTTTCTGACCTTGCAATCTAGGTGTATGGCCTTGTACAAATATCAGTCATGATGAGCAGTGATCATTCGTCAACATTTCCATCTGCATTATGGAGGTTGCATAGTCTTATTTGAATTTAATACAATTACCCTTTTTTTAAACATAACATACTCACCTACAAAGGCACCAAAGTACAAAGCCAAGCCCACAATAAGGATCAAGACAAATGGCGATCTGGCGAGTAGAGTACAGCTCACACTGCAGTTTTATGGACCGGCAAAGTGCACTTACTGATCCATGAGACATCTGAAACACAGAAATTACTGTTTAATGTAGAGGCCAAATATGTGCAAGTGTATGTGAGTATGAGAATGAGGCAACTGTACGAGACCCTATACATGATACTGACCTTAACCCCTGTAAGCATGCCAGTCGTGCTCACACTAAAATCCAGATAAGCCAGCATTTCAGGTGTAGGTGGTTTATACAGCTGTGGCACCCGCTTCCTGGGCAAATCATCTGAAAGGACATTATATTATAACCTATAGACCAGTTGCTGCAGCTTAAAAATATTAACAACCCTAATAAATAAAGAAATACTGAGCCCATACTGAGATGGTGTGGGACATGTATTGAATAGCCAAGAGTGTTCAACTTTGGGGCCATTTGGCACATGGCCAGTAGCCAGTTTATCATTGCAAATCTTCAGGACTTACATGTATGTGTGGCATGATCGGATCACTTTAAAGTTCTTGAGACTGCTGTCCTATATTTTCAGAAGCTACTTTCCAAACACTGTGCATCTCCTATCGATATGAAGATTTTCAAGAAGTATCTATAAACATTTTGGTGGACTTAATATGCTACATCCAAACTATCACTCATAGGATATAGTGCTGAGAGACTAATGCCTTCTAATTATTATAACAAAACTTTTTTTTATCACTAATGCTTAATATGGTGAAACACTTTGTCTTTTAATAAGATGCAACTATATAAGTTATTTATTAATAAGGTATAATCTTATTGTCGACATTTTTAAAGTACCTTTTAGTATTTTGGATGTAGCAATTTGTATATAACTATAGGAGGGTCCCGTTCTCTTTCTAGTATTACCAATGGTATTTAAATGTGTTTTTAATTGAATATTTGTTGGCATGGTTGTGAATAAATATTGCCATTTTATACATGTTTATGATAATTATTGTACTGCATTACTAATCGGTCTACTAGGGGTTAAGTCCTAAATTAATCTATGATTAAGATAAGCTTAAAAATATTAATTTCCTCTCTGTCTAAAATTTGAACTTCCTTACAGGTCCCACACCTTTATGTCAATGCTGTACTTGTTCTAATAACTCCTAAAAGAATTATATTTACTGACCATGGTATTTGTGGCAATCTGATTAATCTGGTTAACAGAACCCCGCACCCAGAGTAATGCATCCTAGTCAGGTGCATGTCCTGCCTTCCCTTAGTTTCAGCCCTGACCTTATGTGCTAAATGTCTAGATGAAGTAGCTTGTCCTGTATGAGCAGGTTATTTTTGAAATCAGAAATATAATTTTTCAGCATTGTATAGAGAAGGAATCAAAACATACCAGTGTCGATGATTGTTGGCCACGTTTTCACATCCACGGCTGCTGCTGCTTCTTTGGACTTGAGCAATTTCAGCAATGTCTGTGTTGTGAGAATGCAGGCAGCTTTGCTGACCTACAATAAGAAGAAGAAATGTTTCATAGGTGGGAAGGATAGAAAAGTAACCTCAGCAACACAAGTCCAAGAATAGAAAAGATGAAACGATCACTATGGCAAAACAGCCATAAATTTGGCAGAACATGTGTAAAATAAATAAAACCTTAATGGGGTAGATCACCTTTAATTTATCTTGTACTATGCTATAGAATGCCATATTCTTATTCAATTGTTGAAATAGTTTTCAGGTTATGTTCCTTCCTCCTCTCCTTCTTTCCAGCTTTCAATTGGGGGTCACTGACCCTAGCAACCAAACATGATACAGGCTACAATTTCATTATTACTTTGTATTACTTTCTATTCTCTCCATTTTCCTCTGCTCTTCATCTTTCATCCTCTCATTCAAACCACTGACTGGTCGCTAGAGTAAATTGGACCCTAACAACCAGATAGCGGCTGAAATTCCAAACTGGAGATTTGCTGAACTGAAAATATTGCATCCAAAAAAAAAATAATTTAAAAATAATAATTATAAAACTAATAATTTAAAAATAGTTAACATACAACTGCAAATTGTTTCAGTACCTTAATCTATTTTATCATGTGTATTAATTTCTTTACTTGGGTGGAGCGAAGTTGCCGTGCTCGGAGCATAGATGCTCTATTACCCATTCTATATTGTCTTTAATCTATTTTAAAGGTAAACTACCCATTTAAAGGACCTGCTGATTATTGCACAGAATAAAGTGTTTTTATTTTTATTTACTCTACTGTAACTGAAATAGGGAGGCTGTAGCCCTAATGACATTCTATCATTATTCCCCTAATACTATTCTTCATCTATCAATCTTTCAGTCTTAGTACTCAGGATTTTCTTTATGGTTTCCCAACCCAATGGATGACATAAATAAATAAACAAGGTTTGTGACTTACATCTACAATCATTCGTACTGTAGGTAAGGTGGCAGTGAGGTTCTGTGCGTGAGGCGGACGGACAGTTACAGGAATGCAGCCGGCGTACAGACAGCCATAGAATGCAGCTATCAACTCAATTCCTGGAAATCAATAGATGAACAGGAGCAATGAGAGAGCAGAAGATGGGCAATGGCTAGATGCCACATAGTGCTTGAGTGATAATACAGCTGTGGTTAAACCATTTGCCTAAATGGATGTTTAGATAAACTGTAGTTGTAGTTGGGTATATTGCCCACATATGCAAAGTGAAGCACATTCCATGCCACTATCTCTTGTAGCCCAGCAACAGTCACAAAGAACTTGTTTGTGCCGCCAGCATTTTCCAGGAGACCTTAGGGTGCTACAAGGAGTTTCCCATATAGTAAATAGTTTTACAATCTCAGTGAAACATACACTATCTTATAAGGAAAAACTAGGCAAACTAACTTTAAAGAACAGACATTATGCCTAATATGCCTTTAAACTCTTACATGGATTAATTCAAAAATAATTGCAAGAGACCCATGGATAGTAAATACAGTAGCAAAAATAATTACAAGAGTCAAAGAGAATTATTAGGACATGTTTAGCCTAATGCGTTTCGTGCCAACTGGGCACTTACTCATAGGTTAAGGGCAAGGTCACATGTGGCCTTTTTTCATGTTTAAATGCGTGGTCGAGCGTAAATAAGCCAATGAAACCACACACATGATAATATGCGTTTTTTAGCCTGTAGTTTTCTTTTCTTAATACTGTTGTCTTGTGGCTGATGTTGGCCCCGTGGGAATTGCTATAATGCGTATTCCATTATTTTCAATAGGACTTCATTTTGTACGTATTTACGTTCAACATACATTCAAAAAAAAAAGCCACTTGTGCCCTTGTCCTTGCCCAGTTGGCACGAAACGCGTTAGGCTAAACATGTCCTAACAAATATCTTCAATTTTTATAATTATTTTTGCTACTGTATTTACTATCCATGGGTCTCTTTCAATTATTAATTAACTGGGGTTTGACCACAAAACCATATGGGGATATTTACATCTCCTGTAACTTAATATATATATATATATATATACTTTTTTCTTTAAAATCAGATATCCACACCATCTGTGTTTATTAACTTGATTCGCTAGGCACTCATTACAGCTGCTCCCCCTGTCTTACACCCACTGGTGATGCTTTATATCCCCTTACCACAGTGCCATTGGTGGACTTATGGAAAATACTATAATTTCTCATTGATTTACAGATCATGAACATCAAGTCCACCATCTCTATTTCTATACTGGACACAGTATTACACGGCTGCCACTGGTATAAAGATGACCTGACAGGATGATGTGTGGAAAGCGGCAATTCAATCATAGAGAAATGTGACTCACCGGGAGGAAAAAGTAGCACCACGTTATCGCCGGCATTGAGATGACCTTTATCACATAGGGCAGCTGCTATTCTTTCTGCTCTTTTGTGTAGTTGTAAACATGTGGCATTGCAAATTGCCGTTCCCTAGACACAATTAAATAATGATTAACTTTTATAATGACTATATCTTCCACCTTAAAAAAAACAAGTATTTGGGCTTAAGCCCTTTCCTGTTCTTTTATGTTAAGAAAATGAGAAAGTAAAACTGTAATGGAACACATTAGTGTACCTTGGCATTGAGGAGGATAAAAAGAACGTGCTCGGGAGTGGTTTGTGCTCGCCACTGTAAGAATTCCGTCAGATATTGGTGCTGTCGGAACAACCAAGAGCAGGTTAATGGAGTGTGCAGTCTGACACACATTATTGAATGCATTTTACCAAAGTAAAATGTTTACCTTTTTCACCAAATCGTTTTCTTCTATTTGTCCCAAATCTCTTCCGGAGGCCTGAGCAATTCTTTTTCCAGCGACCAGATTACCCACCATGACAGATGCTGGCCCAACGCCTTCATTTATAAAAAATATATGATACAAACACTATTATTATTAACGTGTATTTATAAAGCGGCAACATATTCTGCAACTCTGTACAATAAATAAACCTTCACATCTGTAACTAGTGCAAACCTTCCCTCCTTTGGGTCTGACATGTCCCAATTTACCGCTACCAACAATAAACAGATGTGGCATTACCTGGCTGCTTTTGCCTTGGTTTTGGCAAGTTGGTTACACATGTGTGAGGACTCATGAGTATGTTACACGGGTGCAATCTGCCCTCCAAGAAGTGTTGTTTTGTTTGAGATATATGGATTCCTCCCAGTGGAGTTTTTGGCAACGTATTGGCTGGAACCAGGGCAAGACAGTAAACCCCCACTTGGTGGATACTATCAATGGCCTGAAAGAAAAAGCAAGGTTTTAAGTTCATTTCTTTGAGATGAACTCCGTCTACAAGACTCATTTACCTCAAGAGCATCATGTATAGGTTATAAACATATTTGCCTTCTACTGAAAGCCACACACACATATGGATTTATATCAGTTAACTTTCTGTATGAATTCCTTTTTTAAGTAGCCAAGCTACATCCCATTTCTTTTGCTTAACCCATGCCCAGTGAATTACTGGCACACAACACAGGCTATATTTTGCATTGTGATTGAAGTCTTTACACAATGCTGGCACAGGATAAATATGGCACCTGTACAAGGAGGAGCAAAGTGGCGCAAGCTAAAGGAAACCCTATTTCAGCATCCAAGCGAGTACTGCAATTGAAAACAATAGGATGTGTGCCAATCACCACCCTGGCACCTGCCCTTCAACAGACTCAGTGCAATGGGAGTAGCGCTACAGAACACTAACTGGTCAGTTGGCCCAAGCCTCATCCATTTACGGCCTGAATAAGTCCAAATGTACTTGTGACAGTTTATAACACATTCATACCTGTAAAACACGGCTCATCCACTGGAAGGAATCTTCCTCAGAAGCATCAGGACGCTGTTCCGCCACCACCACAATCCGCTCGTCATAAAATACTGTGACTGAAAACACAGCAATCCTGCAAGCATATACCCCAAAGCAATGAGTCTTGTGTATTTGGGTCAGTAATACAAAAGCACATAAATTATCCAGCATTCAATATAAACACATGTAATGAAGGCGCCATGGTGATTACTATACATGAGTTCTACTGTATTCTGATCAAACAAATTCTAAGAGGGCAGTGTTTTGAATCTAGTCTGGCAGATGAAGCTCTACATTTAGTCACATTGACATATATTTTGCATTTGTTTCTTCCCACTTTCACAGCACTTTAATATCTTTCTTGTTGCTGCTCCATGCATATAAAACTCTGAGTGCATATTTCATATAAATATTTACCTTCCTCTGTACAAGGTTTTAAAAGATTCCACGGCCAGTGCAGTAGCCACAATATCATCAGCATTGTGTCGCCTCCCGCTCACCATCACTGTGCCATCCATCTTTCCCACCACAAACACTAAACTGCCCTAAAAAAAAAAATTCAACTAAAATCAGGTCAAAGACCAACAGATTTATTGTTTCACAGCTCAGGGTATGACCATACTTAAATTCTAGCATTACAATGCAGTAAATATGATTACGATCAATAGAACAATTAAAGTTCATAGATTTTAGTAAAATGAAATGTTCTGTCTGTCTACTTCCTTTATTGTTTCACCCTGTAAATGAACAGCAGGCAGTGTTATACTTACCGGCCCCACAAATCCAAGTAGCCCAGTTCTGATGAAGGGTGTTTCTCCTATAGAAGCGCCAGAAGCATTAACTGGTAAGACCTAAAAGAAATGACAAAAAAAAAAAGTCAAGATAAAACTAACAACAAGTGTATGTTGGACTGCAGCAAATCACATGCAAGCATGAACCCAACAACTGTCTGAAAGTCTCATGTTCTTCAGATGGTAGCAAAGGTAAACAAGCTGTTCATATTTTGTTTTACTTTTGAAGAATTCAGTAACGCCATAAAGCGAAAATATTTTATTGAAAAGAAAAAGGTTATATCTATTTGTACAGCACCTGCAATTAAAAGATTTCTTGGCAAGAACAGTCCTATTTTATTTAAAAGAGGTTTTCAGCCTCTATCCCATGGGGCGTTTTAACTGCCGCTGTCAATACCTACCATAGCGGAGACTAAGAGAGCAAAGACCCAAATAGTTCAGAAACTAAGCCGACAACAACACAAACAAGTGTACAGTTGGGTCTGACACAGGAGCAAAAACCCATGAGCCTCTATCCACCTGACTGTGCTCAAGACCAACATGACTTCTATTTCCACCAATCAATAGAGCATGGCTGGATGTAACAGATGGCCTGTCAGATGAAAGGCAAACAAAGACCCTAGAATGTATTTTCCCAAGCAAATTCTGGAGAGGCACACCTGTTTATGGGATTAAACTATAAGCTCCTTACATTTATAGCCAGTAAAATTCCTGCAGTGACAATGTATTTAGCTGCTAATGTGATTAACTCCATAGCCACAAAGAGAAAAAAGGTATGAGTTTTTTGATACTGCTTGATATAAACACATATATTATCACTGCCCATCAATCTAAACACAGAGCTCCATCTACAAGCTAAATGCACAGTGTAAGTACATACCTCAAATGTGTTCTTTGTTAATCCTGCCAGGCCATAGTACATTGTGCCTCCTCCTTTACAGCTCACACAGATTTCTCCTATCTCATCCGTTTTGCACAGCTGGGGCACACCTTCTGGTTTCACAGTGCACATTACACCTTCAGGAAATGTTATAATGCTGTTTTATTGTGTTAACATGACCCTTCTCTAAAGCTAGAACCCGAAAGCCCCTCTGTATAATGAATGCCAGTAAAACCACCACAAGACTTTTAATCAAAAAAATGAAATATGGGGCATACAATTTGGCCAGGCATTTTGGATATATGTATCAATTCAAAATATGGAATTTCTTCTTAAGCAACAGATGATCTTCCTGGATTCAATATTAATAAATAGAAAATGTTAGTGTCACGGGGGGCAGATTTATCAAAGGTTGGATTTCAAAGTTATATGAATTTTTTTTATCTCAGATAAATTCGAACTCACAACTCGAAAGGGAGGTTATTTTGAAAAAACTTGAAGGTCCAATATTCGATCAAATATGAACGACCCAAACATTTGAATCAAATTCAAATCGAGTTTTCCTCCGAAAAAAAACTTTGAATGTCAGGAAGGCAATTAACATCCTCAAATGGTGATGGAACCTCTGCCATTGACTTGTAAATGAACTCGGCAGGTTTTAGGTGGCGAATATTCAAATTAGAACTGTTTCCAGGGTCAAGATGTGATAAATCTCACATTTGAATTCAAAATCGAGTAGGTGAATTAAAATTCGAATTTGTGAATTTTGACCAAAAAATTTATTTGAAAATTCCAAATTTGAATTTACCATTCGAACCTTAATAAATCTGCCCCTAAGTGTATGATTTGTTGATATAATTCAGCTGTTCTTCATGATAGTTTCATTGCAACGTTGTGTTGATCTACTTACTTCCTGGCATAACATGACCAACGTCCTGGACTGTCAGTGCTGAATTCTTGTCCTCTGTGTTAACCCTGATCACGCCATAACTTAAACCATTCATAGATAAAATAGCTCTTCCAGGCAGGGGGGCACCAGGTACTCCAGGCCTTAATAAATTTGGGACATCATTTATTATTATCTCTTTATCAGTTTGCTCAGTTTACACATTTTAAGAATCTTAGACAACTTTTAGTGTATCCCTTTGCCTAGATCTATGCTACATTTTACTATACATTTATAGCTAGGATCAGATCGGGGTTAATCCTAGTTGTAAAAAGAATGTATATAACTGAATGTATTTCCCTTTAACCCATTTATAACCATGCTCTGTAGAATCTTGTGCGACTTATGATACATCCTTTAAATCAGATTTCAGCATAATGTGTTATTATCGACATGCAGGTTGGTGGAACAGATTGCCAATTCATGAATAAAGAATTTAAGTAATTTTACTTTGATAAAGTGATGTATATTTACTGTGAAGCAGTTTCTTGCTGACCACTTTACCTTCTAATGGCGACGGTCATAGCTTCTGGAGAAGTTGCACATGGACAGATGACCTCCGGCTTTAGGCCATGGTTCTGAAATAAACTCAGGAATGCATCACACGAGGAAACCGACCCTGTAGGAAACAAGCATTACATATAGGAAGAAAGCAACCATGTAAGCAATATCCATCTAAAAACAGCTTATGTTAACACCAGAGTATAACAAGGGGAAGCAGAGGTTCTTCAACATGCTGTCATGTTTACTTATTGCTGCATCAGGTTCCACTGTACATCAAAGCAGTGAAATGCAGATGGAGTTGGGCAGTAATAGATTGCGTGCATTTCCAGATAAAGAAAGGGTAATCAACATGCACAACACTTTGTAAGATAAGAAATTTGCCAGAGTTAAAATTATTAGAACAACATTCACGGCTTCTGGCACAGACCTTGCACAAATCAGCACTTTTCATTATAAGTTACTGGTGTCCTTGCACTTGGAAAGTGCCAAAAAGCCCTAGCAGTCTGTTTGCCTGACACCTCGAAGGTGGCAGTAGTTCATGGGCTCACAAAGCTGCCTCTTCGCATATCAAAACACTGTTTTGACACTGCGCTGGAATTGACGACATCCTGAGATTTTCAGCGCATCTGGATTAGATTATGTTAAATTGCATGCGTTTTAATGCATCAGCCACAATTCTGGCAGGGCCACCTCTCACGTATATATTTTTTCTTTTTTTTCTCATCTTTTAATGTTGACCTGTGAGTGCAGATTATAAAATATCATATTACACCGGTGTACACCAGAGTACACCAGAGAACTATATAAGTAATATGACGTTTTATCGTGCACATTGGATACACTGTAATGCAGAATAAACAATATCTGGAGTGCGGGTACATCTTGCTGATATATATATATATATATATATATTTTTTTTTTTTCATATATATTATTATTTATACACACACACACGCCATTATTTTATCTTTACTGTTCATTAATTGTCCTGGCACATAACACAGCATGAAACTTACAAGGATTAGCTCCATCTGTGACAATGAGCATACGGAGAGAGGCCAGACTGATATCCTTTTGGTCTCGGTGGGCTATCATGGCCCAGTGCAAGTCCCGGCACTTCACTACAGCAACTCTGGCTGCCAGGAAAGAAAGAACAAAGAGTTTGCTTTCTATATTATTATACAAAGCTCAGCAGGGATAAGACAAAGTAAAACACAAAAATGAACATTCATTATAGACTCCTCATGAGGATACCAAATGGTTAGTGTGTGCCTGGTTTGTATAAAGTGTACAAGCATGAAAATGTGTTTAATAATATTGCATCCGCTGGCGGTGTATCCATAATGGCCTTAAAGAGACTTTGCATCATGTAAACAATTAGCATTATTAGTATTCCTTTTTCTAAAGCATGTCTACCTTCTGGCAACAGCCTGCCTAATATTAAGATATTAAGAGAATTTTTAGGCTCTTGAGTTACACCAAAGATGCCGACACAGTCTCTTTAACTAACTAGAAACAGACAAACATAAACCTCCAAATTACCCTGCTCTTTATTACTCTGCACTTCTCATCGGAAAATAGCAATACTATTTACAGTAGTCATCTCAAGATAATCTGGAGACAACCCAATGCAAATGAAAACATACAATATCCCATGTACGGTACCAAGAATTCAGACGGCACTCCGGTAAAAGCAAGGCAGATTTATTGCAGTATTTACTGCAGATTCACTGCAATAAACATTCCTTTTACCGGAGTGTCGTCTGAATTCTTGGTACCATATATTGTGTGCATTGGGGATGCTGTGGACAGAGCACCCGGGAGGAAGCTTGGGAGCAGTCACTTGAGATTGTGGGCTTGGAGCGGCCCCCTTGATTAGAGTGAAGTACCTAAGTACGTCTCTCACTGAGCTTTTAAATAGAGATGAACTATTCAAACACAGTGTGGGTTTCCCCAGGCCATTTATGTTCTTGCATATATATATATTTATATATATATATATATATATATATATATATATATATATATATATATATATATATATATATATATATATATATATATATAGCAAGTATGCATATGTGCAACTGTGTATAGCTACTGCCACTGTAATATTGGTCTAAATCATATGTGTTATCTATGCTTGTGTCTATAACACATGTTTACCCAAAACTGATATTGCATATACCAGTACACGTCTGTTCAAGTGTATGTACAGTATATGAATTCATGTGTCTGCATGTAATGCAGTGAAGATTTTTTGATGAACTGTGATGACAAGATCTGTTACCTTTAATGGCATGCACCCTCTGCACCCAGGATAATGGACATGCTTTCATCACCGAGTACGGCACACTGATTGTATGCATTTTGTTCACTACATTCTGAAAGAGAAAAATGCACATATAAAAATATACTCAACTTCCTATTATATTCTGTGTTTTGACAAGTCAATACTGTCCTTCCTATCAAAGCTATATCACCAATGACTTTATTGGTATATACAAATGGATGTAATAGGATGAAGTGTTCTTGCTTAAGTTACTGAAGCACTTTTTTGCTCTCAGGCCACCTCGTCAAATACTTAATGTTCTGGATGCAATCATGCCATAGAGCATGAAAGCCATGTATTGCCCATTCTCTGCCTAATTTGCACACACAACCCTCTGGTACCTGCACGCTGGCTTTAAACACACACGATGCAGAATCTGTTAAAATGGGAAGACCAGGAAAACCTATTGAAGTGGCTACTCACAGTAAAAGCCTCCATTCTATGAGTTTGTAGAAAAGCAGAAAAGAGACTGGTCATAAGAAAATTTTAGTTAAGTTACTCCAGTTACTCATCCTTTTATCTACATAATGTTCAGGGTTCAAATGGGTATTTTTTTGGATAAAAAAATACATTTATTTCAGCTCCTATAAGATTGCTCCAAAACATTTTTATGAAATACTCCTTAACGCAATGCTTACACAAGAAGCTCATACCTTCTGCAGATGCCTATAACATAACTGGTCATTAAGAAAAAAGCTAATTGGGAAAAGCCAATTTTCCTTCCATACAGAACATAGTAATGATGAGCCAGGAACTGCTGAAACGCCATTTCAGAGCAGTATTGCATTCAGTGAAGAATGATGCTCATGCTCTCCATTAGAAAATGTACAGCTCTGGTAAAAGAAGATAATTTGGGAGATTTCCTCTTTACCATGTTATTCAGAAGCTTACCGTTAATAAACCATGCCACAGCCCTGCATCCCTCTTGAAGTCCAGGACATTAACAATGTTCTCAGCTGAACAAAGAGGAATCAAATGTGATCATGATATTCATATTAACAATTGAATATGAATTTAAAGCATTTAATATTGGCTTCTATACTCTATGCTAGACACTGAGGCGGCCACAATAGAAAACAAGGAGGCGTATTCAGCAGCTGTCAAAGGCAAACGTACTGGGAACATACTCTGTTTCTATATCTTTCTAGTTTATCCATTATAAACATGATTAACTTCATTATTTCTCATTATTTTACAGGTATGGGACCTATTATGCATAATGGGACATGGGGGTTTTCAGACTAATGTGCAGCACCAGGAAATAAAGCTAATAAAAAAATCTAAACCATTAAAAATGCAATAGGATTAATTTAGTGGATTTATGTTGGGTTTGTTGTATACCAAATATATAGTAGAGTCTTATTATCATAGAGTAATGATAAAAATGTGATAATGTTTGTTTATATGGAACATTATTGGGACTATAGGAACTGCCACATATCTGGATAGCAGGTTTCTGGATAACAACACATCTCATACTTGCAACAAAATGAATGGGCTTTAGCAGTCTTGAAGAATAATTTCTGCAATTATTGTATCATCACCATTATCATCAATGAATTAGTAGAAATTCCAGCCAAATATTGTAAACACAGATATGAAAACCAGCCCACATAGCGGAACATAACAGACCAAATGAAACTGATAGAGATCTAACTTATAACAGTTACATTTCTTTCAGTGCCACTTCTGTTTTTAAATATGAGCTAAAACCCCCAGCAACTTTCTGGAGACATGTGCTAAACCTTCCCCATGTTTTGGGAAGCCAGGGATTCCTAAACAATTCCACTGTGGGTTCCAGTAACATCTGTTTTTGGCGCTGGGACATCCCCATGCATTTGGTCCCCTCTTCAACGGGGGAGTTTCAAGTGAAAATGTACTTAAAGGTTTTAATGCGATAAATGTTCTCAGGATCTGAATGTCACAAAGGAGACTCACTCTTTTTGGGTACTTACCCTCTGTGTAGTTACAGGCCTGCGAGAGTGCCTGGCAATGAGACAGCATGGCTATCCGAGACACAGTCACACCCATCACACTGCCTTCCTTGCTTGTTTTGTACTAATAAAAGAGAAGAGGGCAAAAATCATTTAGGTTACACAGCAGTCATGTCACTATGGGTTGTTGTGTAGTAAGGTCCTACAACCAATAGTAACCAGCTGTCTTTAAAAGGGCCGCTTAGAAATGTTCTTAATACAGGAAAATGACAATGCTATCATATCGCTCTTCACAGGTTATAGGAAAACAGGGAGCTGTTTATGGTCCTGCTCAACAGGTCACACCACAGCATTACTCTTTGTCAAGCCTTGATCCATTCTTGCTTCCTGAAATGGGATTATAAACCAAATTGAAGCCCTAAGGGAGGTGGTAAAGAGCTTGTGGTCAACCTAAAGTGAGCTAATGGCTCGTTTTTAGTAGTACCTTGAAGAATCTTTGGAGATATAAACAAATGGAAACGAAATATACATATTTCCATTAATAAAAAATGAACGTATATTAGCACAATGATGGTCTAGTACAGTCACCATAATAAAATAAACGGTGTTGGTCACAAGATCAGCCCAATCAATGCCTGAGTTTCAATAGTATTTCCCTAAGTCAGAGTATTTCATTTTCAGCAAATTAAAGGAAATATCAGAAATACATTTGCACCAAGTTATAGAAGATTTACCCACATATCTGTGTGGGGGGATTTACCTCAATGTATGCTGGTTCTGTGCCAGCATTGGTGATGTGCGGCTGCCAGTCCTTTGGTGATTTAGACAGGTATCTGGAGTCTGTTACAACCCACTTGAGTTTTGGCCAGCCTAAACAAATACCAAAAGAGAGATTGATACAATATGTAAATATATATACATTAAAACCAAGCATTAACCCCCAAAGTGCCCCTATACTCCCCTATAGCTATTAGACTGGCCTTATTCACTATACACTGAAGCTTCCCCCTGGCACTGGAATATGATGATAGAGGCTGATATTTGATGGAAGGCCAGTCGGTGTTATAAGTGAGTTCAAACTAAATAACTAACATGTACGTAACATAGAGGCACATTTATCGTGGGTCGAATTTCCAATTCATGCAACCCCATAATTCAATAGTCTAATTCGAATTCTTAAAGGGCCAGAGTATGATAAATCTTGAAAATCTAATTTGAATTTTTTCTAACTCCCTAGTCGAATTTGACAGTTTTGACCATAAAAAAAAAATCGAAAATTCTAATTTTCAATTCGTCCTTTATAAATCTGCCCCATAGTGTATGTGTGTGTTTGCAGTAAACTGAACGCAACTTTATGCTGTTTGTACCTATAATGAATAAAAATGCCATAATAAATACATTAAGGGAAATAGAATAGTGATGCATAACTGTAATGCAACCTGCACATTACAGCACAGTAGAAAATCCAGGCTCACACTCATGTTCAGGCCAGGGGCAGCAAACTTAAGGGAATGGTCATTGGTTGACATCTTTGCATCAAGGTTATTAAAATGCCTAAGGTCTCTTGACTCAGTTCAGGTTCAGGTTAGGAAAGGGCAGGCTAGGGGCAACGGGCTCAGAACCAGAAGATTTCATTATAATCATAAGACCATAAGATACAGACATTAACATATAAATGTTTTTTTATTTTCCATATATGCTGTGTCAGGAAAGGGTTAACAGTGGCATGAAATAGTCTCAGTTTAAAAACTGGTACGTTTTTGCAACTATACATATAATATTTATGCTTGTGATCGCACCTTTGAATTGCACAATCTCCCCATTCTGTGTTTTGGGCAGCCCCTTCAAGCAAACCTCAGTAGTAAGAGCAAGCTTAACACCGCAGCTTCCCAGCAGGAATCCAATCTGATGTCCTCCAGCATCCTAGTATGGAAAAAGGAACATAACATGAATAATTAAACGACTAATCCACGCAATCCATTACCTATCTAGGTTTACATTAGGCTGTCATTACTCATGCCAGTCTATCTGTACTAAGCCTGGCAACAAGATGCCATAGACAGCCACTATTTATTGACCCTGTGAGAGGCTCTTGTACTTGAAATACCAGGGCCTGGTTTTTAAATCTCATTTCGGACCTGGCTCTGCACTCTCTGGCCCTTGCTTTCAAATTGCAGCACACCTCCTTTTCAGAACAAAAATGTTCCTTTTGACTGCTGAGGTCTTAATACAGAGGGACTAGAATAAAACTGATAAGAGCAATGGTGTATTAGGACTACCCTGCAGCCCAAATCCCACTGATTGTGATGCATAAATTGACAGTTCCAATTATCACATCATCACTTGTTCACCTTTAAATTAACTTTTAGTATGATGAAGCGAATGATATTCTGAAACCATTTGCAATTGGTTTTCATTTTTTATTATTTGTGGTTTTTGAGTTATTTAGCTTTTTATTCATCAACTCTCCAGTTTGCAATGTCAGCAATATCATTGCTAGGGTCAAAATTAGTATCTAGAAAAAAAGAGCCAGCGCCATAGGCACAGGACCAACAAACAAAATATAGGGCCCTACTTCTGAGCACAAAGTGGGGTTATTTGAAACAATATTGCCCTATATTTTGTTTGTTGGTCCTGTGCCTATGGCGATGGCTCTTTTTTTCTAGATACTGTTTCGGGCTTGAGCGGATACAAGTGCGAGCCGGATAAGGATTGTGAACACAATTGACTTTGGGACTCAAATTTGTTTAGGGTCAAACTGAAATATGATTAGGAGAATGGAAAGATGAGTAATACAAAATAGCAATAACAATATATTTGTAGCCTTACAGAACATTTGTTTTAAGATGGGGTCAGTGAAAGAGTGGAAAGAGTCAGAAGAAAAAGGCAAATAATTCAAAAACTATAAAAAATTAAGTCCAATTGAAAAGTTGCTCAGAATTAGCTATTTTACAATATACTAACAGTGACTTCAAAGTTGAACCACCCCTTTAAGAACAATCAAGTCTTTTTTGGGAACATTAAAGGTTATATATAGTATCATTAGCAAAGTTTGTACTGGTCCTTTGATACATAGCACCAATCATCAGTTTCAATGAATGAAAGCCAAGTTATTGTGGTTTACTGAACTATGAGCACAGTACTATATAATATATTTGGGTTGCACATTTCTCATTGTATTTAACAGTTAATTTCAGCACTGCTACCTTGCAGATCTGGGGTCCTGAGTTCAATCCCAACCTGAGTAACAAGTTGGTATATTCTCCCTGTGTCTTTGTGGGTATTACAGTTTCTTCACACATTGCAAAAACATACGGGCAAGTTGATTGGCTCCTGATAAAATTGACAATCATGTGTCTGAAGGGATCTTCGATTGTAAGCTCAAGTGGGAATGATGGAAGGGCATAATAAAATTTATGAGCAAGCACTGTATAACTATGTGTCTGCACTATATAAATATAGCATAATAATAGTCATTTTTGTATGCAGAATAGATGTATTTGCTGCATCTGAAGAGAGTCTCCAAAGACCATGTACCACCTAGTGGCAGATTACTGACATAACTAGTGAGCTAGTTACAACTAGTTTAACTGCAAACTCAAAGAAAAACTAATTAACTTTGCTTTCCAGTGTATTTAAATGGAATACAAGGAAGGCAAGCCTTGTTTATAATAAGGAAAAATTAGCTTAAAGGAAAACTATACCCCCAAAATGAATACTTAAGCAACAGATAGTTTATATCAAATTGAATGACATATTAAAGAATCTTACCAAACTGGAATATATATTTACATAAATATTGCCCTTTTACATCTCTTGCCTTGATCCACCATTTCGTGACTCTATCTGTGCTGCCTCAGAGATCACCTGACCAGAAATACTACAACACTAACTGTAACAGGAAGAAGTGTGGAAGCAAAAGGCAGAACTCTGTCTGTTAATTGGCTCATGTGACCTTACATGTGGTTTGTATGTGTGCACAGTGAATCTTACGATCTCAGGGGGCGGCCCTTATTTTTTAAAATGGCAATTTTCTATTTATGATTACCCAATGGCACATACTACTAAAAAAGTATATTATTATGATAATGGTTCATTTACATGAAGCAGGGTTTTACACATGAGCTGTTTTACTCAGTATCTTTTAATAGAGACCTACATTGTTTGGGGGGTATAGTTTTCCTTTAATAAACGTAAAAAAATACTAGTATGATTTGCTTTATGTGTTTATTTATTTTTCTAAATATATAATCACTTTAGAAAAAAACGAAATTACATTTGTTTAGATAAAAAAAGTTTAAGCGTTTAGTTATGAGATCAGACCTGTGAGATAAATAGTACTTGGTTTAAAGATGCTTTTCCTATGCTCATAATAAAACCATTGTAAAGCTTTCATTTTTTCTTTATGGCTGGATGGATGTTGGGACTGTATACAGACATTTTCCCTCTCCTGACACCCACAGAATTAGCCAAATGAAAAAAAATTAAGGATAGATAACATGCTCTATATAATAAATTCATATTATGCCTCAGGAGTTTATTGGGAAACTAGAAGGGACAATTTGATTACATATTATGTCCTTTTACAAAACCAGAAATGCCATGACTTCTGTCAATCGACACCCACTCCACCACAGCTAACATTGATTGGAGGATTGAATCAGTGAGGTCTGGTCATCCATGTGACAATGACCTGTATGTAGACATTTATGGAACCATTGGCCTATCATTAATGTACTATTAATTGCTGCATGAACTGTAACAGCGCACAAGAGATCCGTGTGGCTGGGAACTTATCTGTCCAACAGCCTTTGAAACGTCATTGTTACCTTTCTAGTAAGAGGTACCTCAATCGGCACTGGGATCACCTCCGCCAGGAGACAGCCATAAAAAGCAACCATGAACATCACTGGGTCGTTATTGGGGTAAACCAGGGCAACCTGAAAGACATCACCGATAAAAAGATATATGAATGGTATCCAAAAATGGCATTTTAAGTTCAAGCTAAAGTAAATCACATTATACTTATATAACTTAAAGTAAATGACAAAGCTTTGACATGAAGTTCAATAGAGAATCCACTCTTATTCTGTGACCGCAATTTCTCCCCAAGCAGTAAGACTAAATTAATAACCTTACACACATATACATAAAACAAATAAAAGTTATTGGATAGGGGAGAATTGGCTGTGGAATAGGAAAAGAGCTGCTCACCACACTAATGAGTAGGGAAATACAGAATCCTGCACAAAAGATTCAGCCAAATACTGAACCCAACCTGAGCGGTTTATATTCTGATTTTTATATTCCTTAGTTGTTCAATGCTTTAAAATCAAATAGATTTGGCCTGGTACTAAATTGCTTGGATTCCTTTGAACCCAAGATTTGGCGCTTCCTTAGTAATGAGTTACAGAATATTGCTTCACGGTAGTGCACACAGGCTGTACCATGCTGGGAACGGTGCATTTGGCAATGAGAAGTGACATAACTTATGGAGAGCAGTGATTCAGCCAGCAGGATACCCTCTTCCGAGTCAAATGGCCTTTATGACAAGTGCTACAGAGGTACCCAACTTTGACATTGTACATACGAATACTATTCACTAAGCTGAAGAAGGATGAAAGCTACACCTGCTAAATGCAACGAATGAAGGTGGTACTTATGGGCACAAGTAGAAAGATGAGGATTTATGCGACAACTTATCCAAAAGCCATACACCATATTATCAGCTAGTGCCTGATGTTATATACACCATATGGGTCACTTAGTGGCGGATTAATAATACCTGAGAGCCCTAGGCTACACTTTCCACAGAGGCCCCCCTTTCACAGGGCCCCCCAACTGCTGCTGGACCTGGTCTGGTGCCATGCTGCCCCCATGCACAACCGGTACCTGCTTTCTGGCAGGAAGAAAATTAGGCAAGGCGCGTGTCTGTGTGCTGTACATGCTGTGTCTGCCTCGGCGTATGGTGGTGACGTCACTAACGCTTGACAATACTCCGAAGTCGTGTAGAAAGCAGGTACTGCCTGTGCAGGAGGTAAGGGTAAGGAGCAGCACAGCACCGTACTGGGCCCTGCAGCACAGTTAAAAAAGTGTTTTTTAAACAAAAAACTAATTTGAAATAGCCCCATGGGCCCCTGAGCACTGTGGGCCCCTAGGCTATAGCCTAGGTTAGCCTATGCATTAATAGGCCCCTGGGGTCACTTACTGTATAAAGTACAGGGCATTTTGGAGATGAGAGACCTGCACACTATGGACTATTGTTTTTCTTGCACTTTTAATAATTGCAGCAGGTCACTGAGCTCCAAAATAGCTGTATTCATGAGGGATAAAAGTTGTCGCGTGCAGTGGGCAAATTTTTGGACCACGCCCATTTTTGTGACCACCCCCCCTAATTACCATGTTCATTTTACAAAATTTGGCAGGTTATGAAAGTTTGTACATATTTCTGTGTTTTTTTTCAGTTATTACTGTTTTGCTAATAAAGGCGAATTTCACTTTAAGCTGTGAGTCTAACTTTTCCCAAGGGACCTGTTATCTTATATTGCTACAACTACTTATTTGCTTATCTCAAATTTGTTACAAAAGTATCTTATCTGCAGCTGTAGCTGTTCTGGGCTCTCTGCCAAAAGCCAATAAAGTTAGAAACATTGTTTCTTTTTCTGCCCGTTCAGTGCAGAGAAAATTGTGACTTTCCAAAACAAACAAGGGACTGTGGGTTGAGATTTCAAAAGAGGGACAGTTGGGAGGTATGTTATTATAGGGTTGCCGCCCATCAGGTTTTGACCTGGACAGCCTGGTTTTCAGAAGGGCTGCGCAGGTCAAAACTGATTGCCCCATTATCCAAATCAGGAAAACTGGGCACAATTCCCCTAAATTGACACAGAGATCACCACATCATCGCCCCACCCCGTGTTGTCATCACCCCACCCGGCAACATCACAGCCACTTCCCCTATGATGTCATCTCCAAACACCAACCAGGAAAGAGGGTCAGGAAAAGGTGGCAACTCAACCTGATTATCTACTAGAAAAAGCACAGCAATGAGGCAAATGAAAGTCCATTTTTTTGGACCCCTTCTCATGGGCCCCCTGTTCCCCCAGTTCCTCTTCCATAGTTACACCACTGTCTGCAACCAACATTGACTGAAAGAAAACTGAAGTCTTTGTGCTTCTTAGAAGTAAAATAAATAAATAAATTTAAAAAATTACCTAAAAAATATTAAAATCTATTCACCTTCAAACGTATGCAGAAATGTCAGAATTCCCCACTTTGCATGTGAATAAGAAAATATGCCCAGAAACATGTGCCGCACTTAAACCAACTTAATTCATGTCCCTATGTGAGTATCTTAAGTTAAGTGAGATTACATGCATTATTCATCATGGTTTTAATGAATGAAAATGAAACATAATCCACTTAGAGCTCATGAAAATAAGCCATGCGATGCTATGCTCCCGCTGGCCAAATATATATATATAGATGTATATAAGAAAAAATTATACTCATCCAACGGATGTACATGATCAGCGGTGACAGGGCAATAAGAAGACACAGAAGAAAAGACCATGATATTATCATTAAGGATACAATATAAGAACTACAGTATCATTTGGGCAGTGCATTAACATCACCAAGTACAATGGAATAGTCTCCAGAGTCAACATTAATTGTCAAAAAACAGAGGATCATTTAGAAGTTTCGTTTCTCATTTGTTAAGGAAATTATAAGGAAAAAAATCACAACGATATCATATACCTTTATGTGTAAGACTTGGTAATTATCATCTGACAGAAAGTAATTTATTAATGACACCATCTACTTCAGAGTTGCCCAACTCAGGCCCATGGGTTAGAAGGAATTTTTATGGCATTTGTCTGCTGAAAGGTCCTATAGACTTCTTTGTATGGTATCATTATTTTAATATAATTGGCCCTCCAACATAAAGATAAATAATTAGCACATCACTTAAAGGAGAAATCAACCTGTGGGGAAAAAAGCCTACCCCAGGCAGCCCTCCCTCCCTCCTCCCCAAAAGGTTAACTTTCCGCCTGGGAGATACCCCATAAGCCATACTTACCCCTCGGCACAGATTCTTCCAGCGAAGTACCATGCGTCCATCTTCTGCGTCCTCTGTAAGATGACTGCGAGATTGGCAATTTCCGTGTAATTCCACGCATGCCAATACCAATCTCGCAGTCAGCTTACAGAGGACGTAGAAGATGGACGAGTGGAACTTCGCTGGAAGAATCTGCGGCGAAGGGGTACGTATGGAGTATGGGGTATCTCCTGGGGGAGGAGGGAGGGGGTCTACCTGGGGTGGGAGGGGGGGGTCAAAGTTATTTTCAGAACAGGTTGAATTGTCCTTTAAACCCCTGAACCAGTGCTCCTTAGAACTCATTCTCCTCCCAAATCCAAACAAGAAGACACAAGGCTCAGTATCAAGTTGGCTGCTGGGCTCCCTATTTTTACACTTGTCTCAATGTCCCTCTCCCTCTCTGAAGTGATCTTGGTACTGTGAAGAAGGCAATGAATGGAGACAGACAGTGGGAGGATGGCATTTATAGAAGTTGAATATTAATGCTAGAAGTAACAAGTCATTGAATAAATGATACAAGATCATCACTAAAAATGAAACTACAACATTCCACCAAGAAATTAAAAGTAGAAGGAAATCTCATTAAATCGGTGACAACAAAATTGATTTGCAGGTCAGTTTAGATAACTGATGGTAGTTGTTCTCCCACAACTCCCACTTTGGCCTGTGTTGTTGCACAGAGGCCTCTGCCAGAAGCTGTCTCTTGCACACCTAAATAGGGAGTTGTAGTACTGAATTTTGGATATTCATCAGTAAGCCCATACACACAATGGGTTAACCAATATCTGCAATTTGTAAGAAAGAAGGCATTCAGTGTTGAGTGCAGTGTAAGTTCATAGGCTGCCAGCCTATGATAAAGTGCCTCTAAGGCACGAAACGCATTAGGCCTTGCTGTGATGTTTTTTGCTTAAATAAATACTTTTTTACTACATCTACCTACGGAGTGTGGTCCGGTATGTGCCAGCCCTTCATCTATTGATGTGCATTAACAGATATCTGCCTCTCCATTAATGGCAACTGTGAAGCCTGGACAACAGCCATCCTGCAATAAAACAATCCTTGCAGCTACAGTAAAGTCCATATCAAAGAGATGCAAATAACTGGACACACTGGTGTGGGTACAGGGATAATTCAGAAGGAAATGAGACTCTGCTGGATCAACAAAGGGAAACCTGGGGCATTGGACTATGGAATTTCATTCACAGTGCATCCTGACTTGATTTCACTCCCTTGTCTATCTAAGAAGAGATGAATCATCTCCAAAAACAGCTAACATCGACTTGATTGGCTGGGACTGTTTTTTGTGTGTGGTTGTCCTGGGAAAAGGGTAATATGCTTGTTTGAATGGTCTTCCTTATGTGCATATAAAGAGCATTTGTGAATACTTTGGTAGTTAGGCACTTTCCACTCCCCTCCATTGCACCTTTCCCTATCCCGTTCTTCCTGCCTCCATCTTAGTTACTTTGCTTTTTAATTTACACCTATTAATTTCTTTGTAAATAAAAACCACTTATTTAAAGATCAGGCTGTCTCAAGTCAATAGCCTGGCACCCCAAAATAGAGCAAATCCAACAGGAGTTAGAGAGGGGATGACCCTGGATGGTTTCCATCCTACAAATGCCATAAGTCAGTGCTGTCCAACTTCTATGGTACCGAGGGCCGGAATTTTTCCAATCTACATGGTGGAGGGCCGATAACGGAAGCCAGTGTTAGCCACTCCCTGTTTTTAGACCACACCCACTTTAAACCACACCCATGTTACCCCAAGACCATGTCCAGATTAATAGCACACCAAAAAACTAAATGGTTGGTGCTCACTGCAGGGATCAGGGCCGGAACTAGGGGTAGGCAGAGTAGGCGGCTGTCTAGGGCGCCATCATTGAGGGGCGCACTTTTTTCAAGCGTTTATTTAATAATTTGTTTCAGTAATCATGGTCACCCAGTTGGGTGGAATCCATCTCCTTCCCCTTCTCCCTCTTGCCGGCAATTAATAGCTCCTTCTGTGCAGTGCACCGCAACGTGCATACACGCATCAATGGTGTCACTGATGTGTTGGGTGACAGAGATAGAGGCAGAGAGCTGGGGGGCTGCTTGGTGTGGCTCTCACTGCTCTCAGCCTTGCACAGTTGCACTGAACTGAAGACATTCTTTCTATTACTGTAAAGTGTGAAGCTTCTGGCTGGCACAGCCAGGTACAGATTTGGGGCCCATATGTTTGTTGTTGCTGCCGGGCTCTGGCACAGTGACATATATACTTGGGGGCAATATGATGTGATCAGATTTATTTTTGGCTGCTGCTGACACAGGTAAAGATTGGGGGCAATATGATGGCTGCAGGAGGGCTGTATGATGGATGACTGTTGAGCTTGCTGGTACAGGTACAGGGGGCAGTAATATAAATGAAAAAGTGTTGCACATTTTCTTGCTCTTTTTATTTAAAAACCATCATGGTAAGGAGGGAAATGGTAATGCAGGACAGGGGGGCACTGATTGAAGCTCTTGCCACTCATATGTAAAAAAAGCTAAGTCATATTAAGACATACCCATAAATTCATATGCCTCCTCCTCCCCTGCCCTACCCCATCATATGATTAAACACCTTAGGGGCCACTAACAATAATTTTCAAATGCTAACAAACTCCCAGAACAAATACCAAAGTATGACACACACAGGGAGCATAGGGAAGACAGAACAGAGCAGGAGACAGGAATCAGGACCACTCTAATATGTACTACATACAGTGACACAGTGCTGGTGCCCCATTAGTATTTTGGATAAAGTTTGAACAATGTGGGCAGTTTCAGTCTGGGTCTCAGGTGTGTACAGTACAGGGCTTTAGGGGAGTGAACAATAGAGGTGTCACAAGTGGGAACAATGCAGGGGGATCACAGGTGTGAACAATGCAGGGGATTAGTTTTAATTTGAGGTTTAAACAATGCAGGGGGCAGTTAATCTCTGTAGTGATACCTTTTAAACCTTACATATGGTAAGTAACCACAGCAGGCAGACTTTGATGTGGAGGGCCACATGGCCCACGGGCCGGCAGTTGGACAGCCCTGCCATAAGTGATAAGCAACCCGCCTTTCTCTCCACTCCTCTGGCTAATGGTACAGGGAGTGACCTCAAACAGTTTGCCGATCTAGTGGTGCCAAGCTTGACAGGTATCTGGAGGTGCAGGAAATTCCCCAAATAAAGGGATGGGGGGGGGCAATTCAGAATATTTTGTCACCTGTCCACCAAGTAGGAAACCCACCCAACCATAAAGGCAAATATAACAATAAAAGGTTCCTTTCTAACCTTACTGTACATATTCTTAGCAATGTATTGTATTATAAATGCTGGCAGAAAGGTTGCCTCTCCTTGACCAGAACAAAGAAGAGGTTCCAGTACTACATAACTTGCTTGTGTGTTGGTTCCATGAGGTAGCCACTTTCTTTTCTTGGCTACAAACAATCAATCACAGCTTTTCACAGATAAGGGAAGAAAAGACAGGCACATGTATGTTTAAATATGTTGCATTACCCTGTCCCCAGGCTTCAGCACTTGTTCATTTTTGGTGCCCAGTTTGTTCAGTAGGGTATACGCCAGTCTAACACTTCTGGTCCATAGCTTGCCTGGAAATGAATGCAAATAAAACTTGTTAAAATTTTCAGTCTCTGCAGAACAGAAAAACAAAACAATCACTTATCGTCAGTGTGTGTTACTGATAGTTATTTATGGTGTTTCTTTTACACCTATCAGGATAGTAACATGGAAATTAGTAGTTGCTACCTGTAGAAGGCTAGAAATAGGTGTAAGCTTTCCATATGGACAAGTATATTTTATTGCCCAAAACAAACAATGAAACCTTTATCTATGTAGATCCAAGTAGGAGCCACTCTTCTACCACTTGTGCACAAGCTTAAAGGAAAAGTAACACTAAAAATGTATAAGTAAAAATTAATTTCTCCCCCCCTCCAATAATACTGCCATCCAGGACAAAGTTAACAATCTTTAATATTTAATACATAAATCATGCAAAAAAATCTCACTTCCGTTTTGTTTTAAAAAGGCGATGTGGCGACCTGCACTTACGTGTGCCCTCAGATACCCTGCTAGACTCCTTTTTTAAACCGGAAGTTACAGTACTTGCTCTGCTTTACAGATGATTATCAGCCTTCCTTTTGGTTAGTGTGATTTCTTTCCCCAAGAGCTGGGAGCAGTAAAGGAGCAAGAGCATGAACGTACTGACTTTGTCCTGGGTTTTCTTCGGTCCTTGACAGATTTATGGATGAACCTGTCTGCTGCCTTCATGGCTCACAGGTCTTCAAGGGATCCTGTCATCGGAAAACACGTTTTTTTTCAAAACGCATCAGTAGTCTCCAGCAGAATTCTGCACTGAAATCCATTTCTCAAAAGAGCAAACAGATTTTTTTATATTCAGTTTTGAAATCTGACATGGGGCTAGACATTTTGTCAATTTCCCAGCTGCCCCTGGTCTAGGGTTGACACCCGGCTGGTATTTTACCGGCCTAGCCGGTAAAACACCTGCCAAGGCCAGGGCCGGTATTACAAATTCACCGGCATTGTAGCTGCCGGTAAATTTGTAATACCCTTAAAAAGACCCCTCGGCCCGCCCCCAATCCCCTGTAAACTTAGCTTGTCCTTCGATTTTTGTCCTGGCCGAACTGTGGCCCTGCCCCTATGCGTCACACCACGCCCCTTTTTGTACCCGCCCCCACCAGCCGGAATTTTTTTTTGCAAAAGGTGGCAACCCTACCCTGGTCATGTGACTTGTGCCTGCACTTTAGGAGAGAAATGCTTTCTGGTAGGCTGCTGTTTTCCTTCTCAGTGTAACTGAATGTGTCTCAGTGGGACATGGGTTTTTACTATTGAGTGTTGTTCTACCAGGCAACTGTTATCTTGTGTTAGGGTAATGAAACACTGGACTATTTGTCGCCAACGTTTTTAAAAAGCAAATCGCGGCGACATAACGCTCGTTTTGTCTCTGAACAAAACCAAATGAAAGACGCCAGCTCCTGTGCCCACAGTGCGTTTGTGAATCGCCTGTAGCTCCAAAACGCACTGAGACCCTTTTCCGAGCGATTTATCAGAAATAGCATGTACTTAGAAAAGCACTGAAATCTCCTAGACACGCACACACATACAGATAAGTAGCAGCAATTGTATTCAAATTACAATGCGAACACAATGACGCAAGAACGTAAAGACGCCAGGTTACAGCGGGAAGCATAAACCGTTTCCGGTTTGGGTGGAGCACGTACCGCACAGAGTAATGGGATACAAATCGCTCTGGCCAATAGTCGCTGTGAATCGTCTGTTCAAAAAAGACGATCGTCTTGTCGCCGCGATTTACTTTTTTAAAACGTTGGCGACAAATCGTCCAGTGTGTCCCTACCCTTAGGGAGCTGCTATCCTGCTAACCTTCCCATTGTTCTTTTGTTTGGCTGCTGGGGGGGAGGGAGGGGGGGTGATATCACTCCAACTTGCAGTACAGCAGTAAAGAATGATTGAAGTTTATCAAAGCACAAGTCACATGACTTGGGGCAGCTGGGAAATTGACAATATGTCTAGCCCCATGTCAGATTTCAAAATTAAATATAAAAAAATCTGTTTGCTCTTTTGGGAAATGGATTTCAGTGCAGAATTCTGCTGGAGCAGCACTATTAACTGATTCATTTTGAAAACATTTTTTTCCCCATGACAGTATCCCTTTAAAGAGATAAGTGAAGCTGAAGAGATAATTACCACACACCGTCTCCCCAAACCTAAATGCGTCAGGAACGCAAAAAAGAAGGAGAAGGCAGGCTGAAAATCATCCGTAATGCAGAGCAAGTAACTTCCAGTTTTAAAAAGAAGCCAGCTAGCAGCACATTAGAGCGCACGCGTAAGTGCAGGTCGCTAAATCGCCTTTTTAAAACAAACCGGAAGTGAGATTTTATGGCATTATTTATGTATTAAATATAAGAGATAGATAACTTTGTCCAGGATGCCAGTATTATTGGAGGGGGGAGTAATAATTTTTTTACTTATAAATGTTCAGTGTTACTTGTCCTGTAAAGTTGGACATACACAGACCGACCAGCCTGTTATCTGATAAATAACCCAAAAGGCCAAGGGTTGAATATAATGCATTTTGGCAATTTGTGCCAGCTAAATAGATTTTTTTGTTTGTTTAGTTGATTGGCCTAAATGAGCATATCTGAGTTTAAGTGACCTCTCCACTAACTTCTCTATTTGTCAACGGGCCATCCATGTGCAGCTAATATTTCTGTTTGGACCATAATCAGATGGTTTTGCAGTGTCTTGAAAACTGGACAAACTGCCTGCAAAATCTTTGTATGAACAGTATGACTTCCTATACTGCCGTTACACTTATGTTCCTTCATCATACTAATATGTTGGCGCTATATAAATACATGTTAATAATAAAATAATAAAGTCAGTCCATATATGCAGATAATGGCTTACATGTACAAAAGCAGTGTTGGGACTGGGACAGCAGGGGCCCACCCAAAAACATTTCACCAGGAGCCCACCATTTCATCTTAGACCAAGGGCCCACTCTCAGTACTATTTTGTTTTTCTTCTTACTCATCCTCTATTCTGCTATTCCCTCTTTCTTTACATACTATAATCTATTATTCCATCTATTTAGCCTTTGTTCTCATAGAAATAGGGAAATAGGCCAAATGTTTAGCAGCATGAGGGCCAACTGACACCTGGGCCCGCCGGAATTTCAGCACTGCTTGTACATGGTTGATGAGAACTGTAGCTAAAGTAAGACTTGAAGGTCTGCAGATGGGACATCCAATATAAATGATTGTGCTTAATTCTTAAGTCTGTCCATGTATGCAAAAGCATTAATAAATAAAGTATTCCTCCTATAATGTTCCTCTCCCGGTGGTGTAATGCAGAAGATGAAGCTGGCTCCTTCTTCCTTTTAGCAGTCCTTTAAAACCTGCCTAGTAAAAAGCAAACAACTCTCCTGGCTCTGTGTTGCCTCTTGTTTGCCTCTCTTCAGCTTTCAATCAATCTGAATATGCAAACTTGTTCCATTTTACTAATACTAATACAGTTGCGAGGTTCACCCTTGGAAAAAACTGTAATGCAAGTGATTAAAAGAGAACAAAGAAGAGAAAGTAAAGTAAACAATGTACTATGATTTAGACAACGATTCTGAGATCCTTTCCAATTGGTATTTTGTGTATTTTTTGTTCAGCAGATTTCAAGTTTGGAATTTCAGCAGCTATCTTGTTGCTAGGGTCCAATTTATCCTAGCAACCAGTCATTTCAGTGAGAGAGACTGCAATATGATTAGGAGGGGGGTCTATATAGAAATATGACAAATAAAAGTAAGCATAACCATAAAATTGTAGTATCACACAACAGCAAGGTGTTTTATGCAAAAACAATGATTCCCCATATATTTGGCTGCTTTCTGCTAATAGCAAGAACACAAATACACCCAGCATGTAAGAATAACAACAGAGAGAATGAACTGTGCCTCACCATATGTTAGTGTATAAGTTGGTTTTCCAGTGACATCAAGAGCGGTGAGACATGAACATTTAGCTTGTGTTGTTCCCCAGCGCTGCAGTGCAGCTTCCACTGATGGGGGCCAGTTGCAGACAACACCAAGGGGCTCCCCCTTCACAGGGGTGATCTGGCGACCTTCTGGCTTGGGCTGGTTTGGATCTGGTTGGGGTACTGCAATACAAAGCAATTTGTGTATAATAAACTGAAACTTCGAGTCTGGACACAGTACATATAGTGATCACATCTAGTACCAATTATAAGGATTTCTTGATCTTTAAAATCTTCTTAAATCTTAAGTCAGTTTAGTTTTACACCAATTAATTTCTACTTCTATAGTAAACAGGGAATCTAAATAAACAGTACCATCAAATGGCAAACAACACGTGGTTTATGTTTATGTCTGTGGGGAATAGAAATGTAACAGCTGTAAAGTGAATGAGCATACCTTTCACACAAAAGGCAATAGCCTACCCATTTATATTTAAAATTTCGTAAACACTAAGGCTTGCTAAGGCTCATGGGAAAAGTGGATTTGTAACTAAATCTTTTACTTCAACCAACAGCAAAAAAAAACCTATGGAATCAAACACTAAATTAACTGCAACACTAAGAATGTAATTTATCTCCTCACTTGTGAAAAAATGTTTAAAAAAAATATGTTGGCCAAACGAGTCGCAAGTTAAAGGATAGGAATAGACAGCAGATTTTTAGTATTAATAATAAGGAATCTCAAACACTTTTACATTGTTATATTCATTTTGTATTTCCTAATTAAGCTATCATTGTCTATTAGCCTTGGGGGGGTGTTCAAAAATGCTCTATTGGACTTTGATAGCTTTTCAATGATTGATACATTGGTAGCCCACCCACACATTTCCCACTGGTTTCTTTCCCTTTATATACCACATATGTTGTACTCAGTGTTCAGTCTATGACTAAGTGTCCCTGGTGACACGAAACGCGTCAGGCCTTTGCTTTTAATTATGAGAAATAAAATGTGATATTTTATAATTACAATCCGGCTACTGCTTCTCTACTCGGTGTGGTTCGGTATGTGCCAGGCTCCTTTGATGTTTCTTGGTGTTAACTCCCTCTGCTGATGGTCTGGGGCGTGTGCACCCGGGCCCACCATACACAGTAGTAAGCTTTAACTCTACACCTTACACACTTTCTTTATTATACTTCTTATAAGTATGCAGCGTGACACCTCATCAAGCAGAGGGTGAGAGAAGTTAGATGTATAAAGCTGTCAATTCATAAGAGTGGGTTGTAACATGATAACATATGAAGCACCTGGGCATAAAGCATAACAAGTACAATAGTGATCCCCAACCAGTGGCTTGTGAGCAACATGTTGCTCACCAACCTCTTGGATGTTGTTCCCAGTGGTCCCAAAGCAAGTGCTTATTTTTTTAATTGTTGGCTTGAAGGCAAGTTTTGGTTGTATAAAAACCAGGTGTACTGCCAAACAGAGCCTCCTGTAGGCTGACAGTACACATTGGGGGCTACCAAATAGCCAATCACAGCCCTTATTTGGCATCCTCAGGAACTTTTTTTCATGCTTGTGTTGCTCCCCAACTCAAGTTCTTACATATGAATGTGGCTCACAGGTAAAAAAGGTTGGGAATCCCTGAACTACAAGGAATCTGTTGGTCATTGTAACGCCACATACTGTAGTGAATAATGGCAATACAGGCACACATAGATGAAAATCTAGTTTAGAATGATCTTTACCTTCTACAATCTCTTCAAAATCATCCACAAAGAATTCCTTTAATGGAGGCCTCTTTGGTCGTTTGAGGGTGTTCAGCAACTGTTGGATTTTTGTTGATACTCGGCTGTTCACTGCAACACCTAAAAAACCAACATGGCATTTAAATCCCCTGTAGAAAAGGTTCTGCAAGGAAAAAATGAAGCTCTACAGTACTGTAATAGCAAGAAAAGTACATTTCCTAGAAGGCAGCCTGAGAAATGTCCCAAAGCAAGTGCCCAGCAGTGCAGATTATTTTTGCCATCAAACTGATGACACGCCAGCTCTTAAAAGTATACTGAAATCAAAATAGACTTGGAAACAATGTGTAATATTGCATAAAGTAGTGTACCGGTGTATAGATTTAAAGTAAGGATCACATCGCTTGTCTCACGCAGCTTATTTCCCCTTAAGAGAGAGACTGTAAACAGTCAGACAAAATCTCCTTTAAATATCAATTATATCAATATAATACACAAGAGCCATGAATATCTTGTAAATTTTATAATTATAAACGATGAGTTCTGATGTCATTTCTGTCACATGACTCACTGAAACTTGTGTATTATAATAAAGTACCCCCAGTTGCAAAATATGAGGATATTAGAAGTTACCTCGGAGTTTCATGACCAGTATAAAAACAATCGGCCTTCGGTAACTTATAATATCCTTATATTTTACAAGAGGGGGTACTTTATTCACTATATAAATGTACCGTATAGCTTTGCTTTTTTTGTTGACACTTTACAATGGTTTGTGGGTGAAGGGCCTCTTTAAAACAAACAGACATACAGAATCATCCTCAAATTTTTGGTGAATGTAAATTTGCTCTACCAGCGACCGTGGAATCTGCCACCTTATAAACCATTGGGGGCCCTGACCAAATACTGGATTTTCAAAGATAAAAATTAAAAAGGACTGCAACCACTTCTTTAAGGGAAAATTGTGAATAGGGGTTTGGGCATTTGAACAATTAAAACATCTGTGCATAATTTACACAACACAGATAATCACTCCATATTAAAAGGTATTGTTCACCTTTGAAAATAACTTTTATTATGATGTAGAGAGTGATGTTCTGAGACAATTTGCAATTGGTTTTCATTTTTTATTATTCAAAGTGTTTGAGTTATTTAGCTTTTTATTCAGCAGCTCTTCGATTTGCATTTTAAGAAATATGGTAGCAAGGGTCCACATTACCCTAGCAACCGTGCATTGATTTAAATAACAGACTGGAATATGAATAGGAGATGGTCTGAATAGAAAGACGAGTAATAAAAAATAGCAATAACAATATATTTGTAGCTTTACAGAGCGTTTGTTTTTACATGAGGTCAGTGACTCCCATTTATTACACTGTATGATAAAAAAGGGGAAATTATGTAACAACGGTATCCCTTTGAGCAAATGTTCGCTCAGCATTTGGTTGGCTACAGGAAAGGATTCTGAGATTTGCATTTGAAACTTATGAATAATATAGGAAATTATTTGTTTTAAGAGAAAGTGGTAAAATAGATAATAAAACTTTAGAGAAGGATTGCAACACAACAGGTTGATGACAGCAACAAAACAGAAAACACAGTAATCAGACCTAGGAAATTTAAGAACAGCTAAATAATTAATTTTGTATTAACTAACATCCATGTACCTTTTACAAAAAACTGCACATAGATTTATAAGGCTTCTTACTAGAAATAGTTCTCATTAACTAGCGTCTATAGCCCCATGTTGGTCTACCGGGAAGGGGGAAGGGAAGTATAAAGTGCAAAACAAGTCATTTACTTAGAAGCGGTGTAGAAATGCAACAACCTACCCCTTAGTGCCCCCATTAAGCAAACACTTATTCCCATGGTCAGGTTACGCTTTACACCTTGCATCAGATTAAAAAAATCAAAAGCAAGGTGCAGAAGGTAGAGTCTCACCCAGTCCACCACTCATGAATACAGGGCTGCAGAATAAAGGCCTTTATGTCGTCATTGGGGGAGCCTCTGGTCTCAAGACCTGCAGCAATTCTAATAACAAAAAAGGAGACACGGCACAAAGTGCAAAAGATGGCCAGCTGCACCGATTATTTACACTTTGCTCACTGCCTTCTCTGATGTAAGTGACCCAAATTGACATCTTTGGGGAAACACTATAGACATTCTTCTATCAAGCTGAGAATTTTTTAAAGTGTGAACCTGGCACCCTTATATCTGTACCCACTTCATGAGTGAAGAGGAGCCTTGACCAACGGCTGGACCTTCAAGCAGGCCGTGTCCAAAAGGTTGGACCTTTAAGTGGAACTTGAACTAAAAAAGTTTGAAAACCACTGATCTAGAATGAACCCCACAGTACACCTACCATCTGCAGTATCCATTAAGCTAGACCTTCTCGCTGCTTTGTGCACCCCTTTAACCAGGCCTGCAGGTGGAAGGTCAATGTTTGCTGGGCGGACTGAAGACAAGGATGAAGAAGATGAAGATGTGCTTGTGGTGGTTGTGGAGTTGGTGGTGTTAGTGACATCAGGTGGAGCAGGTGAACTGTCTGCAATAGATATCAGGATACAACAGACATCAAGAAACAACAATATTTAACTATTCCATATACGACCATGAATATTTCCAAGGCACTTAGTAATGAGAGAAATTATTTAAGTACGTTTATCACAGAATTTAATGGAACAATTTGTAATCTTAACTCCCAGGTAACTGAATATACATGAATGTCGTATAATGCATACAGCAGGAGCAGTGCTGCTTTATTTCTTGCGCTTGGCTGAAGGCAACACAACTCCCATAGAAAGGAGCAAAAATGTATTCAGTACTCCAACCTATTGAAAACCAGAGCCCCAGGTTCCTAAAGCCTATGTGTTAACTGCAATAATTACCCGCAAGAAAAGAGCGATTAAATTATAAAATATTGGAGCCATTCTTTCTTAGTAATAATGACATGTTCCTATAGATTTTTATAGTGTCACTTTAGAACTTTATGCTGAAAATCACCTGCTTTATATGGATCACTCCAATCTGATATTCACGTCAGCCAATGATAGCATCTGCATGTCTCTGCTAATATATTAGTTAGCAAATGGTCTTAGTTGTGCTTGTCTTAATATACATGGAGCGTCCAACATATGCACAGGTTTGTCCCTAATGTAACAGGTAATTTAATTCTAATTTTCGTTTTTGGTTTGGTTAAGAAGCCAGAAGCATTAGGCTGACAAATGCAGTGCTTAATCATCGTTTCAGAGCATTAAAAAAACAATGTACTCTAATACCATATCACAACAGCACCATGATTATATGGGACATACCTATGTATGTATTAGAAAGTATATCTGCTAAGGTGCTACTGGTACTCTTCACTTCTCCATGTGATAATGTAGAGGACGCTGAAGATGACGTTGATGAACCCTGAACGGACCTGTTGATCCAGGCCTCTGAATTCTGTAAACTTTGAGCAAGAGCAGCAGAGAGAGCAGCTTGGCGTCTTAGGGATCCTTCGTCCTCTGATGCGGAGGATGTATCTGTGCAGAGAAAAACTGTATTTGAAGTTTGAACATACAAAGAAGAAACGTGACTGGACACCTTAGCTGATATCATGCTTTGGAAGCAGTCTCCAGGCAATCCTAATGGTGGCCATACACGGGCAGATAAAGCTGCCGATATTGGTCGTTTGGACCGATTTGACAGCTTATCTGCCCGTGTATGGGGGCTTCCGACGGGTCTTCCCTGGGCACGATATCGATCGGGAAGGTTTGATTTTTAACCGGTTAACCGGTTTGATTTTTAACCGGTTAACCAGCGGGCAAGAGTGAATATATGATGCCTACTTCTGAGCCTCCATCCCATATCTCCCTGATATCTACTATCCCTTTTTTGCATAGATGTATAGTTCCCCAGATGTATGCTCCACTAGTATTACACGAAGCATCTGCACTGTGAGGCTTTTGCCACATATAACACTATAATACACAAAAGCCATGAATATCCTGTAAATTATATCCTTATAAACGGTGAGTAGTGATGTCATCAGTTATAAACGGTGAGTAGTGATGTCATTTCTGTCACATGACTCACTAAAATGTGTGTATTATAATAAATAAAGTACCCCCAGTTGTAAAATATAAGGATATTAGAAGTTACCTCGGAGTTCCATGACCTGTATAAAAACACTCGGCCTTCGGCCTCGTGTTTTTATATGGTCATGAAACTCCTCGGTAACTAATAATATCCTTATATTTTACAAGAGGGGGTACTTTATTCACTATATACATATTGCCCCAAAATTTACCTGGATCAGTCATTTCCTAATTCCTTTTAAATCTAAACAGTTATCTCTAGATTTTAAGCTTCTCCAAACTTGGCTATCTGTCCTTGTTTCTGCTGGTTTTGTTTTAAGCGGGCCATAGATGTAAAGATTTTTAAAAGATCTTTTCGTTATAGTGAGACCACGATTATCTCAAAACGATCGTTTAAATGTACGATTTGTCCATTTCAGGTGATATTGCCAGGAAAACTGAGGGTAGCTGCCTGCTTGGCCCTGCAAACATAGATAGATTGCACTGGGACCGATAAACAATTTTTAACCAATTTTCTGACAGATGTCGGATGAAAAATCGTAAAATGTACGATTGTTCAATTCCCACTAACCTCAAGTTAATTTGACGGATTGGTCGGATTTCACTAAAATCGGTCGTTTGTGTCTACCTTAACTCATTGCATTGAGTTTTTTTTCTCTGTCCCATATATTGTACAACTGCACAGAAAAAATGTTGTTTTATAAATGGATGACAGTTTCATAAATGTCTCTGGCTGATCACAGTGTTGGCAAGACATAAGGAAAGTTGTTGTTCGTTGCCTAAGAAAATGGCAGCTTACACAATGCTGAAACTAAAGGTGGCCATAGACACACAGATCCGATCGTACGAATCGAGGATTCATACGATTTTCGGATCGTGTGTGGCGTATGCCGACATCTTTCGTCTGGCGGAGATCGGTCAGGTTTGATTTTGACCCGACCGATCCCGCCGGAGCTCATGGCACATCGTAATCTGATTACCCCCGATATAGCCATGCCTGTTAATGGCATATCGGGGAAAGATCCGCTCGTTTGGCAACATCGCCAAATGAGCGGATCTTTGCATCTATGGCCACCTTAAAAGCAGAGTCAGTAACATTTAAGCATACAGGGGAAAACAAAGCTAAGGTAAGAAACAGTTTGAAATCTTGCAGACAAAGTAACTGAATATTATACCTGGAGGGGTACATGCGTCAGCTGGAGACTGCACAAACGTTGACCGCCTTTTGGTTGGCATCGGTAATGCCATCTTCTGTTCTTTATGCTTGGCCAAAGCCGCTTGAACTGCTTCTGTGTGGATATCTGTAAGGGAAAAATGTTTATATGTTTATATGAACCCAAACAGTATTCATGAATTCCTTTCATAACTATTTCCAGCATCAATACATCTCAACCAACACTGAACCAGACCTTGTTTAAATAATGCCTGCCCAGTGATAAATGATGCAATATATAGTGAATAAAGTACTCCCTCTTGTAAATTATAAGGATATTATAAGTTACCGAGGAGTTTCATGACCATATACAGGTGATGAAACTTTGAGGTAACTTCTAATATCCTCATATTTTGCCAAAGGGGGTACTTTATTTATTATAATACACAAGTTTCAGTGAGTCATGTGACAGAAATGACATCAGAACTCACCGTTTATAACTGATGACATCAGAACTCACTGTTTATAAGGATATCATTTGCAGGATATTCATGGCTTTTGTGTATTATAAGAATATAATACACAAAAGCCATGAATATCCTGTAAATTATATCCTTATAAACGGTGAGTTCTGATGTCATCAGTTATAAACGGTGAGTTCTGATGTCATTTCTGTCACATGGCTTGCTGAAATGTGTGTATTATAATAAATAAAGTACCCCCAGTTGTAAAATATGAGGATATTAGAAGTTACCTTGGAGTTTCATGACCTGTATAAAAACACTCGGCCTTCGGCCTCGTGTTTTTATATGGTCATGAAACTCCTCGGTAACTTATAATATCCTTATATTTTACAAGAGGGGGTACTTTATTCACTATATAATACACAAAAACCATGAATATCCTGTAAATTATATCCTTATAAACAGTGAGTTGTAATATCCTTATATTTTACAAAGAGGGGGTACTTTATTCACTATATTAATAATAATGTCCCTAGGGGACTAGCAGGACTGAGAGATGCTAAGCACCAATAGTATTGCTAGGCTACACCAAACAAGCACTGTCTCACTGGAGTAATGGAATGATATTTTATATTATCTTGGCACAACAAGTAATTCCTTTGCAACAGAGAAAAATATATTATTGTATAAATAAGCGTTCTATTTTATTAGGTGTGTTTCACAGGGTTATGAGCAATTACTGCATTTGTCCTGGCTACACGCTTGTTTCTCTGTATGTTCAGTGAAACCTATTGGCTTATGTTTCCATTGCTTTACTGGGCAAGTCTATGAATAGCATAAAAAAATGCCAAGACACAAACAGAGCATTTCTTATTGTGCTTCTCTACATGTATCCATCACACAGGGTTATTTTCCAAGGAGAAGCCCTTTGGCAAGTGTCACAATACTGACTGTGTCAACAAGCGGTGTTCAGAGGATTTCCTATTTGTGCATATAATATTATGACATTTGCCAAAGGGCTTCTCCTTGGAAAATAACACTTTGTGATGGTTACATGTAGGAAAGAAGCAATTCTTTGTAGTTGTTGGCTTGGTTATAAGAGTTTCTGCCAAATCTGAGGTAACTCCTGCTCTGCTTTCTGACTATTAAACCATCACTTCCAGATAAAATTCCTAGTGAAAAACAAGAAGTATTAAGTGCAGATGAACTCTGTGTGCTTTACATGACAGCAGGAGAGAATAACAGGAGGGCACTGATGCCAAAACTCACAATAACACTTCATCCCACTCTTCCCTACATACCTTTATTGCAGGGATGACTTCACTTTCTATAGTAATTTTAAGATATCCTAAATATACTGAAATCCTACAAGGAACTCATTGTCACATCAACCAGAAATATATAAGGAGCAAATAACAGTGAATGAATCTCTTAAGGCTATGACCTACTACAATATATTATATTTGGGTGGCAATACTGTATATCTAATTATATATATGCTTGTGTTCTACAGTGACACAGCTATGAGATCCTTTATCTGAAAATCTGTTATCCAGAAAGCTCTGAATTGTGGGAAGGCCACCCCCATGGATTTCATTTTAATCAAATAATTCTAATTTTTAAAAATTATTTCCTTTTTCTTTTTAATACAGGTATGGGATCCGTTATCTGGAAACCCGTTATCCAGAAAGCTCTGAATTACAGAAAGGCTGTCTCCCTCAGACTCCATTTTATCCAAATAATCCAAATTTTAAAAAATGATTTCCTTTTTCTCTGTAACAATGAAACTGTAGCTTGTATTTAAAAGGGACCTGTCACCATAAGAAATAATTCCAAATGCTTTTCTATCATGTTAGTTGAGCAAAATTAAGTTTACTCACACTATGGAGCAGATTTACATATGGTCGAATATCGAGGGTTAATTAACCCTCGATATTTGACTGCTGAATGTAAATCCTTTGACTTCAAATATCGAAGTCGAAGGTTTTAGCGCAAATAGTACGATCGAAAGAAAAATCTTTCGATCGAATGATTAAATCCTTCGATTCGAAGGATTTTAATCCATCGATCGACCGATTTTTCTTCGACCAAAAAATTGCTAGGAAGCCTATGGGGACCTTCCCCATAGGCTAACATTGCACCTCGGTAGGTTTTAGGTGGCGAAGTAGGGGGTCAAAGTTTTTTTTAAAGAGACAGTACTTCGATTATCGAATGGTCGAATAGTTGAACAATTTTTAGTCGAAACGTTCGATTCAAAGTCAAAGTCATAGTCGAAGGTCGAAGTAGCCAATTCGATGGTCGAAGTAGCCAAAAAAAACATTCGAAATTTGAAGTTTTTTTTTATTCTATTCCTTCACTCAAACTAAGTAAATGGGCCCCTATATGTATTACTTAACTTTTGTTTCCTTCAGTCTTGGAATTCCCAATCATAGTAAGCTGGCAGGTGCTATTTTGTGACAAGGCAATTTGTTGCCCCATTTGTCTGCCAGAATCGGGGACCTAAAGCTCATGCATGGTACCATACACAATTATAGAGTGTGAGTAGGGAGGGCGAATGTAAGAAGTGCAGTGACATCTAGGAAGTACTGAATGGAAAGTGAAAGGAAGTGACTGCCTCGCCTCTATGCCTGAGGCTACATGATTGACAGCTGAAACTTTTAAATGAGTTTATAACAGGTATGGATGTTTTAAAGAAAAAAATAATTTGGGTTTCATGTTTAATTTGCAAAGGACTTTCATTATACAACTTTTTATGTGTGGGTGACAGGCCCACTTTAATCCAAACTAAAATACAATCAATCCTTACTGAAAGCAAAATCAGCCTATTGGGTTTAATTTTTACATGATTTAATAGTCAAGATACAAAGAGCCAAATTACAGAAAAGATCAGTTACCGGAAAACCCAGGTCCCAAGCATTCTAGATAACAGGTCCCATACCTGTAATGAAATAGTACCATGTACTTGTTGGCAACTAAGCTGCATAAATCCATATTTGAAGCAAAACATTTCGATTGGGTTATTTAATGTTTAACTAATTTTTAGCAGACTCAAGTTATGGTGATCTAAATTACAGGAAAGATAATAGATACTGGATAGTAAATCCCATAAATTTACTGTTTCAAATGCTGTGTGCAAAAGCAAGCACACATATTGTCAGCAGCTCAGGGCATGTTGCCAGTACTGGGTTTACCATTGCCCCAAATCAGCAAAAAAAGATAAATTATATGGGATGTGCAGGCAAAGCAGCAAACCCAGAAAGTGAAGGAGCCAGAAGAGCAGTTGTGGTCAGTTATTTCTTCTTATTGGCTGAAGAACTGAATAGCGTCAATTTAAAGGGGTGGTTTGGGTGCAAACTTTATGATCACTTTAGTACACCATAAATACTGGCTTTTTCAAAAGCTTTTTATTTTTTACCCTTTTTCTAAGAATAAAAGTTTTAGTTTCCACCATCTCGTGTTAAACATTAGCAACTCTGTAAAAGGCAGGGGGCGGCCAACTGTCTTTACTTATTAAATTTGCTACATTAGTTTATAGGTAGATTTTTCAGACGTAAAAGAGGTTTTAATTAAGATCCCATAAACAATGTTCAGTTCTGCAAATCCTGGATGGATGTGGGATGCATAGTTTAAGGCAGTGATCCCCAACCAGTAGCTCGTGAGCAACATGTTGCTCTCGGTGTCCTCAAACCAGGTGCTTATTTTTGAATTCCAGACTTGGAAGCATGTTTTAATTGCATAAAAACTAAGTATAGTGCCAAGTAGAGCCTCCTGTAGGCTGCCAGTCCACATAGGGGCTACCAAATAGCCAATCACAGCCCTTATTTGGCATCCCCAGGAACTTTTTTCATGCTTGTGTTGCTCCCCAACTCTTTTTACATTTGAATGAGGCTCAATGGTAAAAAAGGTTGGGGACCCCTGGTCTAAGGCAAACAATGAGCTGACTCTGAAGATAAATGCACTGCATTGAGTCGAGTGCAGGCACATAGAGGATCAAAATGCCTTGGCCCCAAAATCTGTCCATGAAGCCCCATGTGGCATTAATGCTTGGGTACTGGCACACAGTAAATGTTGTCACTTCATCTACTTTATCATGGGTAACAAAATAACATTTCAATTGTGTAACTGCCATTCCCATTGACACTGGTTGAATTTCCTTACGTTTTGTCACCTACGCTAGAAGACATACCCCCATATTTAATAAAAGGCATTAAGTTTGCCCAGGAACAGTAACCCATAGCAGATGTTTGCTTTTAAACAGGTGACCAGTAAATGCTACCTGCTGATTGGTTGCTATGTGTTACTGCTCCTGGGTAAACGCAGTGCCTTTTATTGCATAACACCCATAAACTCTTAAAATCATCATGTCACTAAAAATTATTTATGGAATCTTTATGCATTCCTGAGAAATTAAACATTCTGGAGGGTCAAATCTGGTGAACTAGCCTCCAGCTGCCCATCATAACTACTGGAAAGGGTAACTTAATGCAACTTAATTGCTTCCAAAAAGAGAACACTATTGCTACTACTTTCTTCATCGGTAAACACAGCATAGAGCAGCAAATTCAAAGGGGCAAGAGTTGCTAAAATTCAAACACGGATAAGTAATAAATTTCCATTTGAATTGTATCCGTTTTTTAACCCTAAACCGAGAGTCTGGAAAGTGTTTTATCAAACTGGAACAAACACCTTTGTAAACGGTCCAATTTTTGTCAGTTCTTTCATATTGGTTGTTACAGTTTAGCAACGGTACCGGATACACTATTGATCGAGCAAGTCCCTAAATAAAGTCTGCAGAGGACTTATTGTGTTGTAACCTAGAAAATGACAAATAAATAGGAACTGATTGTTAGCTTTCTGCTGTACAAGCAGTAACTGTTATTTGTGGTGCTGATTGTGGTTATAAAAACAAGTTCTTCCCTGAAGCTCTCCATTTCAGATTTCATCCTTACATGCCTAATAACTACACCCTTTACCTCCACATTCCTTAAATACCCTCACTTATCTCTAGATCCTGCCCCTTAGAACTTGTCAAACACTTTTTTAGGGGGTTTGACCTTAGAAATATGTCCTTACATTCCATAAAACATGCCAGGACACATGCTGGTCCATGGATAAAACCTTTCTCCAAGTAGAGAAAATACTTTGCTTAAAGGGACGTTGACTCAGTTTCCCTTCTGTAAGATAATGTTTAGCAAATATATGGGAACTGATGAAAAATAACAACTTTGCTCTTCATAGGGTTTCCATAGGATTTGTCAACTACAGCTGTTCTATATAGCCTACCAACACACAAGCAAAACTTTTCCTGAGGTTTTATTTGTCCTTAATAATATAAATATACTGTAGCTCAATTAAGCAAGGAATGAAATACTAGGCCGAACTTCTAGATCATTTGAATCTTTCTGAAGCAAAGCTTACAAAGTTTAGAAAATAAATAGCACCAGGTAAAAGATAGCAAAATGACAGGGGTTGCTCTGTCTATTCTCATTGGTGCCTCAGTAGACATTTTGGAGGACAGAAAATGGGTCCTGGCACTAGTGCATTCTCAGCATGGAGCAGTGTTCCATGAAACAGACCCTGAAATCTCAGCTCAGTCAGTCAGGATATCCGCACACAATATATTGAGTCCAATATTTATAAATGTGTATGAAAGATGGGTCAGAATAATAAGGAGAAGGAAAGCTACTGAAGCAGTTTATTGCCAATAGATTAGCGACAATAGTGCAAGATAGAATGCTATATTTATTCTGCAGAATGCTTTACCATACTTGAGTAAACAGCTCTAGAAGCTCTCTGTTTGTTTAGGATAGCAGCTGCCATATTAGCTTGGTGTGACATCACTTCCTGCCTGAGTCTCTCCTTGCTCACTCATAGCTCTGGGCTCAGTTTACAGTAGAGAGGGGAGGAGGGAGGTGGGAAAAGGGAGGGGGAAAGGGAGAGCGGAGCAAACTGAGCATGCTCAAGCCTTAGCCTTGGAGGTTTATGCTGAAAAGTGGAAGTCTGATACAGAAGCCCATGTGTACACAATAGAAGGAAAGAAATGCAGTGTTTCTTTAAACAGATTACTCAGAGAAGCAGTACTTCCCTGGCATGTGCCACATGACACTGGTACTGACACTCTGACCCTACACAAAGGGAACCATATAGGGACACCTAAGAACTAGATGGCAGAATAAATGAAATGTGCTTCCCCTTTAACTGCGAAATATTCCATTCTGCTGCTGTATTATATCAGCAAATTGCCTGTTACTGTTTGTATCCTTCTAAATAATTTCTGTGGAAATTAAAAACGTACCCAGACAATAAGGAGGAACGCAATAAACCGGCTGCCAAATGAGCCATTGTTTGCGGAATCTGAGAGCCTCTGCAGAGAACGAATGGATTCCATGCTAAATTATTAACTGAACGGAGATGAGAATTTCAGAAAGCGACTTCGGTTCTGATCTCTGCCATTCCAACAATTATCCTTAGAAAATGCTGACAGCACTGTCTGGGCGGCAGCTGAGCAGCAGCTGGGTAACACTATTACATTCCTAGCAGCAAAACCGCGTTTTTAATAAAAATGCCTAATGCACTCATTTTATTGCATTACACAGGGTAGCCAGTTTTAAAAGAAGTCATTTAAAGGGATACTGTTATGTAGTGTTGTAACTGTAACTATAGAGCTTTAGCTGCAGTCACTTTTTGTACTTACATAGGGGAAACCACAGCCAATCAGAAGATAACACAGATGGTGTAGATATGATGGATTAAATGGCCAAGTAAAGTTCACCTTAAACTTACCTTATCTTACACTGAATTTTATACAGTGCTTGAAATTAATTAACAGATGTCCTGGTAAGTCTGGACAAGTTATACCCAAAGTCACTGAAGAAACAGATTCAACAGAGTGTAATGTCACTGGGTAGGAAGTGAATCTATGCTGAAAAAATCCTGCTTATAAAAATGGGAACTGTATCCTTTAATCTAAACTAAATGTAGTTTCTTTACCAAATGTTGATCACTTTAGGGCCACTGCCATTTGGAGTTATACAGTCATCCAATAAAGCTTTAGAACAAAAAGAACTGTATGAGCACCAGTAGCTGTGGACTGAGGAAAAGGGGAGGCTGAAGGGTTCCCTTGAAATATTCCAGAAAGGCTCACTGTGATTGGCAGCTCTCTAATAAAGTGGGCAATTCATAGCACTATGGGGGGTTGTCAGAGACAACATAATATCTGAAGGTTATTAAGATGTGGTTAGTTATATAATAAAAGCTGTTAGCTATGCAAGGATGTGGCTATGGCTGATAACTACAATTTCCATTCTTACCTGATCTGTAACGCTCATCTCTAGCTCCTCCGGATCGGCCTCGATGGTACTTAGAAGAAGATTGCGTAGGAGCAGCAGGTGATCCAGTTGTTTGGTTTCGATTTTCTTTCTGTAGTGCTGGATCAACACCTGAAATGAAAGAGCCATATGAATTACAGTGAGCATCAAAGCAAAACCCAAAGCAAAAAAACACCAGTACAATTCATTTTTACATGGAATGAGTATGATATATTTTCCATGGCATTCATTTAGTCTTATTGAATGAGAGTTAAGTTCTAATGAATTCCAGAGACTTGTGCGCAAAGGCCTGTCCTATAAAGAAAAATAACTTGCTATAAATGGAGGTTGTTTCAAACAACGCAGGATGGACATAAAGTTCAAGTTCTCTTTTAGATTGTAAGCTCTTTTGGGCAGGGCCCTTTTTAAAGGGGTGGTTCACCTTTAACTTTTAGTATGTTATAGAATGGCTAATTCTAAGCAGTTTTTCAATTGAACTTCATTATTTATTTACTTTTATAGTTTTTTTTAATTATTTGCCTCCTTCTTCTGATTCTTTCCAGCTTTCAAACAGGGGTCACAGACCTCATTATTATTGTTACTTTGTAGTACTCATATTTCTATCTAGGCCCTCTCCTGTTCATATTCCAGTCTTTTATTCAAATTGATGCACAGTTGCAAGTGTAATCTGGACCCTAGCAACCAGCTGCAGAAATTGCAAACTGGAGCTGCTGAATAAAAAGCTAATTAACTCAATAAACATAAATAATGAAAAACAAGTGCAAATTGTCTCAGAATATCCCCTCAGAATGTGCTCCCCACAGCAAATGTATTTCCTTCCTTTCTAAACAAGGTTAATGAGCAGCCCTGTGATATGTGCACATTTCATCACACAACATGGAAATGCTGCTCTCTCATTAATCCTTCCTTTGCTGACTCCTGCCTACATGTCAGCCTTTCATTATATATATATATATATATATATATATATATATATATATATATATATATATATATATATATATATATATATATATATATATATATATATATATATATATATATATATATAAATGCTCAGAGTGTCTGCACTCAGTCTTTCATGCATGAAGCAGAGGTGCAAGATCAATACTTGTGATATAAAGCAATGAAGGATCAGCGCACTCTTTTTGTTAGTGAATGAAGTGTTTTTACTGGTAATATACGGATATAATGCTGTGTTACCAATAAAAACACTTTGTTCACAAGCAAAACGAGTGTGCTGATCCCTCATCGCTTTATATATCCATGAATATCCTGTATTATGTCTGTATAAACAATGCTTAGTGATATCATTTCTGTCACATGACTTACTGAAACTTGAGTATTATAATAAATAAATGACCCCCTATTGCAAAATATGAAGATATTAGGAAATCCTTATATTTTACAAGAGGGGGTACTTTATTCACTATACACACACACACACAGAGATACACAAGGGACTAGTTAACAGATTACATGCCGCTGCATAGTAAGATCATTGCTACTAAAAGCAATGTCTATCTGTCCCTTGCAATTCTCTGCGCTGCTGATTCTGAGTATTGAACCAATGTAGCAGAAGCCAGCTATGGTTGCCAACTTTTCTAGATAAAAATTACAAGCCTTCCTATAAATGTATCCTTCTTCCATATTAATAAGATTAGTAACATTTTTAACAGCCAGGCCAGTTAAATACCAGCCAGATGGCAACCCTAAAGGCAGTTATTTGGCAAGACCTGGAAACATGACTGGAGACTGACTTCTCCTACATTGTTTCATTACACTGAACAAGTGCAAAGAATAGCAGATTCCCCAATACAATAAATACAATTGATAGTGCTTACTGCACTCAGCCTATCAAAACAAGCAGGCATAACCAGCCTATAGCAAAAAGAAAAGGTGAAAGGGAAATGGCTTTAATCCCTTCACAGCAAGGGGCACAGCAAATACCTGTATATCATGCAATGGAAATAACTGGTACGGTCAAGTAAATGCTAGTAAATAAGAAAGGCAGTACTGTCTAATTTTTCTCATGTAATGGATCACTGTGTCAATACACTGTATGTTCAGGAGCCAGATTATATTAAATTATGGTCATTTACAAACTAATCTGGATTAGGATGACCCCATCCTAATCCAGATTATTTTGTAAATTACCATAATTCAAATTAAATTAAAATTCCAGGAGGGCAGTTTGAAAGCCGTGCTTATGCATCTTGATTATGCAAATCCTCATAGATAGTGTTGCATAACTAGCAAGGAATTCTCAGTCATTCATTTAATTGCAGATATATGTCCCCCTAAAATAGTTTTACAAGTGAACTGAATAGAAAAAGATACAATATTTATACAGTAGGTTAACCATCTTCCATTTAGCACAATAAATAGCGGACAAAGTAGGAAAACAAAGCTTTTTTATGCATTGCTAAATCAATAGGCTGCACTGCTGGATACCTAAATGCCAAAAAGGTAATCAATAGAAAAGCACCCACAGCCACTCATTTGTTCAGATTATATACTGTCATCATATTTTACAAAAGAAACCTAAATGGAAATGATATTTAGAAATAGTTATTTTCCTACAATATTGTCAGGTTCCTCTTCTATACTGTGTTTGAGTTTGTGGCTTGCCCCCACATATATCAGCAACACACACTAGTAATGTGAGAGTATCTCCAATACCTGTGAAACTAGCAAGTGGTGGGCAATATCTGGCAAGTGGTGGGCAATATCTGGCAAGAGGTGGGCAATATCGGATCCTAACGATGGGTAACGGGCGGTCGGATCGCGGGACAGCATCAATGAACAGATGCGCCCGTGATCTGAAGGGATTTTTAGTCTGGCCAGATATCGATCGGGGAAGCCCGTCGGAGGGCTCCGTACACAGGTCAATAAGCTGCCGACTTGGTCTGTCGGCAGCTTTTATCGGACCGTGTATGGCCACCTTTAGAAAGCAGCAGTGAGCAAGCAGGCTGGCAGCATCTCTTCATTTACAAAGAAACAGATCAATCTAGAGATTTAAGGAGGCTCAAGTCAGATTAAATGGAAGCCCTTCCTGCTGTTGATCAGTATGAGTGGCATCATGTTAACTGATGTTTCCAAACTAAATACAGCAATCTCTCCACTCTGGAAATGTGCATAATTTCACCCTAATTTTTACAAGTGTTTTTACTGTTTTTAGTCACTAGATGCTGCTGTCCAGCAAACATGGTCAGTAATATCTGCAGTGCCATAAAGGGATACAAGTATCAAAGGATAAAGACTGACTACTGGTCTGCCTCTTAATCAAGAAGAACAAGTTACATTTACATTGCAGGTTTATAAAACTTGAAGAAGACCAGATAAGCTTATTATATTATCAGGAAAAAAAAATGTTTCTCAAAACGAACTGAAGGGGGGCAAAAAGACAACAGTTTGTAACTCCCCACAGCGGCCGACAGGGAATCAGTACAGAGCAGCTGATAGTACAGAGCAGCTGACTGAATGTGCTCAACCCCTATATGCAAGTTTGTGGCAAAATCCAAATGGATAAATTGCCATACCATTTCAGCTGGGCTGTAACTTACTCATACATATACACACATTTACTGAGAAAACAACAACAGCATTGAGAGAAAAGGAGAACGTTGTGACGCCTTATTAAGTACCTGTAAACATTTTTTGTGTGTTCCACAATGAGTTGCCTGCCCCCACAAGTAATAACTTTTGTGCAGCAGCACAGACTAGAATTGGGGCAATTCTCTCCCTTAGGAGACAGATAAAATAAAAAACATAAAACATGACATTAAAAGTCATTCTCCTATAATTTCAATACATTAATTTACCTTCAAGCCTATCATACCATCCAGCCCCACAATATGGGAAGCAGTAGCTAAGAGAGAACCCCAATATGGAGCCCACACTAAGGAAGACTGGGACATAATTGAGGACACAATACAAACATGCTGCTCTGTACGCTGATCTTATATTGTTGGCCAGAGATTCTTAAGCTTTCGGTCGGTACCCCAAAAAAGGACTCCTGGCTGTTTAGGTTGGGTTTCAATGAACCTCTTTAATAACCTAAAATGTCTCCCTATAGAGCAAAATTGCAAGTAAACCTGGTTCTATATCAATTTTCAGAGGAATAAGCTGATTCTGCAACGTTCACAAGGAAAGGGACTTTCCAAGTTATTTTTACATTTCTAATCCTAAAATATAGCACTACATAACTATCCAAAAAAACTGAAAAAAAAAGTAATATTTGCTTCTGGAAAGTGCTGATGCACACAGAAAATCCAGACAGGATCAAATCTTGTTTCCTTGTAGGTCAGACAAGGACGTATGAAAGAGGTGGAACAGATTTTTTTTTTTTTAAACAAGAGAAAAGAATTAGCCATGCATGAATTACATGAAGGACAATTCAGGTCAGTGATTTCCAAGGGTACTACAGGGATAAAAACATGGCCCCTCAGGGTTACTCAACTGGGTAAAGATGCCCAGCCCCAGGCTTGTTTTCCATGACAAACTAAAAACTAAAATGTGTTAAAAATATTGGGGATGGACTTATGATTAGAAAAACAATGGCTGGCATTCCAAAACCTATAAAAGTATATGTATGTATATATGTACAGAAAAATAAGAATAATATTTTTTTGTGAAATGAAATACAGGTATGGGACCTGGGGTTTCCAGATAATGGATCTTTCCATAATTTGGATCTATATACCTTAAATCTACTAGAAAATCCTGTAAACATGAATTAAACCCAATAGGTTGGTTTTACTTCCAATAAGGATTAATTATATCTTAGTTTGGATCAAGTACAAGGTACGGTTTTATTACAGAGAAAATGAGTCTATGGGAGACTGACTTTCTATAATTCAGAGCTTTCTAGATAAACGGTTTCTGGATAATGGATCTCATACCTGTACTGGTGAAGATTTTAATACTGGGGTTATTTTATGCTTAGCCATTATTACACCAGAAAGTCTTCTAAACCTTTGCAATGCTACCCTAATTCAGCTCTTAATCTTGAATGAAAGTGCACTTTGCTTTTATTTATATTTATTATTGTCTTGACCTGTTTGTTCTATTGATGTATTGTTCTGCTAATTATAAAAAATTTACATACAACAAAAAGGCTTTATGTCCACACTCTTCTTTATTGTCCATTGCAGCACACAGATAGATCACTAGGTGGCAGAATGACGATGTATTGTCTCGGTTAGGAATATCAGTCAATGGATGTTTAACCGGAATGCACTCATTGCAGATAGAGTAAGAATACCACATAAGGGAGGGCACATTCATTTACATATAGCCTCTAGTCAACCAACCTCCACCCTCTCCTGCTTTATAGCTATGAGAGATGAGTGCCTGTGAAATAGTCTAACAGTAACACACACACTAGCTTGAGCTCGTGCTCTTCCTTAAAGAATCGTTTCATTAGTCAGATACAGGGGCTTGAAAGTTTGCAAGGGTAAGCAATTAAAGTTTGGCAATTAAATATTTTATGTTGCTGTGTTTTCCTTCTATTTACTGTAGATTCTAATTTACAATATTTAGCCAATGTTTATTTATTTCTCTGTCATAGTGGGGAGATAATCTGCCATATACTGAGAAGTACACAGCCTTTACTCAGTAAAGGCTTTGAACAGGCATCCACACAATGCAGCCCCAGGCAAGGATAGGTGATAGGCTCTGGGGAAGGAAAGGCAGTTCATGGCAAGAAATGATGGCAGCAGTGCAAGGCACACAGAGGAGATGCTAAGCAGACTAATGTGCAGTTCAGTTCCAAGCCAGGCTCTCTAGGCATTTGTAAAGCTATTTAAATGCAACTGTCTGCACAGAGACTCCATCTGCTTGTGTTCAGAGAAATGTCTCCCAAATGCAACTGCCTGCGCAGAGAATCCATCTGTTTGTGCTCAGAGAAATGTCTCCCAAATACAACTGCTTGCACAGAGACTCCATCTGCTTGTGTTCAGAGAAATGTCTCCCAAATACAACTGCTTGCACAGAGACTCCATCTGCTTGTGCTCAGAGAAATGTCTTCCAAATGCAACTGCCTGCACAGAGAATCCATTGATTATGTTGAAAAACATGTCTCCTAAATGTAACTACCTGTATAAGAGAGGAGATTAGTGGAAGGCCACCAGGGTAGCCGCTGAGTAGGGTTGCCACCTGGCCAGTATTTTACCGGCTTGACCGGTAAAAATGATGGTTGATCCCAATGTTATTAATAGGGAAAAAAGATAAATATAGAGGAAGGCCGCTATTTTTTTCCAGAAAAGGTGGCAACCCTACCCCTGAGATATCAGTTGTGATGTCATATTGTTGTCTGTGATGTGATATTATATCAGCCTCAGAAATTGGGTGTGTTATTCTAGTTTCAGGGTTAGCTCTAGTCCTTCATGAGGTACTGGAAGGCGGGCGAGTAACAAGGTTTCAGTGCCAATTCCTTGGCAGGTTCATAACCTGTGATCCAGAGAGCTGTAGGGTGCTATTTGTTCCACTTCTGGTACATTTTCTTGTTTGCCCCAGGCTTCAGGGCATCAAGATAGCTACATAATCCCAGGTTGTGCATTTAATTGAACCACAATCCACATACAGGCATGGGATCCATTACGCGGAAACTCATTAACCAGAAAGTGGCACATTATGGGAAGGTCGCCTTCATTTCACCCAAATAATCCACTTTTTCTCTCCATTTGCTCTGCAATAATAAAACAGTATCTTGTACTTAATCCAAAGGAAGATATAAATAATCCTTATTGGAGTCAAAATGGTCCTTTTGGGTTTATTTAATGTTTAAATTATTTTTGAATAGCCATAAAGTATGGAGATAGATATTAGGGAAAGATCCCTTATCTGGAAAACCCCAGGTCCCAAGCATTCTGGATAACAGGTCCCATACCTGTATTACAATTTACAAAACCTAAGTAAGCTCTGACAAACATTTACCAGTTAGTATGAGAGTGATGTAAGATTCTTACTTTCCCTTGAATGCTGCTGAGCTGTGCATGGCTGTGCAAGCCTTCCTTCTAGCCATGTATCTGTTTATTTTTGTGTACACAAGACAATAGCCTCAGCCACAGCCAGATACAACCTATCATGTAGAGTTGGAACACACAGCACATCTCATACAGTTGGTATAAATGAGAACTAAAAACGTTGCTTCTACACATAAATCATTTCTCCACAGCCATACTTATATAGGCTTGGATGTGACCCAAATCATTCTTTTTACTTCTTTTTTTGCCTTAATTAAAAAACTCTGAGCCGTGTCAAGGGAACAATCATTCTACAGATGTTTTCTTCAGGAATAGAAAACCCATTCTCAGGGTTAACTGCCCCCTTCCCTCACTCCCTGCGGGAGGTTCACGAAGAGGAGAAAAAGCTCTCCAAAGTATAAAAGCTCAGCCAAGTTCTAGTTCTGCCTCATTCTCTTGAACGGGAATAGCCTTTATACTAGCAAAGACATGGAAATGTTGTATCAATTAGACTGTGTCTGCCAATCCTCACAAGTCTACTCCTGGATCCCCAGATCCCTATTTTTCCTACAGAGGTCAGGTTTTCTCCCCCCAAAGACTATTCCCTCTCTATTGATCGACAGCATGCTCTCACTCCCCCCCCAGCACAGTTCTATGACCCGTTTAATATTCCCAGGGAGACTGCTCAGCTCTACTGCTATAGTCAGAGACTTTGCCCATTAGGCTTGCAGTGAAACAGACTGGCTATTGCAGAACTGCCACTAATGTGCCAGTGCATGGATTAATAATATTAATGATGTTAAACAAGCAACATATCAGCAAGATTCTTCCATTATCCAGCTTCCCACTGATCAATCCCTGGAGTATGGATGAAGATTTGAAGATGGCCACCTCCACAGTATAAATAAGGGGCATGTTGTAGAAGACATAGAAGTTCTACTTCTGTCACATTCCCTGCTTAATAAATATTTTATTTGATGACCCCCTCAACTAGTTTTGCACAGACCAGAGATTGCTCTTCAAGGCATAAATATAGACACAATTCTACCTGAACTGCACTGTGTCATAACATACCTTCTTACTTCTTACTGTGACCAGAATGGGCACCTAGTGCCCCACCATATTACCAGAGAATAACTGTGCCTGTCTTTTAAAGTTACCACTATGAAAGAATGCTGGCAGCTTCCCAATGTAATCTGGAAACATTTACAATAAAACTGCATCTTTGGACTCTCAATATTTCCTTTGGTACTTGGCCATTACTACCCACAATTATAAAACATTCATAACTTTATAAGATATTTCAGCAAAAATAGTTTCCTATATGTTTCCTTATTTCTTCCTTCATTAACTTTCCTTTGTTCCTTCCTCCTCTGCTCATTTCTCCCACAACCACATTCCCTTCCCAGAGACTATTATCACACTGTTACTATAGACACCATCTCTCCCTACTATACCTGCTATCCCACAGTCACTGTCCCTTCCCAGAGACTATTATCCCACTGTTATTAGGCACCATCTCTCCCTACTATACCGGCTAATACCACAACCAAAGTCACTTCTCAGAGACTATTATCCCACTGTTACTATAGGCACCATCTCTCCCTACTATACCTGCTATCCCATAGCCACAGTCCCTTCCTAGAGGTTATTATCCCACTGCTACTATAGGCACCGTCTCTCCCTATTATACCTACTATCCCACAACCACATTCCCTTCCCAGAGACTATTATCCCACTGTTACTATAGACATCATCTCTCCCTACTATACCTGCTATCCCACAACCACAGTCCCTTCCCAGAGACTATTATCCCACTGCTACTATAGGCACCATCTCTCCCTACTATACCTGATATCCCACAGTCACAGTCCCTCCCCAGAGACTATTATCCCACTGTTACTATAGGCACCATCTCTCCCTACTATACCTGATATCCCACAGTCACACTCCCTTCCCAGAGACTATTATCCCACTGTTACTATAGGCACCATCTCTCCCTACTATACCTGATATCCCACAGTCACACTCCCTTCCCAGAGACTATTATCCCACTGTTACTATAGGCACCATCTCTTCCTACTATACCTGCTATCCCACAGTCACTGTCCCTTCCCAGAGACTATTATCCCTACTGATACTATAGGCACCATCTCTCCCTACTATACCTGATATCCCACAGCCACACTCCCTTCCCAGAGACTATTATCCCACTGTTATTAGGCACCATCTCTCCCTACTATACCAGCTAATACCACAGCCACAGTCCCTTCCTAAAGGTTATTATCCCCACAGTTACTATAGGCACCATCTCTCCCTTCTATACCTGCTATCCCACAGCCTCTTCCCAGAGACTATTATCCCACTGTTACTACAGTTACTATCTCACCCTATTGAAACGTGGGAGAATATTTTTTATTAATATTTTAGGACTCAAAACTAAAGCAGCATATGATTTGAGAAGCATGATGTAAAATATCAGAGACACAATAGCATAAGTTACATTTTGCCTAGCTTGGGAAATGTAAGTCAAGACAACGGTACTCACCAGGGAATAAGAACGTATTAGTTAAAGTATTTACAGAAAGGGATTTAGGGAGATTTAGAGTCATCAAGTGATTATCACATTGTGGATGTGCAATTACAGCTCTAATTTTAGTAAGGGAAGTTTGCCTACTAAACTCACAGAAAACAGAATAAAGTTCCCCCAAAAAAGCCAATGTCACAGCAACAAAACCAAGGAAGAAGCTTATGCCTATTAGTCAGTCCCTGGAGGTGTGTAGCCGTCTACTGTAATTAACCCTTGTGTATAGGGAGGAAACAAAGCCAGATCAACTGCTTATAAAGAGAGGTTTAAGAAATACAATGAAACATAATTACAGAAACTCTGACCTAAGGCTATACAGATATATGCAGCTCTTTCTAGTTGCCCAGCTAAAAGCTTAAAGGAAAACTACACCCCCAAAATGAATACTTAAGCACCAGATGGTTTATATCAAATTAAATGGCATATTAAAGAATCTTACCAAACTGGAATATATATTTAAGTAAATATTGCCCTTTTACATCTCTTGCCTTGAGCCACCATTTCGTAATGGTCTGTGTGCTGCCTCAGAGATCACCTGACCAGAAATACTTCAACTCTAACTGTAACAGGAAGAAGTGAGGAAGCAAAAGACACAACTCTGTCTGTTAATTGGCTCATGTGACCTAACATGTATGGTTTACATTTTTTAAAATGGCAATTTTCTATTTATGATTACCCACTGGCACATACTACTAAAAAAAAGTATATTATTATGAAAACGGTTTATTTACATGAAGCAGGGTTTTACATATGAGCTGTTTGCTGTTTATTCAATATATTTTTATAGAGACCTATATTGTTCGGGGGATATAGTTTTCCTTTAAAGGGGATCTAAACTTCAAATGAATTGATGTAAACTGTCATTTTTAGCTGTTTCTGAGATGTCTGCATTTTTAAACTGTAAACAATGTAAGACAAGGCAGCTGATTAACAGATCTGTCTTTGCTGGGAAATGAAGACTTTGCAACATTGTTTAAAAAAGCTCCACAAATACAGCTTTCAATAGCAATTGTTTTTACAAATAACTTTGAAATCACTTATAAATGTTAATACATTTATATTGAAAAGTTGCTTAGAATTATGTTTTCTTTTATTAGGCGATTTTTTTAGGATTCCACTTTTTTGGAATGTCCAGCCTAGATCATTAGGTATAAATAAATATTCAAAGAAAACTCTGATAAGGAGCTGCCATAGTAGCAATAGATATGAAGTGAGTCTTACTTATCTGTGTGGATAGGTGTGGAGCTGCCATACTATAAAACATTTAAAAATACTGTCTTAGTAACTTGAAAATGGCTTAAACAAACAATATGTTTTCAACAAAAAGACCTATCATATATGGGTCTGCCTTTGGTATAATAAACAAGAGGCCTGTAGAAAACAATGATTTATTCCAGAAACTAAATGGCCAGTAGAAAGCCCTTTTCAGTACATGGGAAATTGTGTGAGGGAGTGCTGGGGATTTCTAGCTATGAGAAACGCATACTTATGTGGATCCCACTTGCGGAGAGAGAGCTGGACTCCGGCCAGAGATTCCCATGAGTTCAGTGAAGTTATGCACATGACAAGACTGTACTACTTGCTTTGTGCTAAGCAGGCAGGGAGTTAGTAGAACGTTAACACAATGGGGTTTTCCTGCAACAAAGGAAGCCAAGTCCATTTTTGCAGAAAACAGTCAGCCGGTCTGTATCATTTATTTTTTCTGGTCACAGCCTGTCTTTAGGCCACTTCTCTTTAGGTTCATTATCTATTGAAACAGCTATTCTGCTTTTTTAGCCTTTTTTTCTGCAGGAGTTAAGCCAATGAATCCATCTAGTCAGGCCATAGTTGCAAATGTTATCTAACAAACACTGCAAATGTTATCTACCCCAAACTATCAAACTCAAGGCACCCCTATGTCGCTACTTGTCTGCATTCCTCTGGATTCATATGTCAGGGGTATGACACATGAGGAGATGAGGCACCCCACCATTAATCTTCTCTAGTGCAGGTGAATAATCTCCTTGAAATGTTTTCCCAGTGGCTAACATGTGAATCGCCACTGGGAAAACATACACGGCATGACTAATTTCCGAAGTAGCAACTTCTCATTGCGTGTCCTTCACCAGTAGCAATTAGCATGTTAGCCACTGGGAAAGCATTTGGAGGAGGTTGTTTGTGGAGTGCCTAATCTCCTATAAAGCGTAGAAGGATTGGCCTCAACAGACCTCAGCCTAAGTTAAGGTGGCCATACACGGGCCGATAAAAGCTGCCGACAGACCGAGTATACGGGCAGCTTATTGGCCCGTATATGGGGCCCCCCCGACGGGCTTCCAATAAATAAACTGCTTCGGTAGCTTTCCTTCTCAACAACACATTACTTTCAATACTTTCAATTACTATCAATCTTCCAAGCCACTTTTCTTTCTCATGAGAAACTATAAACTATCACCATCTTACTGAACCTGTCTATTCCCACATATTTTCCATACTGCCTGGCTTGTTCACTTTTTCCCCCTATTCTCCTTGTGGATTCTAAACTTTTAACCTATACATATTGTTTTACTATATATCACTACAAAGGTGACAATGTACTAGAAGAAGCATCAAAGTAAGGAACAAATAGAGCATGGCTGACCTACAAATTTTTTAAATGAAAAATATAACTTCAGAATGATAACCTTCAGAAACGCAGTAGTTACACCAGACTTTTTCCAGAGAGATTTGTCTCTCGGGAGTCTTTTGGCTGATAAGTGAACTTCTCGATTAATTATGAGAACAAAATCGTTTTCTCTGTGCCAGAAAGAATATATTACTTCTATGTGATCGGTTCAAGAGCAATAGTGTTTTTATGTCCTCAGATGTTAAGTAAGAAAGTGTTTTCCAAAGTGCTTTTAGGCTTTATATGCTTAATTACTAGTGAGGCAATGCCTGGCAATCACACTAACAAGGCAATGAGTGATCTTATAACGTGAATCACAACATTGCGTTCAACTGTATCTGCAAAGCATGACTGTACTTGAAGGGAACAACCTAAATACAAAACTGAATTAAAACACCAGAGACAGAATGTCATTTTCATAACTAAGCATAATCCAAAAGTACATAGGATAAAATACATATAAATACTTTTTTTACATAAATATTAGTTTCTTATTGTTTGTCCTCCTAGCAGCTTTCCATGTGTATAATACTGAGAGAGAATAAAATTCTGTGTATGCAGATTCCCCCGAGAGCCCCCCTAACTTGGATAAATTCTATTCTCAAGCTAGCCTTGGTCACTAGTACCCTGGCCTTGAGGACAGAGCCACCTGCTTGGCTGTAAGAGCAATTGTTTTTCTGTGCTGTGGAGCGATAAATCTGTGCTCTCCCACTGGTAACACCCTTTTTATAATAACCCTGTGATCTCTTTGTTCAGAGATCTGACTTTACAAGTTCAGCATCTACAGAGCTCTTGTCAAATAAACTTTTGTCTTTTACCTCAAGTGACCTCTGTTAACTAAATTTCCAGCACAATATAGAACCAATTCACATTCAACCAGCTATTACTAACCTGCAACCCCCACAGGGCCACTACATTATTACCTTATTAGTATATACAACCTTAATGAAATGTAACAGACATAAGAGATTATGTAATATGCAACTATACTAAATGTCTACTCACCTATAGTGACCAATCATCATATTTATCGGTCACGTTCTTAAACACAAACATCGTACTGGTTGCAATAGGTTATAGCAACTGGGCAGTTTGTGCCTTTTATTATATATTTTTTAAAAAAAAATTTTTAAAAGGTGGTAACCCTAGATACCTACAGCATACCGTGATGAAAGTTTGTAATTCTGGGAACCTTATGACAATAAAAAATAAAACACTGTTTAAATCCAATAATGAGTATATTGAATATAAGAGCTTACCTTGTTTTTGGGGGATGTATGGACCCAATAGTTTTGCTCTTTTTTTCTCATAACCCTTCTGGGTGATATCACCTAAGTAACAAAACAGACATGTAAAATTGGTGTCCTGGAACAGCAACCAGTTATTTCATTACAAGCCCAGAATTCAGCCACAGAACTGAATTCAGAGCAGCATATCTAACAAAAAAACATAGTTGCATTCTTAAAAGGGTACTTCATCTTTAAGTTAAAGTTCAGTGTGATGTAGAAAGTGATATACTAAGACAATCTGTCAGCAGTCTTTAATATTTTTAATGGATTTTTGAAGCTATATGGTTGCTAGGGTCCAATTTACTCTAGCAACCTGGTAGTGGTTTGAGAGATGAATAAAGGAAAGAAAAAATAACAAAAATAAATTGTAGCCTCACCAAGCAAGAGGCAGAAGAAGTCCAATAACTAAAAAACGATGACAAACAAAAATTAAGACCAATGAAAAGTTGCTAAGAATAGGACATTCTATAACATACAAAAAGTCAACTTAAAGTTGAACTCCCACTTTAAGGGGAAATACACCCTGACAGCTTTTTTTAAAAATGTATTTGCCTAAAGGCATTATGGCAGATAACCATCCATCTGTAAATTCAAACATCAGAGTCATTTATCATGAAGTCCAAATGTGCTATCAAATTAAGACAAATAATTAGCATTTTTATTTTGCTATCTTAAGGGTAGGGACACACTGGGCGATTTGGGGAGATTTAGTCGCCTGGCGACTAATCGCCGCGACTTTTCTCCCCAAATGCCTCCCCTCGCTCTGCGCCTGGCTAAAATGGCGATTCATTTTCCGAAGTCGCCCGAAGTTGCCTCACGAGGAAACTTCGGGCGACTTCGGAAAACAAATCGCCGCGTGTGATTAGCGCAGGCGATTTTTCATTTTAGCCAGGCGCAGAGCGAGGGGAGGCATTTGGGGAGAAAAGTCGCGGCGATTAGTCGCCAGACGACTAAATCTCCCCAAATCGCCCAGTGTGTCCCTACCCTAAGAGAATTTCCAAGTGTATAAAAGTAACTAATGCACTTCCAATCCTATTTAAATTGCAAATGTACTTTTTAAAGGTTATAGAGAGAAAACAAATACCCTTTTATATTTTAATCTACACGTGGTTATATATATATATATATATATCTGGGGTTTCCGGATAACGGATCTTTCCATAATGGATCTTGGATCTTCATACCTTAAGTCTACTAGAAAATCATTAAAACATCAAATAAACCCAGTACAAAGGATTAATTCTATATTAGTTTTAGGGATGCACCGAATTCACTATTTTGGATTTGGCCGAACCCCCGAATCCTTCGCGAAAGAACCGAATCCTAATTTGCATAAGAAAATTAGGGATGGGAAGGGGAAATTTTTTTACTTCCTTGTTTTGTGACAAAATGTTACACGATTTCCCTCCCCGTCCCTAATTTGCATATGCAAATTAGGTTTCGGATTTGGTTCGGCCAGGCAGAAGGATTCGGCCGAATCCGAATCCTGCTGAAAAAGGCCAAATCCTGGCCGAATCCCGAACCGAATCCTGGATTCGGTGCATCCCTAATTAGTTTGGATCAAGTACAAGGGACTGTTTTATTATCACAGAGAATAAGGAAACTTTTTTTTTTTTTAAATTTTGATTATTTGGATAAAATGGAACCTATGGAAGATGGCTATCCTGTAATTCGGGGCTTTCCGGATAACGGGTTTCTGGATCCCATACCTGTACTGTTAAAGGTACCAATTGGTACTATTGACAATAGCCCACAGCAACAAGAAAAAAATATTACTTCTTTAATTGTTCTCAGTGTTCCGGAGACTTGGTGCTGGCCTCTACTGGTTCACAGAGCCATGGCTGAGTATTTATAGGAACCAGCATCTTTTTAAATTAAATACAAAAAAGATCATTACAAATGATCCCGAGTTAGAGTAATTCCATCTCAAATGAATCAAAACAATAAGAACAGATTCTACCTTGCACATACAATATACACCACTGAGTTCCCTGTGTTCTTCACAATGGGAAAGCCACATATATGGGTGGAATATGAGAACATTAGAATGGTTCTTTAACTGTTTAGTCATCTTTACTTTCACTTCCTTAAACACATCACCAGCCGACTATTATGTGCTGCCTGATATGAGCAGCTGAGAACTCTTGATAAAGCCCTGCACTTTAGAAACCATTAAACAATGTATGGATTCTACTATACCCTATAATATGGCATTTCCATGCTGAACACTAATTTGAAAGCTAGAACAAAGTTGCATCTCTTCAATTCCTGCTGTTCCAGAAGTTTAAATACTCATAAAGTATTTGTCCTTTTGGTGACTTGCAGGACGTGGTCATATAAGACCACCATACATATATGCCCATCTACAAAGAGTCAAATAAGAAACATGTCTTTCAAGAGAAGATAAAACCAAAGTTGGAAAGCCCGATCAATTTTATTGCCACCAGCAATGTAGGTATTGACCACAAACTTTCTAAACACAATACATCCCAGTAATAAACAACAATCCCATTCAGCTCAATTCATATAATTAAATTCACCGTTATGACCAATAATTTAAAAACAAGTTAAAAAAAAGCAGCAGTATTAGTGTTTTTAGGCAATTTGAGCCAATCCGGGAGCTTTTCAGGAAGTGAATACCATCACATGTGCCATCAGCCTTAGAGGGGAAGAAAATGTATATTATCAAGTACACAAAGCGCTCCAAAAGTGATGAGTGCCTTGGTATGACAGAGCTTAAATTATAGGTGCTTGACTTGGTATATTTCATTTGTTCATCTTTTTCATTTAGACACAAGCCAGAAGCAAACAAAGTTCTCTAGGTGTTTTGTACGTGTTTGGTGTGTGCTCAGGAAGAAATAAGGAGTTGTGTGACCTCAAGTCATTAAATATCACATCAAGCACAAGTCTTGCGTTTCCATGGCAGGTTCCACTCCATCTGCAATACAAATCCTCCGATACAGATGGGTATCATGGAGGTGTAAATTCTCCCTTGGTGAGTTATGAATAACTGAATCCTCAGCATCCAATGTCAAACTACCCTAACTCCTTTAATAACTATGCAAGATAGCAAATAGACCATCTGCAGGGTGGTATGCTTGGACGTCAGATGATCAATTTTTTTCCAATTACCAGTTTTGTGTATTTATCCTTCAATTAGTCATTCTATGTTTACTGTGTAAACCACCACTGAACAAACAGTAGATTGGTAATGAGTTAAGTATGAGTTGCCTTAATGATTTTTAATGCAATGGAAGCATTGGAAGAATTGGAATGAAATATGTGTATAGCCGCAACAATGTAAATGTGTTGTAGCCCCAAAACCAACTGTCAGTTTGCCTATGAATGAGCATTTACACAAAATGGCAAACTCTCTGTTCATGCACAGATCAAAGCAAAAGATTACTTTAATAGATATGATCTAACCATTTACTTGCTACACTATTTATTGCAGCTTTGACCTTCCCCTACAGCAGGGGTCCCCAACATTTAGGGTTCAAGCACACGGACAGATTCGGGGAGATTTAGTCGCCTGGCGACTAATCGCCTCTTCTGCGGGGCGACAATCTCCCCCTTCCTGCCTTCCCCCTGACTGCTGTCTGCTATAATGACAAAACGCCAGCGCCAATGCACTCGTGGCACTTCAATTTTCAAAGTCACCCGAAGTTGCCTCACGAGGAAACTTCAGACGACTCTGGAAATCGATTTTGTCATCCACAGTACTTGAACAGAATCCCCTATTTTCTGCACTACTTTGGGGCCTTGTTGTTTTTGCTAGTTTCAAGTACGCCAGTACACAACAAATAAGCAACCCTTTCTCCATGGTTTCCTTAAAAAATACCTAAATATTCTCGGCACTACTTAGCACACAGCATAAGACAACATAAAAAAAACCTCCTTATTCATAAAAGACAAATTCTGGGAAATGTCCCCTTCTCATGGGCAGGGCAAAGAACATAATGTAAAGGACAGTATCTGCAGTGTGACTGCTATAAGACTATTCCATCTTAATATGCAGCAGGATCAAAAGTCTCCAGGCGTTAACATTCTCTGCACGGCAAGAACCAGTTATGATGCACATGTGCAAGGCAAAAAATGTAACCTTTAATTATTATGGGGTAACTGCAACCAACCAATAAAAGAGAAGAATGTCAATTTCTTAGTTGCAGTTTCCTGCTGTGTCAGGAAGCACAATCAATCATATCTGAGCATAAACACGGATATCCTGGCTAAGTCACTTGCTACAGACTGTGGTCGCAGGAAAATACAATGACAATAAGGGTGTTCAGAAACCCAAGAAACGATCTATCAGCAGGGAGAAAAGGTAACACTAAGGACATGAGACGATCACTGTAGCAAGGCATGAATGCCAATTACTAGTGCATACAAGCAACACAATCACTGAAAGGCAGACACTAGACTTTCAATCTCAGTGGGACTTTCTGTTCAGAAATGATGAAAAGGAAATGCATACAACCAGGGTAACACTACATCAGAAGCCACAAAGCTTCCATAAATGATAGGTGACATGGACTTGATTTGTAGGGTTGGTCAGAATCCTGCAGTCAAGCTATGAAGGCTCATTCACTTACTGTAATTACCATTACACATCGAGCAAAGTACAATTTAAGATGTTTTTTCCCCCACCATTTCTCCCAAGAATTCATATGTTTAAATGCAGGGGTTGAATAGGGCACAATTGCACTGTGTCTGGCACAAGTGCATCATATTTGTCAAAACAGGCAAAACTATGCATGCACTTTGTTGTAAATCGAGCACAGTTATGCTGAGTATTTTAAAAGTCTATCTGATGTAATTTCTGCCATTGGTATGCGAGTGACATCTGAACCCAATTCTCTAGGCACAACTTTGCTGTGGTGATTGACAAAGGGAGCTGAGAGGACCCCGGAGCTACCGCCTGGTAAGGAGGTGACAGTACCTTGAGAATTCACACAGCGCAGTGTGTCAAAAGTTGCAGCAGCGCTTAAAGGAGAAGGAAAGGCCTATTTAATTGGGGGTGCCAAAAGTTAGGTACCCCCAAGTGATTATATATACTTACCACACACTCCAGGTTGGTGCTCCTATTAGCAGAAACCTGCACCGGTCCAGAGGTTCTTCCAGCGAGCACCAAAGAACGATTGGCTTCCTTCTGTCTTCAAATTTCTGGGGACACACGCATGCGTAGTAGAACGAAATAGCCGACTTCTTGGTTAAAGTCTGGCTTTTCGCACTACTGGGCATGTGCAACCGCGCCAAGAGAGAACATGGCTGAAGCCGATCCCTCCATGGTGCTTGCTGGAAGAACCCCAAGCCGGTGCAGTTTTCTGCTAATAGGAGCACTGGCCCCGGGTGTGAAGTAAGTATATACAATCACTTCCCTAACTTTTTGAATCCCACAGTAAAGAGAGCCTTTCTTTCTCCTATAATTCACTCAGTGTATATTGATTCAGTTCTATAAAGCTGCCGATCACCCTTAATACATACAGTAAGTTGCACAAGAAAAAGGCATCAATATTAAATAAAGTTCTTTAGACATGTTTGACAATCACTGCTGTTTCACCTTTAATAAGTTAATTTCTAGATTAATATAGGTTTACAGGAACCCTATTTTGTCAGGACAGGAGCAAAGCAGTGATTCTTAATACAGCTGGTTTCCAGTACAGACTGCACTACGGTTAAACACATGTACATGAACACTACGTACACTTTCCACAGAGACCAACTAAAATACACAAAGCTGAGTTTATTTATCCTGACTCATTCCAAGCCATGCTCCACTTTCTATAATATTGAGACAATCACAGAGACTTGGCTTTTCATCATTTCAAAATCAGCAGCCGTCTGTCTCCTCTGCACAACCTTTTAAGCTGGCCATACACGGGCCAATAAAAGCTGCCGACAGACTGAGTCAACGGGCTTCCCCGAAAGATATCTGGCCGAAAGTCGGCCAGATGACAATCGGGCAGGGTTAAAAGTCACCAAAGGAGCGGATCTCCTTTATTCACTGTCACTGCTGAAACTGAAACAATCAATAGACTTTAATGGGCTTCTTTGGAAAGGATGAGAATTAAATGATGTGGCAGAGCACAAAAGTTCCAAATAGCTGGTGAGTGGGTTCACTTACCCATAGCAGTTGCTAATGTAGAAGTGTCAATTTCTCCAATCTTGGAGATATCTGCCATGAATGTACCTAGTTACAAGGTACTTATTTATACACCATTAATGTACCATTCACGGAAATATATATAATTCTTTGCTTCGGTGGAGCTTACAAGGTTCCTCCAATACCACAGCAGCAAGGAGAAGGAAAGTATTTTTTTAATTGGAGGTGCCAAGAGTTAGGCACCCCAAGTGATTGTATTTACTTGCCGATACCTCGAGCAGGTGCTCCTATCAACAAAAAACTTCACCAGCCTGGGATTTTCCCAGCGAGCACCACAGAGTAATCCCCTTCCCACTTCTTCCTTCTTTGCTCAGCAGTAAAGCCAAACTTTAACAAAAAAGTTGGCCATTTTATCCTACTGTGCATGCAGAGGCCAAAAGAAATTTGAAGAACGAAGAGGTGGAAGAGGAGGATCGCACCTGGGTGCTTGCTGGAAGAATCCAGGCACAATGCAGTTTTCTGCTGATGGGAGCACTGGCCCCAGGGTATCAGGTAAGTAAATACAATCACTTGGAGGGGTCTAACTTTTGGAACCCCCCCATGTTAAAAATACTTTCCTTCTCTTTTAAATTGTCTACATAATGCCCCCCCGGCCGAGACTCAACTTTCCTTTCCTGGAAGCAAAGATATGATCCCCACCTATAGTTCTTCCTGCTAGCAGTTTTAATCCCAGTCATTAAAAAAAATTCTAGCATCCCCACAATGCACCTGGCATAACAACCTGTGTGTCCTGCTTTGGTCTGAATTAAAAGATGACAGCTTCTATATAATTCCCCAATAATAATGTTATCTGACACTTGCAAATCCCTGAAAGACTAGCAGATCCTTTGTGAGGGAAAACAAAGCATCACGTTTTAACAAAACCAGAAAGAAAAAGGAGGTTTAGAGCACTTCAAAACATGTACCTGTATCATATAACATGGCAACTATATCACATACCCAATGAGTTCCACCATTAGTCTGAAATCAGTCTAATGGAAATCAGAGTTCCTCTGCATATTCTATCATATTTTTCATTCCGTTGTTTAGCCCTTGGGTTCATCTGCATTGTAATTCCACAGGTAATACAAGTAGCCACATGCCTGTAAAGTATCTGTGCTAATCACTTGGCCACACAACATGATGGCTCCTTAGCGATAATATGAAATGATCTGATTTCCATGAGAGCAATCTTTGTGGTTTTCATTGGAGAACTGCAGGAAATATCAGCAGGGGTCACTGGCACAGTTGAGCACATCCATCTGGTCAATTAAGAATGCTTTTTCAATATGCTCCCATGAATATATTCCAACTGCACCTATTCCCCCATCCTATTGCCTTATTTAATGAATTCCCTGCAGAAAAAAGCACTGAATGTTTGACACAGAACAAGTAGATGAAAGGGAATAATTGTGCTGTGAGTGTGACACGGTTGGTGACAATACCGAGCGGGGAAAGTAGGTGTCTTCAGCATAGAAATCGCTTACCCCTTAGTCCACTGATCCCCAACCAGTAGCTCGTGAGCAACATGTTGCTCTCCAACCCCTTGGATGTTGCTCCCAGTGGCCTCAAAGCAGATGATTATTTTTGAATTCCAGGTTTGGAGGCAAGTTTTGGTTGCATAAAATGCAGGTGGACTCCCTAACAGGGTTACCAAATGGCCAATTACAGCACTTATTTGGCACCCCAAGAACATTTTTAATGCTAGTGTTGCTCCCCAACTACTTTTACTTCTGAATGTTGCTCATGGGTCCAAAAGGTTGGGGATCTCTGCCTTAGTCCATAGAGATATGAGCTGCAAGAAAAATACCATGGGCACTAATATTGTATACCACACAGACTGATGGGTGTCACATAAAATACTAAAACTAACGGGAAAGAACACACCAGCCTACTTGATACAACAATCATACCTATTGGCACTATTTTAAAATGCTATTCATGTCTATACTTCCCTTCAAAACAAAATAATGTAATGAACTCCCTCGATTTCCATTAGTTCTTAGCACTCTTGTAACAAAATGGCTTTAGCGCGCCAAATAACCTTTAATACGCATGTCAAGCTTTTAAAAGTACTTATCAGCCACTTGCCAAATTTCAGAGGCCCTTCTTATGCTTCCACTAGGTGTAATTGCTGAAGAACATCTATCCTCTCTTTAAATTTGGCATTTGAGTACAAATAGGATTCACAGAGGTTTGTCACCCTGGGGACTGTCAAGTCAGTGTGTGCAACATGCAAAATGCTCAGAATCCACCCCCATTCATTTTGATTACAATTTTATACATCTGTGGATAGAGTCCTGCAGCTGGTCAGGAAGCAGTGGATTACCTGAATAAAAACAAATGGGTAACTTGCGAGTTGCGGGTAGGATGGGATATAGATACATGTTTGAGAGTCGGGTTTTATCTATAGCAAGTTTTACTCCTTTACACATTCTTAAATGGGTTTCTGCTCCACTCACTGGATGACGTCACTTCCGGTTTGCAGCAACAGCACTTCTTTTTTAATTGTGGGCAGCAGGTTGCGGATCTGGTTGTGGATAAGGCAGGTCAGGTAGCGGGTCCAAGCGGCTAAATATGTGGGTGCAAGTTAGGGTCCTAGTTTCAAAAATGGTTTCCACGCAGGACTCTAGCAGATATAGGTCAGGTCTTTGTTGCTTAAATTGCTAAAGATTGATGACGCAAAAATTAAACTCTTTGGCCTAAATCACTAAAGTATTTTTAAAGCAAAAAAGTATTTGAAAAAAAACAAAAAACAACATGCCAACTACTAAGAGCAAGGTGGATCTATTATGCTCTAGACCTATGTGACAGTCAGTTACACTGGGCATATTCTACAGGCGTATTTGGTGTTGCTCCCCCTGGCTTCAACACAGGTGCTTGTTTTTAAATACCTGGCTTGGAGTCATGTTTTAAAGGTGTAAATATACAAATCTACTCCAACCAGGACCTCCACATGCTGGCAGCCCACATGGCACTGCAAAATAGCCAATCACATCACTTATTTGGCAACCCCAATGAGCTTGAGTGGTTCCCCAACACTTTTCTTACATTTGAATGTGGCTGAATTTATGCTCATCCAACTAGCTGCCCTTGTATGACTATAGCATGGCAATTCCTGATTTCTTTATAAGAAAAGAGAGATATAAAGAGAAAAGTCTAAGAAAATAAGGAACATGAGTGATGAGAAATGGAAAAATATTTTGCAGAGTGGGCCTGTGGTCTATGGATTTATGGTGAGCCCCTGGCACCACTGTCCAACACGGCTTCCAAGGAGTTTAAACACACCTTTGAAAGCACCTAAACTAAACTGCAGTATAAAATACCAGTTGGCAAGTAGCCGTTACGTCATAATACACTACTGCCAACTGCAGCGTCTCTCAGTGTGATATTTCTTAAATAGTGGGAATTCTATCAGCTGGCATCAGAAGTAATACAACTATTTATGCTATTCTAATGGCAAGCAAATGGAATAATCCAGGAGGCACATATTTGTCTTTTATCATTTGACGTGGAAGCCTAAAGCACATTTACAGTAGTATTCAAAGTGAGTAACTATTAAGTGGAAATTGAATCTGTGTCTGGAAGATATGCATAACTTAGTTGTAGCAAATGTCTTGCATAACTCACCTTATACACGGGTAAAGCTCTTGTTAAAGACACTGTTTATATAAAGCTGTACGGTTTGACAGGTTTCCAGAATGTCAACGATGAAGGATATGCTGTTAGTTTATACAAGTCACAATTCTACTCTCATAGCTTCACGTTTCTAAGGCACTTCCTATCAAACACGTCTTTCCATCTCCTTCACACACCAAAGCATTTCATTCTAACACATACAAATATCAATCTCGCATGGGCATAATTACAGGACAAAGGATGAAAGGTACCGACATACTAACACTTTAACCCCAATGGCCAGACCTGAGGTGGATCTCCCCATACACTTCTGGGCAAAAATTGGACACATATGGATATAGCAAACAGACCATTGACCAAAAGAAGAGACAAGATGAGCCAGTATGCATAAAACCAGAAGTGACAAAAAAACGCTTTCCCATCGGCAATTATTTAAATTGCGGGCGGGATAAATCATTTAAAGTTGGGATACCAAATACTGCATTTGCTTCTTAGCAATAAAAATTACATTTAAATTAAATTTATGACTAAATATAAAATGAAGAGTTGACCTTGGGTATTTCTAGCATTCTTCTCAGAAAATAGCTTTAGAGTGTAAAATATACTCTAACGGGCATGTCAAGCCTTTGAAGGTATTCATCAGGCACTTGCCAAATTTCAGAAACCCATATCATGCTGCCACTAATTATAACTAGACATGTATATGTGCCGGGCCTAAATTTATTAAGGTCAGGTAACCCCATTCATTAGACTATGCAGTATTGGTGACAAATTCGTTTAAGATTAGGATCAAATTTTTCACTTTTCCTTTCACAGAACCCAGCACTGTATCACTTCATTTTATGCCCACCAAACACTGCAGCTTTATTGGACACACAAAGATCCATCACAGACAAAAATCCACAGGCACCCTGAATTATGATTATGATCTCCCTTCTCAATGAACCCCCATGTTACCCACAGAAATCCAAACTAAGGCCAGAAACCAATAAATAGCCTCCTTTGAATTATTTTCAAAACTACTCTGAATCAATCACTGTAATTCTGTTTCTATAGGACAGTTGTTCATTTCTTTTCAAAGGAAGTAATCACCCAGTAATCATATGGTGAGATGTTATTCCTCATTGTGATTTGTTTTTTCAACAGAGATAATAAAGCATATGTTTAATAGAACAGAAGAGGAACTTGGTCCCATCTGGCAGATGGGTGATAATAGTCATATCTTTAGTGAGACCAGGTAAATTCTTCCTATTGTGTGAACTACTTCTTCATTTTGTCTAAATAAAAACGTTCACTAAAATACCCATAACAAATAAAATATAGTTTAAAGGACCAGAGGCACAAGCTTCGGACATTATTGCTACCTGGTCTTCTAAAAAGATAGCCAAATTACACAGTTTCCCCCAATAAGGCCTGGGGGCAGACCAATTGGATAGCGGAAGAGGCAGCCAGTGTTTGTGCTCCTGAAATCACATGAATAAGGAGAAATGCCTGCTGCTGTATTTTGCTGCAATTATGCGATTTCAGTGACACGCAGAAACTTAAATTCAAGGTAATGGCAAGGTGTGACCAAGTAACGCACTGAACTAACTACAGTAAACCAAAGGTCGACTGGTAATTCTGCAATTTTAAAGGACGCATGCCGTTCATGCATTATCTGCCTTACTTGCAACCTCCTTCAGTTAATGTGACCCCTGCTCTATAGTTATGCAATTTCTGGTTTTATGGTAGCTGTTGGTAGAAGGTTGGGTTGTGGATAAAGCCGTTGCAGGTAAGACCAGGTAGATGATACAAGCCGGTAAAAAATGCAACAAAGTAGTGTTAAGGGAGCATAGAATGGTCAAGAGAACTTGCAGTTTTATTAAATTGAAGTGTTTCAGGTTGCCAACAACCATTTTACAAGTGAAATCATCTTTTTAATATAAGGACTTTTTTTTCAAGTTCTCTTGCCTTTTGTGTCCCTCATCCGCATCACTACTAGGATGTTACAAGAAGGATTGCAAATCCTGTTTCAGGGGTTGATGTGTAGAGTCTAATAGGGTTGTGTGCTGAATACCTATTGGTTCACATAACAAAATAAATAAGAATTGTAATTTGCATTTTCAGATGTAAGAGAAATCAAAAAAAAGTGCACCATCTGTGAACAAAACATTGTCTCAATTAGTTGTCTACAGGTTTAAAGTCATAAAACTTTAAGGGTGTAGATTCGGTGTGGGGAGGCAATCCTTATTCGGCTGTAGCGGAATCCTGGATTCAGTGTAGCCCTACAAAGTAGATCACAAACGCTCAGTCATTGCCATCACAGCCATTCCCAGTCCAAACTGCTCTAATATTGAACAATTACACAAGAAGGTTTGTCACATTGATGGGATAACTAGTCTGACCAGCCTGAAAATCATATTTGAAGAAAATTGAAATGCTATGTATGTATATTGCCCCTTAAAGCAATGATAAAAAGGAATTAAAATTATAATAACATTATGCGATGCTAGTTCATTATTAATGAGGACTATTAGGAGAAGCCGGCAGACAAAATAAATACACAGAACACAACCACGCCTATTTACCTCTGATGTCATTGACTAACTACATCATCTCTGTAGAAGACAAATGTTCTCCAGTTGTTATCTATGAGTCAGCAGAAGCAAACACGGAACCTGAGCAGACAACATGAGTCACCTCCATAAACGAACTTCTAGCAGATAACTTTTGGTGTTATCATTAACTCAAGGGATGAAAACATAATTATGCCTTTTTATAGGTCCCTGGTGAGGCCTCATCTGGAGTATGCAATGTAGTTTTGGACTCCAGTCCTTAAGAGGGATATAAATGAGCTGGAGAGAGTGCAGAGACTGAGTGCAACTAAATTGGTTAGAGGGATGGAAGACTTTAATTATGAGGGTAGACTGTCAAGGTTGGGGTTGTTTTCTCTGGAAAAAAGGCGCTTGCGAGGGGACATGATTACACTTTACAAGTACATTAGAGGACATTATAGATAAATAGCTGAGGACCTTTTTACCCATAAAATGGATCACCGTACCAGAGGCCTCCCCTTTAGACTAGAAGAAAAGAACTTTCATTTGAAGCAAGGTAGGTGGTTCTTTACAGTCAGGACAGTGAGGTTGTGGAATGCACTGCCGGGTGATGTTGTGATGCTGATTCAGTTAATGACTTTAAGAATGGCTTGGATGATTTTTTGGACAGACATAATATCAAAGGCTATTGTGATACTAAGCTCTATAGTTAGTATAGGTATGGGTATATAGAATTTAATCAAAAGTAGGGAGGGGTGTGTGTATGGATACTGGGTTTTCATTTGGAGGGGTTGAACTTGATGGACTTTGTCTGTTTTCAACCCAATTTAACTATGTAACTATCACTTTATTAAAGGAGAAGTAAAGCTTAACTAAAGAAGTAGCTAGAAATGTTGTACATTATGTTTTGTGCTTCTGCACCAGCCCAAAACAACCACAGCCCTTTAGCAGGAAAGATCTGTGTCTCCAAAGATGCCCCAGTAGCTCCCCATCTTCTTTTCTGCTGATTCACTGCACATGCTCTGTGCTGCTGTCACTTACTGAGCTTAGGGACCCACTCACAATATACAATACACATAGAATATAAATGTCACAATATAAGGCTGATTAGTAATTAATATGGATGATTACTACATGGCAGCACAGAAACCAGTGCAATTAGTATGAGAATTTAATAATCAGCCCTGTAACATCAGCATATATTACTGGCCAACCTCATTTTCTACTTGATAATTTGTGACGACCCCTAAGCTTAGCTTCTCAACAGCTGCTCAGAGCCCACTGAGCATGTGAGTGTCACAGACACTTTCCAAGATGGTGACCCCCTGTGACAAGTTTGTAGTCTTGGATCATTGCTGCTATTGAGAAGCTAGAACGTTAGGCAGATGCAGTAAGTTCAATATATAAAATATCGGTATTTTTAGCCATATTCCCTTTTAGGGTTTAGTTCTCCTTTAACGACGGAGAAAGATATATGTACAACCACTACTTGTCGAGACCGTGCTCAGTGCAGAAGACACTCGTGGGGGGGGGCAGTAATACCATGAGAATCCAACAGAGACTGGTCTCCGGTAGTCGGCTATATCTAAAAAGCTGTGCATAAAATCAAACATATACTTGATAGCATGAAACACATTAATGCACACACAACCCTTTTGTTTCTGCAGTTATTTTCCTATTTACTCTCATTTTACTGAATAACAAATCAAATAAATAGGACTGGTACTGAAAACGTTTTCTAAAAAACAGAAAAAATATAGTTTCACTTTTCTACTTCCTGAGCTTTGCAAGAAAATGGAGATATGAATCTTCCAGTGCACAGATAAACCACCTGCAACGCCAGAAAAAGAAGAAGCTTTCTTCTTCACCTACACCCAGAAACCATTGCATGGTTGCAGGCACATGCGGTGGATTTCGGCATTGAAAAGTTAGAGCTAGATCAGCCCCATGTGGCATTAGGCTAGGGCTAAACAGGGCCAATCAGTCTGCTGGAATCCACTGGTTGGTTTCAGTAGCTTCTGTTTGCATCTGGAAACATTGTGTCGACTCCGACGCAAACACACACTAGGCAGATTATGGCAAGAAAACGCAAAACTTTACATGTGCGTTCGCACGGGAGCCACCACAATAGTACTGGATTTGAAAGAAGAAGGAAACTTCTACCCACGGAAGAGGCTAAAATCGGCAGACAGATTTCAGAAGGCTGATTTCTGTTTTGTGTGGCCCATAGCCTTTTGGACTTCTGGGGTTGTTTATACAGTGTTCATTATCTCTACTCAAACAAACTCACCTTATTACAGGGATAGGGAGCGGGCGTAGCAAGTATAAATACAAAACAATGATTAGCTCTTAAGAAATAAAGACAAAGAATAGAAGAATTCTGAGTACATTTTCAGAATAGGTTCTATTTATTTTGTTCACTGTGATGTGTTTTACTTGCATGCACTAGAACGCAATATTTTTTTTGGCACATTATATTATGGTGGCTATAACAATTTCCATATACAGAACTAGTTATGGAAAACCAAAGTCAAAGCCAGGACTCGGGCAGTACAGGTGTATCTGATAAAGGATAAGCAACAGAAACGTTTTTGATACAGAAAAACTGGTCTGTCTGGTTTTATAATATTCTAAACATTAATTTAAGGTGTGTAACATTAGCTACATGAGCCTTAAGAGGTACACCCTGCTGAATCCTAGAGTTTCAAACATTAAAAGCTACTGCAGGAAAATGGAGCCCCCTCTGCACACCAACGGTTACATTACTTCCACGTTACTTCCTGTAAAAATGGGGAAAAAAACTCTCCACTGAGCTCCAGAGATCAGTTCAGGGGTTTCTTTTATGACCGCAGGTACCCACAGTAAGTGTTGACTAGTTCAGTCAAGGGCAAGGTCATCACTCACACAGAAATGAAAATATTGTTGGCTAAGAACATGAAACCGCACGGCTTGGCTTGGAGGGTGGCCATTCTCTCCACTGAGACATCCCACTGCCAAACAAACAGATGAGTTCAGTGTGACCACCTATGAGCCTTTACGGACATCATCACCATTACTATTTAAAATTGAATATGTGAATATATTGTGTATAAAATTAAAATTCAAATATATAAAAATGCAAAAATGGTGACACTTGAAAGTGATAACTATCTAACCATTGAGGGCTTTGAGAATATTACAAGCAAATTATAATAGAGGCCTTTCATATTCCTATCAGCAATGCATAGGTACAGAATTTTACAAAAAGGCCACCTCCCATACATTTTAAGCAAATAATTCAACATGGTTTAAATTATATGTTCTTTCTGTAATAATAAAGCAGTACCATGTTCTTGCAGTGGCGGAACTACCGGGGGAGCAGGGGGTGCGAGCGGGCCAGGGCCCGCACCACCTCAGGGCCCCCCGGCAGTCCGTTCGCCGCTGAAAATGCGGCCAAATGTGGCCGTTTGGAGGGGCGGGGCCCAGCTGCGCGTCACGCACCAGGGCCCGCCCCCCTCTAGGATCGCTACTGTGTACTTGATTGTAGCTAATGTGCCGATATCCATATTGGTGGCAAAAAAATTGATCCAAGACCAGCAAAAAGTGTCTAAATGACATTGTGAAATGCTACTTTTCACCAATTTGAATTTTTTAACATTTCCCCAATAAACTGTTAAAAGAACAGTAACACCAAAGTATGAAAGTCTAATTTAATGAAAATATAATGTACTGCTGTGCTGCCTTGGTACAACTGGTGTGTTTGCTTTAGAAATATTTTATATAAACATGCTGATGTGTAGCCAGTCAAAGATGAAATAGGAGAAAAGGCACAGAACACACAGCAGATAACAGATAAGCCCTGTAGTATAAAATAGGATTCTACAGAACTTATCTGTTATCTACTGTGTGTCCTGTGCTTGAATGGCTGCACCCATGGCTACTCAACAGCTTGTTTATATAAACAATAGTAGTGTTTCTGAAGCAAACACACCAGTTTTACCAGTGCAGGGCAACACTGCATTATATTATTATATTATATTATTATTACTCATATTTCTAGTCAGGCCCACTCCTATTCATATTACATATAGGGTAATTTGTAGGTATGCACCGAATCCACTATTTTGGATTCGGCCGAACCCCCGAATCCTTTGCGAAAGATTCTGGCAAATACCGAACCGAATCTGAATCATAATTTGCAGATTGCAAATTAGGGGTGGGAAGGGGAAAACATTTTTTACTTTCTTGTTTTGTGACAAAAAGTCACACAATTTCCCTCCCCGCCCCTAATTTGCATATGCAAATTATGATTTGGATTCGGTTCTGCCGGACAGAATCTGAATCCTGCTGAAAAAGGCAGAATCCTGGCCGAATCCCGAACCGAATCCTGGATTCGGTGCATCCCTAGTAATTTGGACATAATTTATTTTTAAATTTGTTAGTATACAACGAAATAAAAACACAAAGACATTTTAAACTTTAAAATTGCTAAGTCTTTATTAAAAAGTAACTTACCGAAACTCCACTAGCACTCCTCTTCAAAAAAGGCAACAAGGCAACAATCCATTGTGCGGCACTCGATTTCTCCTCCCTGGCTATCTATCTCCTATAAGGGAGGAGAAATCGAGCACCGCACAATGGATCGCCTTTTCTGAAGAGGAGCGCAAGTGGACTTTCGGTAAGTTATTTCTTAATAAAGACTTAGTAATTTCAAAATTTAATTTGTCCTTGTGGGTTGTTGTTTTTTTTCGTTTTTCTAAATTTGATGTTACTGGTCCTTTAAGGTGGCCATACGCCCAAAGATGCACTGGTGAGGCCACCTATGTGCTTGGCCATAATGGGCTGATCCAATCCTTTTGCCCTCGGGACAAAAATTGATTATAATGGAGGGGGATACCTGCATTGATGCAGTCCCTGCCTTGGCAAGATTTTCAAACCTAGTTATCTCTCAGGGAGGAACCTGAGGAGGGTCCATATGTGGAAACATAAGAATTTACCCTTGGACCATGAATGTCTCAGTTATCTGATCTGAAAGAAAGGATACAGACCCTCAATTCATTTACACTGCCATAAGTCTATATAGTTTTCATCAGTTACTCGTGCCAGGCTTGCAATGTCCGCTCTGGAGTTGCCAACACTATGACACAGGCTAATGATTATATAGCTCTCTGTCAATTACTGTTTCATGGCTCTGCCCTCACCACAGACGGCAAGAAAGCAACGAGGTGCTGTAAATGCTGTATAACTGGCAAGTGTGACTGGGAACGTTTTTTTTCTTCTCATGAATACAAATCATCCAACGGAAATGATGTGCAAAAATAAAAATGTAATGGGCAGACTGACATAAACAACAGATTTTATAATGAATGGTAAAGCCAACGTCAGAATGTGCCATAGACCAGGGGTTGAGAAGCAATTAGATAAAACAAACACGTAAAATTAATTGCAAGGTTTCTGGTCTGTTCAGTACTAGGGTCTTGCGTTTGATTCTAACCAGGGCACTATCTCTGTGGGGCTTGTACTAGTAGAATCCTGCGAGGGTCCATTTTTTGCAGCCCGTACCCACAACCTAGAATCCACAACCCGGACCAGAATTCTTACCCGCTTGGACCCGCAAGTACCTTAACCGCAACCCGGAACTGCTGACCATCAAGAATCAGAAAGTGCTGTCATTGTAAACTGGAAGTGACATCATTGGAAGTAGGTGTGATCAGAAAAATGGAGTAAAAATCGCTATTGAGAAGACCCGCGGCCGACCCACTACAGCAAACCCGCAGAACCACCGACCCGCGTCTATACCCGCACCCAGAACTACCCACAACCCACAGGGTACTGCAGATTTTTGCTGGTAACCCGCGGGTACCCGACCCGCTGCAGGACACTAGCTTGTTAGTCTCTTCTGTGCACTGACCAGTTCTAATGAAGTGACACTAGTGTGTCAGCGGAAAGAAAATTATATTTTATGCTTAACTGGGGCATAGACATTTTTAATAATTTAAAGGCCATGTAAATTCAAAAATAAAATGCTGTCTAAATAAAATGGAATTCGAATCAACTTTCCAGTACAGATTTTGAATGATTTGGAAGTTAAAAGGGCTCCCTTAGGAGTTACTCCCTTGTTCAACATGAGTGCAATGAATAGGGCTTGTGATGAACTTACTTTCTGCCAATTGTTTTACCCTTCTTCTTACCGGCTGAACAGGGGGCGGTGATCTGTGCACCAGTAAGTTAATGATATACTGGACACGCCAGAGTCACTTCAGCTGGCATGTTTAGCTCACAAACCCCAGATTTTTTTTGTGTGTTTAAAACAATACAAAAAGTTCAATCATACTGCGCAGGTGGTGTAGTCTCTTATAACAATGTAGCAGAAGTCAGTCAGGCATGATTTCTACAGGTCTGTCAACCAGCCGGTTAATGTAGCATTGCTTTAAAAGTCAAAACTTCAAGCACTGCTTAGTTTGCCAGCACTAACTATATGTTAGATAAATAAATGATGTTTTCTGCATGTAGACTTTGCCACAGAACTGATAAGACTTGAATATTTCTGGAAGTACTAGAAATAAGTGATAGTTACTAGGAACTACATTTCTTCATGGAAACTTAAAGCAAATGAGATAATGATATCCATTGTAGGCAACATCCTCATAGGTTCCTGGAAAGGCTGTAAATAGGAGGTGTCCATATAAGAAGCATATTTATATAATATGTATCCCTTTGACAATATAGCTGGCAAAACATGTAGAAAGCCACTCTTCTGGAGAGGTCAACAAATTAGCTAATCGTTCACTGATTGCGCTGATCCAATCACTTGGCCCTTTGTCCTAATGACTGGATTACAACAAGTACAAGCAGGCCATCCTTGTACAAACAGGCTCTCAACATCCCGATGGGATTTTTAAACTTGCATGATCAATATCTACCTTATTTTCGGCCTATCAGTTTGAGAGGCCTGTTGGTGGGCCCCATACATGGGCCAATAAGGCGATGACTTGGTATGTCGCCAGTAGTGATGGGCGAATTTATTCGACAGGTGTGAATTCGCGCAGAATTTGGCCGTTTCGTCACGGGCGAATAAATTCACGGATTTGCAGCGAAAATTCGCCGGGGTCAAAAAAAATTTGCTTCAATGGGCGCCAGCATCAACTTTGATGCTGGCGCCCATTTTGACACCAGCGATTGTCTCAAATCGAAATGGGACAAATTCACCCATCACTAGTCACCAGCTTTCAGCAGCCTGCATATAGCCAACTTTACACATGTTCCATTAACACACATACTGCCATGTAGTTTATTTGTCTGCTCGTTTTCGGTAAGATGGTTTGCCAGCTACTATCACCATACTAATTGACTCATGATGCCTATTTAGCCCAATTCTATGATTTATTCCAATTCTGGGTCCTGTGATGATACCTTCATTGCAGAAAATGTAACTTGATCCATTACAACTCAATATAAGTTCCCTTTCATGGTGACTTTAGGATTAAAGGATATATGTGACCCTCCAAGGAATTTGAAGCCCTCCAGCTTGCCAGCACCTAGATGTCCTCCCCTGCACATCATTATAAGGCAAGAGGTAGAAGTAGCAGTGAAGAGGACAAGTGCTTAGGGAATGAACACTAAGGGGGGCAAGTCTTGTGCCCCTTAGCACTCTTGCACTTGTGCCCTCAGGGGGTCAAATGCCCCCTTCTTTTTTATTTTTGCAATTATTTCTATGTTTCGGCATTTCAGCAACAAATTTGGCTTCAACCAGCAAAACCTCAAAACCAAAGATGGGTTTGTCACCTAAGCAGGAAAAATAAAAAAAATAATAGCACAACCATTAACATTGTTTTGCTCTTAGGGCTTAGTAATAAGTGCCACGAAAATACTGAAAGTTGATGAAGTTGGTGTCCTGCAGGCAGATGGAGTAGCCCACTGCCTGAGACAGTTACTCAAATAAACACCATGGCACATTTGCCTGGGACACCTACAGGTCAAGGGTACATAAGACTCTTCTACATGCAGTGAACTGGAAATTACCAATAACTGGCCATGCACTATAACTTGATCAGGAATTTCCCAACCCACACCTACTCCAAGGTTGAGAATGGGCTTCAAAACTTGCACAGAACCACCTTTGATAATCTGATAATGGAAAGGGTTGCAGATATGAATTGGGGAAGTCCGTCGGATGGTCCCACATAGCAGCTTTTATCAGCCCGTGTATGGGGGCCTTAAAAGGGTGTCGGACCACGACTTGGTGAGTAAACGCAGACACCTATGATGTAGTGGACATCTGTTGTTATGTGTAAAACCATGGCATGTTGCCTGCCCCTAGTGTACCAGGAAGGGGCTTTATCATGATGCTGAATCCTATTTTGCATACAGGTTTAGTGCTGACTAGCAATGTACTGATATAAGGCTACAGATGCAAGTAACTATTTGAACTCTGTGTTTATAAATGACTGAAGTTCCAACATAGGGGAAACCAATAATGGGAAGGCATCTTATACATTTCCACCAAACGGAACATTCAGCAGGATAGAAATTCAAATGAACTCAAATAAGTCAATGACAGAGAATAAAGCCATTTGCATGACAGATTTACTGTAAGTGCCTGAACAATGTATTTTAGATGCAGACAGTTGGGGTGACCATAGAACAGCTTCTATTAGCTGCTGGCTTAGACATCCCAGACCAAGTTGTCAGCTTATTGATACATATATGAGCGAAACACAGACTTCCTGACCAATCCCCAAGTTTAAAATCGTGTTGGCCATAATGCACAAAACTTGGAGTGGACTGATATGAATAGGATGCATAGTATATATCCTAGTCCTAAACCGCAGTGATAAATAATATAAAAATCTATTTTCTTGCCCTGAGAGTTCTGCTAACTGCTACATTTCGTGAATGTTATAACGGATAAGGCAGTAAAACTCCACTAACAAGGTGTATTTCCTCAAGCAAATGACCTCACAAAGAACATGCTTAAAAGCGGAGATCTGTCTTCTCATGAATGAGTCACACGGGAGACCAGTGGGTGAAACTGTCAGCCCTCCAGCTGTTTTTGCTCTGCGGAGAGTCATTATCTTTACAAAGAGTGAGCACACAGCCCTCACAACATTGTGTAAAGGCCGGAAATGTTTTGTAAAACAGCTGCCTCGGTTTGATAAATAGTGAGAATCGGGAGTGTTGGATATTTCCCTCATTAATCTCACCTTGGAGATAAACCCATCAGTGATTGGGCGGCCAGTGTCTGACACATCAAAAGTGACAGAGGAGCATCACTGACCAACCCACACTGGTATAAAGAACCTTACGCCACAAATCTGTCTATTTGGGATAATTACTGAATAATACCTGTATAATGAAGAAATCATAAAATTGGTCCTTCTTTACCTTTGCATGCCTTCTATTCACCTGGAAACTTGCATAAGACTGCAGCAGGGCTGGGCTGGACTGGACTTTCTGTGCTTGTGTTAATGCCTTAAGCTGGCCATAGATGTTGAGATTTTTAAAAGATCCGATCGTCATCGTGAGACCATGATTATCTCGGAACGATCGTACGATCGTACGAATCGTCCATCAACTAAAAAGACCAATTTGCCAGGAAAACAAAGGGGAGCTGCCTGCTTGGCCCTGCAAACATAGATAGATTGCACTGGGACCGACAAAGATTTTTTAACCTGGCCGATCAATTTCCAGGCGGATGTCGGGCGAAAAATCGTAAGATGTTCGATCGCTCGAATCCCACTAACCGCACGATAATTTCGAAAGGATTGGTTGGACTTCGCTAAAATCGGTCGTTCGGCAAGAGAAATCTTCGCGTCTATGGGGATTTTTAGGGATTTTATGTCAAACCTAACACTGCACAGATCACAAAAGATCCCCTAAAGCATAAAAACAAAACAAAGCATGCTCTCAACCGGATCAGCCGAGCAATGACCTACTACAACTCCCAACATCCTTTGTTAGACATATAAGGGAGTCCAACAAGCTGGGATCTCTGTACAGGACCTGTGGGTTTCTACTCCATTTTTCTAAGATATAAATAAAAGCCATCGTAAAACAGTAAAATCAAAATGAATATTGGACCTGGCGTATCGCCCATTTTTCGGGTCGGGGGTCAGACTGACTGGCAGTGTTTAGGGACAATCCAAGTCGGCAGTTTCTGTCTATCACACTAACACTACAGGATGTAGGGAACTGAAAACCCAAGTGCTTGTGGTATTTGCACTTTTAAGGGCCACTTGGGCTTCTTGCTGAAATGCATTTACCACAGGAGGAAAACCTATAATAGAACATATTCAATAATCGTCACACACAAGTCTATAAAAAGAACTGCCAACCACAGCTAAAAATGTGTGCGTAGGTGCTCTGCTGCATAATATCTGACTATTTAGCAAAACAAAGCACAAAAGATATGTAGCTCCAGCTGAAGAATATGTCACAGAAATACTGGAAATGCCCCAGTTATATCCATATAGAGAGCCTACCATAGCTGTATTGGTACAGTATGAATTAAGCATGCGATCCTTTATCCAGAAAGCTCCGAATTACAGAAAGGCTGTCTCCCACAGACTCCATTTTATCCAAATAAATAAAAATGTTTAAAAACAATTTCCTTTTTCTCTGTAATAATAAAACAATACCTTGTACTTCTTTCAAACTAATATATAATTAATCCTCATTGGAACCAAAAACAGCATATTGGGTTTATTTAATGTGTACATGATTTTCTAGCAGACTTATGGTATATAGATACAAATTACAGAAAGATCCGTTATCCAAAAAAGCCCAGGTCCCAAGCATTCTGGATAACAGGTCCCATACATGCAATAGCTTTGCTATATATCTCAATACATATCCTAATGTACTTAAATTCAGTTATAGGGGATTCCACTCAATCAATTTCCAGGAGGGGCAGATTGTGTGCACAAGGCAGGCCTGTTTAGGTGGCCTATTCTGTAAAAATCAGTAAATGTATTAAAGAAATGTGACATTTCTTTTCCCCTACTTCTGGAACCTATCTGCTAATCTGCAGATCTCGGGCAGGTGCTATGAAAACTATGCTTTCCCATAATCACGTGTGTGCACTTTAAACCTTTATAACCTGCTCTCATTCTCCTGGTTAACAGCAGAAAACATAGATATTATTTTACAGTGCTCTTCAGATCTATATAATTAATGCTAAATTGCCTGTGATGTCCGTGTAGCCCTAGGGAATGGCTAATAACTTCCTGCAGTAATGCACAAGCAGCTTTTCTCTACACAACCAGGAGAAACAACTTACACTGAAGAAATCATTCAGAAATGGATTTTGAAGGTTAAAAAGCAGGGTCACTACATATTTCTTTGAACATGGACAATCTTCAGCACTCCAGATGTTGTTGAACTGCAACTTTCAGAACCTATGACAGTATTTAGCCTGACGGTGGGATCCCAGGAATTAAAGTTGAACATATGGAAGCCACAGATTTTAAAGTCATGTTCTAAATAGGTATTGTAAAAGCAGGGAATAATGTTAATTTTAGGTAAGGTCCCAAAAGCAAGACCAAATGGCCCTCAACACGACAGAACTAGACTAGAAACAATTCTGAATTTTTATAAATTCCAACTCCCTATTGGACCTGTGGGAATATTTCTTTGAATGTAATTTAATCCTTTATGGGTTTCTGAAGCTTTAGACCCCTACAGTAGTAATGTGCGGCCCAAACCCGCCCCCCTACCAACCCAAATCCGGCCTGCTCTATCTCCTCTTTTTATAGACCCGCACCCACCCCTGTGTCCCGAAAGGGGTGGTGCAGGTCGTGGGCGGGGAGAGTTGAAGGGAGGACCGATCAAAGTTTTTTTGCGGTAGCCAGCCCGAATCCACCAAACCTGAGGTGTATGGCGAGGCGAGGCGAATGATATTGGCAAAAGGCTTGGATATCAATCATCTAGCTGATCGGACAGGATGGAAAATTTTTAATGGGTGCCTTTATAGGCGCCCGTACATCGGCAAAACTTAATGCTGAATCATTAGATAGAGTATAATTCTTTTGTTCCTGCCTGCATATCTGACAATTCAGCTCTTACCACTAGTAGAGAAAACGAATGATCTTTCCAGCGGCCAAAAGATCGTAATTATAATGTGTATTAAAGGACAACTGTGCATGCGCCGAAAGAAACGGAAATTGCAGAAGGGACCTGAAGATTACTGAAGTGCTGGAAGATGGAGCCCGTGAGCTCTGCTGAGCTGACTCTGCATCGAGGGGTAATTAAAGACTTACGGGCATTTACAGGTATTAACACCTGTGACGGGGGGGGGGAACAGGGAGGGGGGAGAGTTTTTATTAGTTTGAGGGTTTGCTTCTCCTTTAAGCAAAATAAACATCTTCACACAATAAATACACCAACTATACAAGTGCTGGTAGGAGGCAGAACTTGAATGTGGCAACCTCACTAACAAGAAATTCCAGCATTATATGCATGAAAGGAAAGCCAGGCATCTGTTCTCAAGATAGCAGAGGACTGTGGAGCTGAGAGGAAGCCGGGCGAGATAAAGAGACACAGAAACCACTTCCTTATTTTCCTAGAACAGAAGCATGTCCTACATTGTAAAGGCAAAGTCAAAGCTCTGCTGCTTCAAGGTAGTGAGTGATATTCGTCAGCTCATACAAATCCATAACGACTTGTTCTACCGCTAACATTGACAGAGGGCGTGGGCTGTGGGGAAACCTCTCAATCAGTTCCAAACAATTCCAGTTTCTCAATAAAGTTACAGTAATTTGCAGGGGTTGCGGTCAGTACAACCCACCCACAGCAATTTAGAATGTAATGACCATGTGATAAGCTTTTAAAGGGACACCCACAAAGCCAATCAGGAATAGCTGGAAATGTATTTTGCATCACTACAAAGTGTTACAGAAAAAATGTATACCACCTACTCAAACCTCCACCTACAGTAAGTATTGCATGAAACAACCCCATAAATACAGCCACTCTCTTAAGAGAAGAGTCAACAAATAATGTTCATGAAAAACAAGTGATACAACTCTATTGATACTAGCCCCAAGGGCATGCCAAACAATTTAGCTTCACTTGTTCCAAAACCACAAACACTACTGAGAGACTATGAGTGTGTGTGTGTGTTTACAAATAAACAACCTATAGTTTAGTGTCCCAATGATCATTCTTTATACAGTCAAAATGTACTAAATATGATCAGATTTCTAATATCCCAAAAAACAGGAGTTACCCCATCTATTTTTATTGTTACACGTTGGTTCCATGTTCACTTTTATCCCCGTGAGGTGCTAAATGGATGAACTGAGGCAACACCACCTTGTCGGTGTAATTATAATTACTAAAGAACAAATAATTAATTTTCTTCTATCAAATGATCCAGGAGAGGATCCTGGAATAACACATGAGGTCTGGCTGTTGCCTTGGGATTAAAAAGAACATTCAGGGCTCCTTCATGAGGAAGAAGCTCCTCTCTATTCCTCCCACTTATCTTTTAGCAAATATCTTTGCATGTTTCATTTCCAAAACACCAAAAAGGGTCCACTGAGCAGAAAAAAACAAAGGAAGAATTCATCTTCAAAAGCATTAGCTACTGACTGGCGCCCACAAGAATGGGCACCTCTTCTCCACTCAGAAAAGTCTTAGGAGGCCTAGAATAGCCTGGTGGCCAGAATTGTCACTTGAGGGATGCATAAAGCCAAGTGGCCTCCAGATGGACAGCACTGCCCTAATTCATACAAATATAGGAGAAAGCTGAAGGGATCCACTCCGCTTGTATGGCTACTACTATCATTTAGAGACCAGTCCCCTTCACCCTGGGTTGCCAGAAGTTGTTAGACTACATCTCCTAGCTTCAACTTATAACCAAGGGTTTAAGCATGCTGGAAGTTGTCCTCTAACAATATTCATGGATAGAGACAAATGAAGTATAAAATGAGAGAAATCTAGTCCCTATTACTGAATTTTAGGGATGCACCAAATCCAGGATTTGTTCAGGACTCAGCCCTTTCCAGCAGGATTTGGCAGAATCAAATCTGAATTTGCATATGTGAATTAGGGACGGGAAGGTAAATCACGCAACTTTTTGTCACAACTTTTTTGTTACAGTTAGTAAAATATGTTTTTTCCACTTTTTCCTTTCCCTTCCTAGTTTGCATATGCAAATTAGGATTCAAATTCGGTTCGGTATTCGCCCGATTCTTTCATGAAGGATTCAGGGATTCGGCTGAATCCCAAATAGTTGATTCGGTGCATCCCTACTGAATTGGATATTGAATAAATTGCCATCGTTCTTATGTAAATCATATGGTGAACATGTTATCACACAATTTAGGACAGTCATACATGAAAAAAAAAAACATTTTGTCTGCCTAGGTTTCCAAAAAAGCAAATTAGAATTAAGATGGCCAAACACTATTAGATCTGCTCGTTTGGCGAGGTTGCCAAACAAGCAAATCTTAACCTAAAATGCCAACTAACGGCTGGGCGATAGAGTGAATCTGAACGTTCGGATTACAATGCTGAGAACGGGCACCGCAAGGTCGCAAGACAGCATCAACTAGCTGATGCGTTCCTGGATCACAGAAAACAATCAAACCGATCGATATCTGCCGATTTTTGGCCTGATATCAATTGGGGGGGGGCTCATCGGGAGCACCCACATACGGGCAGATAAACTGCCAAATCAGTCTAAAGGACCAATATCGGCAGCTTTAATCTCCCAGTGTATGGCCACCTTAAGCCAAATGAGGCTGATACAATAGTTCTGGCAAAATAGAAAGCCTGAGAATGTTTAGCAGTCCCGGTATGAAGAGGAGACAGAGAAGATTACCAGCACAAGACTGAATATAATCTTTAGACTTCTATGGTAAGGTAGCAGATTTATAAATATAACCCAAAAGGCTATTAGGAACAATAAGGGCCATTTTTATGAAGGTGTGTAAAATATTTTAAGCCAAAAGATGGTGTAAAATGAATGACATACTGTATTTATGAAGCTTTGTTGTTCTTACAACAGAAATAATATGTTACACAGCTAATAATATGTTAACAGCTAATTAAACTATTTATAAAGGTGTGTATTTTTTTTAAATAACAGACTAATGCCATAAATAATGCCATTATTTGGCACCCCTGTGGATATTTAATAACCAATTACAAATCAAGGGGCAAATTTAGTTACCGTAGCTAAGAATGTCTGGTATGAAGACAAGAATAAAGAGGCTGTATAAAAAGTGGGGTTATCTTTAGGAGTGGGTCCATTTTATGCCAGCCTTTTTGTAGCTACATGTTTTTTCTGTAAAAAAAACAAACACACCACAAAGCTCAAGAACCCCAAAATTAACATCTGAATGTGTCAGTGGGCTAATGCCCAACTGAACAGTGACGGAAGACAAGTATATAGGCCTCCTTGGGCAGAGGTTGAGTTCCTCTACGGCAGTGATCCCCAACCAGTGGCGCCTAAGCTACATGTTGTTCACCAACCCCTTGGATGTTTCTACCAGTGGCCTCAAAGCAGGTACTTATTTTTGACTTCCAGGCTTGGCAAGTTTTGGTTGCATGAAAACCCATAGAAATCCCAAACAGAGCCTCCGTAGGGTGGCAGTCCACAAATAGACTACCAAATAGCCTTTATTTTGGTACCCCCCCCCACACACACACACGCATCTGGCTCATGGGTAAGAAAAGGTTTGGGTTCCCTGCTCTAGGGCAATGTGGAACAGGCACCCTTAGGATACTCAGAGTAGTGAGAGGTGGGTAGGCAGCAAGAAGGCCAGTTGGGTGAGACTTAAAGTGAAAGCTTATTTGCTGTAATGTATTATCAAAATAAAAGAACAAAGTAGAATACCTTCTTTAGGTAACAGTAGAAAGTCACCAGATATCTTCTTAGTGCTTAATGGAATGGTTAGTTTATAGGTACAGGCAAATTCTTAAGTGAGAATATTAAGGCTGGTGATGATTCGGGGGAGATTAGTCGCCCAACGACAAATCTCCTCTTCTTCAGGCGACTAATCTACCTGCAATACCTTCCCGCCGGCAAGAATGTAAATCGCCGGCAAGATGGCATACGTAGCACTTCGTTTTACGAAGTTGCCTCATGAGGAAACTTCAGGGCGACTTTGGAAAATTAAGTGATACATATGCCAACCCGCCAGCAATTCATATTCTTGCCGGAGGGAAGGCATTTGGGGAGATAAGTCGCCCGAAGAAGTGGAGATTTATCGCTGGGCGACTAATCTCCCCCGAATCATAACGTGTGCCACCACCCTTAAGGGACCAATAAATCTAGAATATTGAAATTCCCTAAAAGCAATTAACAAACAATATTCAGTTAGTCTGTAAGGTTGTCAATATGTCTTATCTATTTAATGAACACAAGCTTTGATTATACAACAGACAAAAAAATAACTGAGTGGCATTAAAAACCAGAACATCAAATTACAAAATATTCCTTTTTAGTGTTACTGGTCCTTTAATTATCCATACAGGATATGTATCCCTGGCCTTCTGATTCTTACGTTCCTGGTGCTTAATGATGGAGGGATTGGCACTAGAGTCCTGCAGCGTGTCGGGTTCCCGCGGGTTACCCACAAAAAAAGCGGGTACCCTGCGGAATGAGGGTAGGCTTTTCAGGTGTGGGTATATATGCGTGCCTGCGGGCCTCGGGTCGGGTTGCGGGTCTCTTCCTGCTACAGCTCTCTCCCTGCAGCTTTCCCTCCACTCGTCTCCCATCTGACTTCTAGCACAGCTCTCTTACATCACAGGGTGTGCTTCTGTCCCTCTCAACTATCGGGCACGTTTGATGATGTCACTACCGGTCTGCAGCAACATCATGGTGGTCGGCATATAAGGCAGTTGTGGTTCCGGGTCGGTAGTGGTTCAAAGTGGGTAAATATGCGGGTCGGATCCGGGTTTTAGAAATTGGTACCAAGCAGAACTCTAATTGGCACCCTCCCAATCCAGAAGGTTAGAAAATTCACTGGCACGCACGTGCCTGCTTGTTTTTGCCACGTGTGTGCCAGTGAATTTTCTAACCTTTATGCAGCTTGAGCACTGCCATTCATCACCACCCACTGGCAGATCCAGCAGTCAAAGTTCTTGTCACCAACTGTACTGATAAAATCAGCGTGAAAGCTGTGACTCAGAGGCTTAGGTACACAGGAAGCAGTTACACAACACAAAACAAAAGAAATCATACAAGGTGCAAACGATAACAATGGGAACCAATGGGTGAGGGGTTATAAAGACAACAAATCTAAAGCTGGCCATACACTATACGATCAATTTGTTTGGCAAAGTCACCAATTAAGCGATTTTCACCGATATGCCCACCTTGAGTTGGTTTGGCTAATAAATGCCGCTAAGCCAGCAAGTGGCTCAAGGGCCCTATCAACATGCAGATGTGATCCTCAATCCAACAGCAAAATAAAACCAGCCCAACTGACATCTGGACCATTTTTGCCCAGATATTGGTCGAGTAAGCCCATTGGAGGGCCCCATACATTGGCAGATAAGCTATGGCTGTCTGTGCTTTACTATTTATTGTACTGCTGGTCCCGACTACATGCACTAATGAAAAAATGTACCAGTAATGTGCACCCCTTCAGCCAGACTCCATTTCCTGGAATGCCTTTCACACAGATCTATAAAGAAGAAGAATCACTGAAGTGTGAAAAGCATTGTGGGAAATGGAATTTATAATTACATTTACAAAAAAAAAAAAAAAACTATAGAATCCCTGAATATACTTAAAGGGATACTGTCATGGGAAAAAAAAATTTTTTTCAAAATGAATCAGTTAATAGTGCTGCTCCAGCAGAATTCTGCACTGAAATCCATTTCTCAAAAGAGCAAACAGATTTTTTATATTCAATTTTGAAATCTGACATGGGGCTAGACATATTGTCAATTTCCCAGCTGCCCCAAGTCATGTGACTTGTGCTCTGATAAACTTCAATCACTCTTTACTGCTGTACTGCAAGTTGGAGTGATATCACCCCCTCCCTTTTCCCCCCCAGCAGCCAAACAAAAGAACAATGGGAAGGTAACCAGATAGCAGCAGAAATACAACTTACAAAAACACATTCTTTTTTTTTTTTTTAAGTAGAAAAAAAGTGTGTGCTACAGAAATGGGATCCATTATCCAGAAACCTGTTATGCAGAAACTCTGAATTACAGAAAAGTCATCTCCCATTTTATCCAAATGATCAAAAGTTTTAAAAATTATTTCCTTTTGCTCTGTAATAATAAAACAGCACCTTAACTTACGCCAAACTAAGATATAATTAACCCTTATTGGAAACAAAACCAGCCTATTGGGGTATTTAATGTTCACATGATTTTCTAGCAGACTTAAGGGATGAAGATCCAAATCTTATCTGAAAACCCCCAGGTCCCGAGCATTCTGGATAACAGGTCTCATGCCTGTATAAACTAACTAATAACATTTTGCTTTCACACTTACTAACTGAACTCTGTATAAACAGCCCCCTTCTCATTGATGGTGACTGTTTTTGCTTAGAGACAGGAGTCCATTAAGCCAGGGCTGGACATTAGTCAATGACTGAATTCTGTACTGCAAATGTACCAAGTATGAAGAAGTTCAGGGGAGGCCTGGGAAGACGGAGTAAATTGGTGGTGGCCCATCTTAGAGAAATGACCTCAGGTTGGTTCATTTACTAAAGAAGAGGAGTGTCGGCCTGCAAGAAGAGGTAAGCAATTACACTCAGACTTTCATTTTCCTTTAATTCACTCTCAAGTCATTTGAGCAGAGTGTTGTGTCAAAGTGACAGGGAAATAAGATTGCAAGCTCCACTGGGGCAGAGATTGACATGAATGATGAATGATCTCTGTAGGAAGCTGCAGAATCAATTGGCTGCAGGGGCCTGTGCCTAATTCAAAACAGGGAATCCTCTATATGGGAAAACTGCAGCTAGAAGACAATGCAATATAAATGGCCATCAAAATCAGTGGTACAAAGCACTGCCCATGGCTCTGCTGACTCATGAGCTTTCTATTCATTCTGCTCTCATATAACGAAGCTTAAACAAGACTGAACAAGCGATGCGTATCACTCAGTAGGGCAGCAATCATTGCTCTGTGTTTATCTCAAGGTTACTAGGCGTGACAATACTCAGGGCTAGGAAGGTTCAGCTCTCACTTCTGAGTAATGGGGCTTTCAGGATATTTACATTGAGTATGGACACTTTCCCTATGGAGTTTATTTTCAATTCATTTAAAACCCCAAGCCCATCAGTTGATAACTCAGGCACCAACAGAGGCATGGAACCTGGGTCTTTTTCTGGCACTTTGTGTGTTTTCAAGTAGTCTAAAAACATAGCATTTAAGACCCAGATACATCAGCTGGCCATAGATAAAGCCATATGAATTAAATTGAAGGTTTGAATGATTTTCGGACTGTGTGTGGATCGTACCAACTTTTTTCATACCATGGAGATCGGTCGGATCAGACAGGTTTGAATATTTCTGTCGGATTCGTTAAAATCTCTGCATCATACCTCCTAACAGTCCCATTTTCTGCTGGACAGTCTCAATTTTGACAGCTCAGCCCGCAGTCCCGAGTTTCTTACTAAAATGTCCAGACGCTCTTTTTGAACTCCTGCACTGAGGCCAGAAAAAGATACAAACTTTCTGAAACAATTAAAATAAAAGGCTTTTTGGCACACAGCCCAAAACAGTCAGCAGCTGCACTTAGATACTTGTGTAACAATTTAAGATAAGCCAAAGAATCAATTGTAACTATTTAAGATAAGCAGGTCTCTTGGGAGAACTGAGACACAGCTTAAGGGCAGAGACACATGCAAAGATTTCGGGAGATTTAGTCGCCCGGCGACAAATGCCTCTTCATCGGGCAACTAATCTCCCGGAAAAGCCTTCCTGTCGGCTAGAATCTAAATCACCAGTGGGATGGAACTTGGAGCGCTTCGTTTTCCAAAGTCGCCCGAAGTTTCCTTGTGAGGCAACTTTGGAAAACAAAGCGCTCCGAGTGCCATCCCGCCGGCAATTTAGATTCTAACCGGCAGGAAGACAGTTAGATTAGTCGCCCGAAGACTGGCGACTAATCTCACTGAATCTTTGCGTGTGCCTCTGCCCTAAAGGGCAATTCACTTTCATTAGCAAAACTGTTATAACACATTCCACTAAAACTCCCAAAAAAATGTTCAAACTTTCATAACCTGCCAAATTTTGTAAAATGGACATGGTAATTATGGAGTGTGGCCATAAAATAGGCAGGGTCAACATTTCTTTGCCATGCTGCGCACAGCAAAACATATTGTCCCTCTTTTCATTTATCAAATGTTGGGAGTTATGAGGCGTGTATTGCCGATCTGAGAATATCAATGGGTGACTACTAATTGTCATAACTTTCATAATATAACGTTTGTACAATTGCTGTCTGTGGAGTAATGGCCAGAAATATCATCTGAGCTGTCCTTTTTACTACTTTATTTCATCTAACTGGTTAGTTGTAGGTCAGGAGATTGCAATGAACTACAACTACAGCTGGGCATACACATAAGCAGACTGAGCCAGTAGTTTATCTGACTATCTGACTATGTCTATCTGATAGAATTTTGGCCAGATATATATTGGGCAAGTTTAAAAATCCCATCGGCCAGGGACCACATTGGCACATTGATGCATTCCTATCTTGGGGGATCCGCATAGGTGCATTTTGATCTAATCGTTGGCAATGGGGCAGGTTTAAAAATCCTGTTGAATGAGGCTTGTTGATGTGGTCTTTGTCCCAACGGCCTCCATTCCTATCATAAAGATCTGATCATTTGGCCGAGTGTCAATCAGCTTAAATGCAAGGGCCATCAAAGTTCAAACAGTATTGAGAATAAATGAAAGATTAAAAGCCATTTATTAGGACAAGGAAAGCAGTCTAACGCATTTTGTGCCGCATAAGGAACAACATTTTTTGATGGTCCTTTGCAATTAAGCTGCTTCGTTGATGGTATCCCACAGACTGGGGTTCTCTGCAATAGGACCATCCATTATTTTTGTCATTAAGGTTTATTGATAATATTAAAGGACTTGTACAGTGTAAAAATAAAAACTGGGTAAATAGATAGGCTGTGCAAAATAAAAAATGTTTCTAATATAGTTAGTTAGCCAAAAATGTAATGTATAAAGGCTGGAGTGATTTTATATATAACATGTCAGTCTGAACACTACTTCCTGCTTTTCAGCTCTCTTGGTTTACACTGACTGGTTACCCTGGTTACCAGGCAGTAACCAATCAGAGACTTGAGGGGGGATCACATGGGTCATATCTGTTGCTTTTGAATCTGAGCTGAATGCTGAGGATCAATTACAAACTCACTGAACAGAAATGTACCATGTGGCCCTCCTTCAAGTCGCTGACTTGCTCAGAGTTATAGAGCTGAAAAGCAGGAAGTTGGATTCCGGCTGTTTTATTAGACATCTGTTCACTCCAGCCTTTATATATTACATTTTTGGCTAACTAACTATATTAGAAACATTTTTTATTTTGCACAGCCTATCTATTTACACAGTTTTTATTTTCACATTGAACTGTTCCTTTAATAATAATATTACACACAGTTGGATATTGGCCTGATCCGAATATTCATTGAATAGATCGGATCAGCCCAATATCCAATGGGTACATCAGGGAAATATCCGCTCCTTTTAGTCTCATTAAAACGAGCAAATCTTTTAATGAATGGCGAGCTTTAATCTTCAGTGGAAAATAAATTGCCAGCAAGTCATTCATATGCAGTTCATAGACTGGCTACAAGCAAGATCCCTGTTATCAAGATTTTATTTAGCAGTGAGTTAATTACGTTTAATAACAGGTAAAGCAAAGCTGCCACAAGTCACCCAAGCAATATAACGTTACACTTGCACTAAACGATATGTGATCAGCTGCTACTGAATGATAAACGGCGGCCAATGGAAAACAATGACAGAGATGTCTTCCAGATTGAACACACAAGGTCTCTTTGTTAGGGACGAGAAATGGCACAAAGATCTATTGAAAGTGAAAAAAAGAGCCACTAATGTTAGGCATAAAGCCATAAATTCAGCAATCACTGCAGCCACTATACAATGGGCTAATAGAAGGTTATTTTCCAAAATCCTACAAATAATGGAGAAAAGCTGCAGTTGGGGGGTTATGTCTGACATTATATCATGGTACTGAGAAAGGCCACGCGTCAGCCAACAAGCTCCAGCATGTCTCGACTCAACACGAGCTGCTACTGAACAAACAAATCCCAACCCCATCTAGAGAAGAAAGTCTCTGTTATAGGGCAAAAAACAATTAAGTCCTTTAATTTGCATATTTTTAAGAGAATACTTAGGCATATGTTGCCAAACTAAGGCTAGGGCCATATGGGGCAGAAATCAGCCTGCCGAAATCCAAAGGCTTATTTCAGCCCCAACCGCTAGCTGAATCTTCTTGCCGGCCCGGACCAAAAAGACTCGCCGGATTTTGTCTCAAAATGCAAAGTCTTGGGTTAAACCCATTTTTAACACTTGAACAAAGCGGTTCTTGAATCCAAGATGTCAAACAAGTGTTTCTGAAACATTCTTTTCCTTCAGTGATCAAATTTATGGAAAATATAATGATGTCTTTAGGCATAAGCCATGGCCAATAGCAAGTACAGGTATGGGATAAATTATCCAGAAAACAGTTATATAGAAAGCTCTGAATTAGGCAAAGTCCATCTCTCATAGACCCCATTTTATACAAATAATCCAATTTTTTTTCAAATGATTTCCTTTTTTCTCTGTAATAATAAAACAGTACCCATACTAAGATATAATTAATCCTTATTGGAAGCAAACCCAGCCTATTGTGTTTATCTAATGTTTACATGATTTTACAAGGTATGAAGATCCAAATTGCAATAGTAACAGTTATCCAGAAGACCCCAGGTCCCTAGCATTCTGGATAACAGGTCCCATACCTGTATAACATGTTTCCCACCAGCATTATTTGGCTCCTCATCCCTCTGTTCTTCTGCTTATTTAAATAAAAGGAGCACGTGTCATGGACAGTGATGGGTGGTTTCCATTCATCTAAATAACAGGTGGCATGTATTGCTATTGGGTGCTTTTCCACTGGCTAAAAATACTCGGGTGCCATTGGACTTACTTACTTTGGCCTGACAATTATGCAAGCCATGGGAACAATTGCATATTCTCACAGCTTGTATACAATTAATTTATTCCAAGTAAGATCTGCCTGTACTAAGCACAATTCAGATGGGCTAAACAGTGATCCCCAACCAGTAGCTCGTGAGCAACATGTTGCTCCCCAACCTCTTGGATGTTGCTCCCAGTGGCCTCAAAGCAGGTGATTATTTTTGAATTCCAGGCTTGGAGACAAGATTTGGTTGCATAAAAACCAGATGCACTGCCAAACAGAGCCTCCAATAGGCTGCCAGTCCACATAGGGGCTACTAATAACCAATCACATCTCTTATTTGGCACCACCCAGGAAGATTTTTCATGCTTGTGTTGCTCCCCAACTCTTTTTACATCTGAATGTTGCTCACGAGTGAAAAAGGTTGGGGACCCCTGGGCTAAAGCATAGGGATCTGCAGTCTACTAAAATTATAAAGGCCTGGCCAATTTTAACAGCAGTCAGTATAATATATATTCAGGGTTTAGCCAATTCACCCTCTCCAAGCATTACCCTAAACGTATATACTTGTGCTTAGAGAAGGTGGATTATCATGCTGGGAAGCATATTTTTGAAACAAAAATAAACTTAAAAAGAACAATCCAAGGAAATAAGCTCATGTAGGGCTGAAAAAGAGAGGAGGTCAAAAATATCTCATGGATAGTTTCCAACAGAGAAATACAGGTCAAAGGCTGCGAATATTCAGAGAAACACACTGCTCATGTTTTCATTACAAAGCCAGAAGCAAGAGCCCTCTACAGATAGGAGAGCACAGAGGAATATGACAACAGAAATATCATCATACAGAGATTTACATGTAGGTTATCAGGTGTGACTAGGGTTGTCACCTTTTCCGGAAAAAAAACGGCCTTCCTATAGATTTATTATTTTTCCCTATTAATAACATTGGGATCAACCATCATTTTTACCGGCCAGGCCGGTAAAATACTGGCCAGGTGGCAACCCTGGGTGTGACTGATATTTAATGAGGTTTTAGTTCCCCTTTAAGCCATAACCAAAAAGCACAGTAACATAAGAAGTCAGACACATCCAGCCTGCAGGCTCCCAGTTTGCGGCCACATGTTGGATATCCTAGCATAAATATTTCTGCATCACACAGTTGCAAATGACTGTAATTCAAAAGTAGAGATCAATATGAGAGGGTCAGAAAAGACAGATGTGCAATTAAAAATAACAATAAAGCTAGATTCTTACAGTGTATATGTTTGTTTGTTGTTGGGGTCAGTGCCAATGGATAGCAGTGCTGGAATAAACAGAACAGAACATTGAAAACATATTGCCTCTATATAGCAAATATATTCTTATAAGGGATTCTATTAAAATGAAGATAGTTATGGGGAGACATAAAGAGGTGGTTCACTATTAAGTTAACTTTTAGGGGCAAATTTACATATGGTCGAATATGGAGGGTTAATTAACCCTCGATCTTTGACTGCCGAATTGAAATCCTTCGACTTCGAATATCGAAGTCGAAGGATTTAGCGATATTCCTACGATCGAACGATCAAAGGAATAATCGAACGATTCAAACGATTTTCCTTCGATCAGAAAATTGTTAGGAAGCATTTTTTAAAGAGACAGTACTTCGACTATCGAATGGTCGAATAGTCGAACGATTTTTAGTTCGAATAGTTCGAATCGAAATCGAAGGTCGAAGTAGCCCATTCGATGGTCGAAGTAGCCAAAAAAAACATTCGAAATTCGAAGTTTTTTACCTCTATTCCTTCACTGGAGCTAAGTAAATGGGCCCCTTAGTGTTATGGAATGGCCAATTCTAAGCAACTTTTGAATTGGTCTTAATTATTTATTTTTTTAACGGTTTGCCTTCTTCAGCTTTCAAATGGTGGTCACTGACCCCCAGTCAAAAACAAATGTAACAACACAAAATGTATTGTTATTTATACTTTTTCATATAGTAAAGAAGTAGGATGGCACACATTGTTGCAATTGCGCTAAAACATAAGTGTTTTATTTTGATCTCAAATAAAACACTTATGTTTTAGCACAATTGCAACAATGTGTGCCATCCTACTTCTTTACTATATGGAATACGGGAACCAAGTCAAGCAGCAAGGGTTCTGGATAGAGCACCACGACCATACAGCCACAGTCTTTTAAACTATTGTATGTTATTGCTACTTTTTATCTTTCTATTCCGGCCTCACTTATTCATATTCCAGTCTCTTATTCAAATCAATGCATGGTTACTAGGGTAATTTGGACCCTGGCAACCCAAATGTTTATATTGCAAAGCAGAGAGCTGCTGAATAAAAAGCTAAATAACTCAAAAATCACAAACAATAAAAAATGAAAACCTATTGCAAATTGTCTCAGAATATCACTCTCTACACATCATACTAAAAGTTATCTCAAAGGTGAACAACGCCTTTAACAAACCCCTCTAATGTTATGAGAAAATGTAAGGTTGAATGGATAAATAGTCTAGTTCTGTTCTTCTGCAATAATCGCCCACCGTCCATGACTCAGCTGTTGTGGTGCTGGGAGATGGCATTTTATGCTAAATAAGAATATAAAAGAGTAACAATTTAAACACACAATGACCTACTACAAATGGAACCACTACCTGTGTGGACAGTTGCACCGTTTGGCTATTCATGGGGAAAGGAGTGAGACAATCTAAGTGGGAATGTTTTTTATTCTGAATTTCTTTGCTAATAATGACAATACTGAACCTTTACACTAAGCTGCCAGAAGCACTTCTGTTGAAATGCCTTCACCCAGAATATGATGGATGACTTTAAGGAGATCGGTGGCCCTTAAAGCTACAGACAACGGTATGATGTGTCAGAATGACCCCACCAAGCAGGAGTATTCACAGTAAAACATAAAAAATGAGATCAGCTGAAAATGCCTTACAGCATATCTGCCATATATAAATAATTAGGTCAGGGCTGCCACATTAATAAAGGATTTTATCCTTTAACCCGTTCACTAAAAGCAATGTAGAATTTCCACTCCAAGGAATGGGAAAAGAATGTGTTGCTGGGCAACACACGGCACCAAAGCAGGTGAAGGGTTAAGACAGTTTTAAAGGTGCAGTGTAAATACATCAGCATTATAACAGCAGATAAATCTTCTGACGTGAGCAATTTTCCTGCATCTGTATGTATGTTATGCTCACACGCCAGCAGTCCTTATTGGCAGCTGCTATATATATATATATATATATATATATATATATATATATATATATATATATATATATACATATATAAATAAAACCAAAGGAATGGTGCACTCCGTAGACAAAATTAATACCTGGGTGCCAGCATGGGAAATAAGCAGTGAACAAGGATTGCGGCACTCACAGGGTTTTAGTGAAAAAACAAAAAAATATTTTATTATTAAGCCTCAACGTTTCGAACCCCCACAGGGATGTTCGTCAGGAGTTTGTTTGTTTTTGCTCCTGACGAAGATCCCTGTGGGGGATCGAAACGTTGAGGCTTAATAATAAAACATTTTTTTGTTTTTTCACTAAAACACTGTGAGTGCCGCAATCCTTGTTCATATATATATATATAGTGAACAAGGATTGCGGCACTCACAGGGTTTTATTTTTTATATATTTTTTCTATTTTTCATATATATATGCAGAGCTATGTATTAGTATTTACAATGGCTCAAAAGAAGCTAGCACGAAACGTGGGACCTAGCCGAAACGTTAGTTTTTTTTCTGTTAAAATAAAAACCTTTTTTCTTCATAAGTCCTGTGTGTGCTAGCTTCTTTTGAGCCATTATAAATACTTATACATAGCTCTGCACCCAGGCACCTTATACCAGTATACGTGCTGTGCCGTATATATATATATATATATATATATATATATATATATATGTATATGTATATGTATATGTATATGTATATGTATATATATATATATTGGAGGTAACAAGAAGAGCCCGCACACACAGGACTTGAGTGAAGCAAAAAATTAATCGTTTATTCAACGTTTCGGCCCAGTCACATGAGCCGTCTTCAGGACTGGGCCGAAACGTTGAATAAACAATTAATTTTTTGCTTCACTCAAGTCCTGTGTGTGCGGGCTCTTCTTGTTACCTCCATTCTATGTTTAATTGCTCCAGCACCTAGGCATCCATTTTGTGCTCTGTGTGCACCGACCCCTTGGTTGTTATATATATATATATATGTAATAGATTTTAATTTGTGCATATAATACATCCAGTGTTTCGGCCCACATTAGGGCCTTTTACAAGGAAACGAAAGGTAGGATGTATGATATGCACAAAATAAAATATTTTTACTGAATATTTATATATTCTTCAAACTTCTGCACAAGTTTAAAGAATAAAACACTCGCCAATCTTGGAGTGCGGGTCCTTTTGAACTTTACATAAATGCTTTGACCCTATACCATATATCAACAAAAGACTGGTTCAGAGTGCATACGTTTGATACTATATATCAACAAGTGACAGCACTCCAAGGAGTATAGTAACAAAAACCAAAAAGTAGGGTAAATTAATTCAGGTATATTGAGTCCGACATTTGTTTCAATATAGAACCGAAACGTCGGACTGAATAAACCTGAATTAATTGACCTTACTTTTGCAGTTGAAATACGGACTGGCACCCAGGCTTTCTTTTTGGACTTTTCTTCTTTTTTTTTTTCTCTCTCTCTCTCTCTCTCTCTCTCTATTATTACATTTTAGAGGCAGCCGCCATCCTTCTTCTGATTGGAGAGGGAAATCTAAATTGCCACACCCCATCTGAATAATAAGATATATTTCATTATTATAGCAAACACCAGAGGCAGAATCAAAAATGTTCCTTAAAAGAAAGGTAAAAACACAATTTTCATAGACTGATTTGTAGACTTATCGGAAATCCATGCACTGTGTTTTAACAGCTTTGGGATATTCATTTCATTAAGACAACACTTCTTAATCAGGAAATGGTATTGACATAACAGGAGAGCTGTGTAGGAGAGAGTGTGTCCAATTATGTCTTGGGAAATCAATAAATGCATCACTCCCTCATTACACAGAAGACTCCAGCCCTTCACCATTAGCTTTGCCTGGAGATATAGCCCTGCAACATCCGTAGCACCAAAGGCTCCCCAAGTCAGTTCTAGGGGTATATGTACTAACTACTAAAGTAACCTACAACATAAAGGGGTGGTTATGTTAAATGCTATAGAATGGCTTATTCTAAGCAGCTTTTCCATTGGCTTGCATTATTTATTTTTTCATAGTTTTTCTTCTGACTCTTTCCATCTTTCAAATGGGGGTCACTGACCCCATCTAAAAACAAATGCTCTGTAAGGCTACAAATGTATTGTTACTGCTACTTTTTATTACTTATCTTTCTATTCAGGCCTCTCCTATTCATATTCAAGTCTCTTATTTAAACCAATGCATGGTTGCTAGGCTACTATGGACCATAGCAACCAGAAAATGAAAACTGGAGAGTTGCTGAATAGAAAGCTAAATAACTCAAAAAACACAAATAGTAAGCAACACGGAACAATCCTCTTCCGTAGGGATTGGCGAATTTGACCCGTTTCGTTTTGCCAAAAATTTGCCGCTGGCGAAATGTCACCGACGCCCATTAAAGTCTATGGGCGTCAAAAAAATTTTGTTACACAACGATTCTTTTTTTGACTCGCGTCTTTTTTTTTTTGTCGCACAAAGCCATACAAGTCTATGGGCGGCATTTCCGCAGCAGAACAAGGCGAAAAAATTCGCCCATCCCTACTCTTCCGGCTTCTTCTTTCTTCAAATTTCCCGGGGCAAACGCATGTGCAGTAGAACGAAAAAGCTGACTTGTTAAAGTTTGGCTTTCCACTCTACTGCGCATGCGCAACCACGAAAAGAAAGAAGAAGTCGGGGGTTTCAGGTAAGTATATACAATCACTTGGGGTGCCTAACATTTGGCATCTCCAAGTGGAAGAAGACTTTCCTTCTCCTTTAATGTTATGTAGTAAACCGATTTCTGTCAGAGTGACCCATGTGCTCAGCCTTTTTTCTGACTCAAACCCAGGCAACAAAGAAAGTGGAGCAAAAAAGGTCAAAAAATAATAAGAACTACCTATATTCCTACCTAGGGCGCTCCATGAGAAGAATAGAAATCTAATCAGAGCATTATGGGTCACTCTGTCAAGCTGATAGACTAGGAGCAAAACAAGCACGTGGGAAAGCCCCTTTTTCCTCAGAGCTACAATAGAATAACAGCCTATTGTTCAGGCCTCTCAATGCCACTGGAACAACATTGTTATCCATAAATGTTTATCTTACTTACTGGTTGTACTTATTCTGACTCAATACACCTGGCAACGAGATCACATACCAGCTGCATGTTATTTCCTATAAATATTTCATAAAGGGAAAGGATCCCACAATGCAAAGAATGAGAGTGTTACACAGCATTTCATGCTTACCTGCTCTTCTCACTTTCTGATGATGCTAAGGAGCAGCTTTTTAGAACAGAAAACTATATCAAGATTAAAGTACATGTATGGGACCTGTTATCCAGAATGCTCGGGACCTGGGGTTTTCCAGATAACTGATCCTTCAGTAAATTGGATCTTCATACCTCAAAGGTGGCGATTTCGCCAAACAAGTGGATTTATCCCCGATATGTCCACTTTAAAGGTGGTCGATATCAGGTTGACCCAATCGTAGGCCCTTGCAATGAATTGGGGATTTTTACCCCTACCCAATACACATCTGGCAGACTCTCTGACTCTCCAGATATCGGGGAAGCCCGTCGGAGGGCCCCCGCACACGGCCATTAAGCTGCCGACTCGGTCTGTCTGCAGCTTTTATCGGCCTGTGTATGGCCAGCTTAAGTCTACTAGAAAATCATGTAAACATTAAATGCTCACAATAGGTAAGGATTATGAGGATTCATTTAATTATGTCTTAGCTTGGATCAATAACAAGGTACTGTTCTATTACTAAAGAGAAAAAGGAAATCATTTTTAAAAATGTGGATTATTTGGATAAAATGGAGTCTAAGGGAGATGGCCATCTGGTAATTTGGAGCTTTCTGGATAACAGATCCCGTACCTGTACATTAAAATTCTGCATGTTTTTATAGTGTTAAGTTTAAGCGACACAGCAAATGTGCCCCAGGGCAGTCACCCATATCAACCAATCAGTAATTAGCATATTTTAACCAGCTGCAGGTAGAACAATGTAAGCAAACATCTGATTGGTTACCATGGGTTAAAGCCCAGGCGTAAACTTGCTTATAAATAACCTCTATAGTTTGCTTAGGAGCAGTAACCAATAGCAAGCAGCTTTAACTGGTCACCTCTTTAAAGGTAAACCATGGAGAATAGTGTCACCACCACTAAGCAGATGGCAAAATAGCATCTTTTCTTTTTTTTCAACTTCCCCATTCAGTCACCAAGATCATGACATGGGCAGTTTGGGCAGTCCAACTCCCTTCAAGATGCCAAATAATCTCCGAAGGTAAGCCAATACGGTCAAAACTGGAGAAATAATTTAGAAGATATATATATATATTTAAGTAAATATTGTCCGTTTACATCTCTTGCCTTGAACCCCCATTTTGTGATCACCTGACCAGAAATACTACAACTCTAACTGTAACAGGAAGAAGTGTGGAAGGAAAAGACACAACTCTGTCTGTTAATTGGCTCATGTGACCTAACAAGTATAGTTTGTAGGTATGTTTGTGAGTACAGTGAATCCTATGATCCCAGGGGGCGGCCCTTATATTTTAAAATGGCAATTTTCGATTTATGATTACCCAATGGCACATACTACTAAAAAAGTATATTATTATGAAAATGGTTTATTTACATGAAGCAGAGTTTTACACATTAGCTGTTTATGCAACATCTTTTTATAGAGAATTACATTTTTGAGGGGTATAGGTTTTCCTTTAAAAACAATCACAGATATGACCCACTGCCATATTTAAGCAGGGCACTGGTCCACCTTGTCACAGAAGAAAGTATCATAGCTTTTTTTCTGCAAAGAAATGAAAATAGAAGTTGCTTAATGCAGAATTCCCCTAATCTTTCCTTCCTGTACATCATGCTTTAGATATTGTAGGGAAAAATAAACAACTTGTGCTCAGACTCCGTCCTATAATGTGGCCTACAACTCCAGGAGAGAAAGAATCCAAAGCCAAAAGAAAATACATTTAAAATGTGTAGTTTTAAAAAAATATCCATGCCTTTACAGACTGGATACAGGAGGTTAATAAGTAATAAAGGAACAGTAACAACAACAAATGTAATTGTTTTAAACTATTAAAAATATAATGCAGTATTGCCCTGCACTGGTAAAACTGGTGTGTTTACTTCAGAAACACTACTATTGTTTATATAAATAAGCTGCTGTGTAGCAATGGGGGCAGCCATTCAAAGGAGAAAAGGATCAAGTTACACAGCAAATAGCAGATAAGCTCTGTAGAACATAATGTTATCTGCTATCCACTAATTATCCTGTGCCATATAGCCTTTTTTCAATTTCTGCCATTGCTACACAGCAGCTTGTTTATATGAACTATAGTAGTGTTTCTGAAGCAAACACATCAGTTTTACCAGTGCAGAGCAACATTACATGATATTTCCAATACTTTAAAACACTTTCATTTTTTGGTATTACTGTTCCTTTAACAAGGTTTAATGTTCAAGGATAGGATACCAGTTTCCTGTGTCATATATATCTATAGATATATATATATATATATATATATATATATATATATCTCTATCTATAGATATATATCTATCTATAGATATATATCTATCTATAGATATATATCTATCTATAGATATATATCTATCTATAGATATATATCTATCTATAGATATATATCATATATCTATATAAAATCGATGCAGGCATCAGCACACTCTAGTAAAGGTGAATTAAAGTGTTTTTATTTGTAACACAGCATTGTCCAGCGTTTCAGTCCCACCTGGGGACCTTTATCAAGGACCTTTACTAGAGTGTGCTGATCCCTGCATCGATTGTATCATTCCAATTGATCGTGCACCTCGCCTGCGACAAAAACAGAGTGCGGAAACCCAAGCATCTTTACACACACACACACAACACACACACATATAAAAAGCGGTTGGAAGCCGGCAACTCGTGAAACGATGTGTACTGTGCCTGGGTGCAGCCAGCAAAGTCCATAGAAATCCAAAAATAGGCGAGTACACACAGGTCTTATGAAAAATAGAGGTGAAATTTGTTTAGCAAATATATATATATAAAAGATGATTCTAGAAAAATGCTAATTCAGATGTTGCCTTTATGTTTTGACACTTGGGAAGGGCTTCTGTATGTAAAACAAAGCTCACAGGACACTATCTGTCCCAAAATGCTAATGGAGAGCAAGGACTTTTCTATCTTCTTCTATACACATAAATAGAATGTATTGAGTGTTCCTTTCGTATTACACCATTACACCATGATATAACATAATAATAGCAGTTGTGACTCAGAGAGAAGTCTCTCAAGTGAGTACCATCAATCACTAGTGAGCATTCAATGGATGCTACTGATAATGTAATGCAGGGCCTGCCCCAAATTACTAACTTTTGACCTGACTTTCTAATGGCGCTTTTAAACAAGCCACAATGTGGCTACTGTAACAAATCTATAAGAAAGCACAGTACTTGCTGATGATGAGAAATCATAAGTTCAGTCTTAAGGGATGAACATTCATCTTATTCATGACGGCTGAAAATAGTACATATCAGTGAGTTCCTGCACATGCCAATGACTGCCCAACACAGAAAGACCAACTGGCCAGACCCTGTTTATCAGTGTATGGAAGTTTTGATGGGTTCCTTGGATCGTACGCAAGGGTAGCTGCATTTTATCTACAAAAACACCCATTAAGAGAAGCCAATTATCTTCTATGAGGAAATGAGCCCCTGGGGTGGCAGTGGATGTAATCTACTTAGATGTTGCTAACGCATTTGATATACCTGTAGTACCACAAAGCAGGTTAATGATTTAATTAAAGGGATTCTGTCATGATTTTATGCTGTAGTTTTTATTTCTAAATTACACAGTTTACGCTGCAAATAATTCACTCTACCATATAATATTTTATTCCTGAACCAATAAGTGTATTTGTTTAGTTGTAATATTGGTGTGTAGGCAGCCATCTCAGGTCATGCTTGCCTGGTCATGTGCTTTCAGAAAGAGCCAGCGCTTTAGGATGGAACTGCTTTCTGGCAGGCTGTTGTTTCTCCTACTCAATGTAACTGAATGTGTCTCGGTGGGACCTGGATTTTTACTATTGAGTGCTATTCTTAGATCTACAAGGGAGCTGCTACCTGGTTACCTTCCCATTGTTCTGTTGTAAGCTTGGGGGGGGGTGATATAGCTCAAATTTGCAGTACAGCAGTAAAGAGTGACTGAAGTTTATCAGAGTCACATGACTGGGGGCTCATGGGAAACGTACAATATGTCAAGCCTCGTGTCAACTCATCACTAATGCACTGGGGTTCATATGGAGAGGTTGAACATTATGGACCTTTTTTTCGTCCCTAATAAACTATGTAACTCTGCTGCTCTGAACATATTAATAAGTCAGCCTTCAGATGCACAGACATATAATACGTATGAGAGAAATACGTTTACACTGCGAGAGTAAATATGTGACTATAAGATTAGCCATACACTCCCAGAGCAGGATAAAAGAGAAGCACACACAGTATATTTACAGAAACATTACACTAGATTACTGACTCCATGGAAGTGAACAGCAGTAACTTAGTGACAGGAGGACAGGAGAATGCAAGGAGAACACCCCAGCTTCAGACATGGAACATCTCACTACAGTTTTCATTCAAAGAACCAAAGCAGTCAACCAGCACAAAAAGTCAATGTTAAGAGGACAAAAGCTCTGTATAAGTAAATGCAGTGTGCACAATTCCTGAAATACAGCGTTAGCCTTTAGTCAGCATGACACGCAGCTCTTGCTCTTTCCATGATTTCACACCATGAATATCAACAACAGCATAGAATGTATCGATATAATGCTGGAGGTTCCAGCCAAAAATATGTAATTTGTGTAATGTGTAATTTCTAATAATATATGTGGAGGTGTGGGCAGCAGCTGGAATTTTAGCCTGTATGCTAAAGCTTTGCTAAATATAGTTTCATCCTGGACCTCGGCAGTAGTTTCCATGTAAGGAGTTTTCCATTATCATATATCAGCTAAATATTGCCTTGAACATGGCAGAGGCTCTGAAATGCGTGACAGGTAAGGCCAGGCAAGGCACTTACTGCTATAACTACCCACTCTATATATTCTATTCTCTCTAGATCCTCTCACCCTTAACTGCTTTATGGCAGCCATCATCGTCATGTGCTAATTCTCCATCCATGAGCCAAGAAGCAACATCAGAAGATTATTGTCGTTATATATATCTAGCTGACATATGTGGCAACGCTTTCCAGTGATTACACATCATTCACATCAGTCCCTGTCCCAGTGTAGCTATTTCAATCTAAGTCCCCATCACATCTCTATAGGCCCTATTGGTTAGATAGGCACAGACCCACAACTAAATGCCTATTGTGCATGAAACGTTTAGGGCCTCTGGAGAGGTGTATTTTTTATCTTTATCAATAAATATTGCTTTTACCTCTATAATTGTGGTCCTGTGGATTCTGCATCAATTTCATCAGGAGCCAATAAACCTGCCTTTATAATTTTGGAGTGTGGCAGGAAACCCAAAGGTAACCATTGAAAGCACATGTAGAGCAAGAAAGTCTCCACAGCAATTGGATGTCTGCAGTGCACAATGTGGCAGCCCAACAGGCAATGTCTCTGTCTGACATTCCGATAATAATAGATCTGTGGATGACATTTTGATCAATATATCTTCTTAGGATTTTAAACCTTGAAAAGTACATTTGGCCAACATCAAGATTATTATTATTGCAAGGCTAGCAATTTTCTTTTGTTAAATCATACCAGGATTTTCCACTGTGTAACTACTTGGCTTTTAAAACAGCCATTTCATTCCATGTTTTTATGAAAAATGCTCTAGGAATATTGCTGAAGGACACACAGGCAACTGACCAAATTCCCACAAGCCCCATAGAGCTTAAAGGAGAACTAAACCACCCATTCTTAAAAGTCCCCACTGGCCCCCCTCCCTGCCTCCCCCCTGCACAGTCTTAAGCTGGCCATAGACGCAAAGATCCAATCATACGAATCCTCGATTCATACGATTTACGGACCGTGTGTGGAGGCATTTTTCGGTCATTTGGTCGATCAGACAGGTTTCTGTCGGCTGCTGATAATATCTCGGCATGTATTGCCGATCGTACGATTTTCAGAGGGAGACTGTCACCAGCTTTGTCGGACATAACTTTTGTACGATTGCTGTCAGTGGCAGAACATCGGCTGATCTGTTCTTTTGTGCTTTATTTCATGGAATGGTTAGTGGCAGGTCGGGAGATGGGGGAAGTGCAATCGTTCCATGATTCGCACGATCGTATCTTTGCGTCTATGGCCAGCTTTAGGGTTAGTCCACACAAGGAAATACGGGGAGATTTAGTCGCCTGGTGACTAATCACCTCTTCTTCTGGGCTATAATCTCCCTGAACTGTCTTCCCATCCGCTATAATGAAAAGTCGCCTGCGCTAAAGCACACGCGGAGCTTGGTTTTCCAAAGTTTCCTCTCCCCGAATATCCTCATGTGGACTAACCCTTACCCCTGAATTCTTTTCTCTCTAGAAATAGCGACCGCACAAGCGGAGTGAGCACAGTGGAGCTCACGGGCACCATCTTTTTCTTTTCGGTAATCTTCGCAAAGCGAGCAGTATTCCAGTCCACAACTACTGCACATAAAAAGAGACGGAGATTGCCGAATGGGAGAAAGAAGACACGAAGATTGCAAAGAGAAGAAGATGGCACCAGTGAGCTCCACTGCACTCACTCTGCATGTGTGGTCACTATTTTTTTACAGGATATCTCAATGTTACATTTGATTTTCTGCCAGTCCTCAAAGGATGCATGACTGCTTTAATACTATGGGTCAGATTCAATTCAGTGAGAAAAATCTTTTCTCCTAGTTCACTTCCAGTTTTTCCCCCATAGACTTCAACAGAGTTTTCAAGTGATAAACCTGGAAATATGTTTTTTCTGAATTTGAATTGTATCTCAAATTGAATCTCGTCCATGATTTTTCAAGTGATAAACCTTTTTCTGAATTGAATCTGGCCCATTGTCAGCAGAAGGATACCCAGCTGAAGTGACATGTTATATATCTAGGGTTGCCACCTTTTCAGAATTGTTTTACCGGACTGGTGGGGGGCGGGAACAAAAAGGGGCGGGGTGTGAAGTCAAAAGGGGCGGTGCCGTGTCATAAAGGGGCGTGGCCACACCACCGACACTTCAAGACGGCCACAAAAGCTATGTTTTTACAGGGGATTGGGGGCAGGCCGAGGGGTCGGCAGCTACATTGCCGGTAAATTTGTAATACTGGCCCCAGACTTCGCAGGTGTTTTACCGGCTAGGCCGGTAAAATACGGCTGGGTGGCAACACTATATATATATCTGATTTACAGAATAGGATTGACTGTCCATACGAAAAGGGCGTGCAATATGCTAGTTATATGTTCATTAAAATGCACTTCCTTTTTTTGTTTTAATAAATGTTTGCTACAGCACATTCATAGTTATGTATACAGACAGAAGCTTCCTTACAGTGCAACTTGTTCGATGGAAGAATAGATGACTCAAAATACAAGGAAATACTGCAAAAAAGATCTGTTGCAATCTGGGCAAAAGTTGATCTTTCAGCAGGACAATGATCCCAAACTCAAGAGCAAAGTACAATGGAGTGGCTCAAGGACAAAGTGAATGTGCTGCCATGACCCAGTCAAAGAACTGAGCTGCACAAGAATCATCTTCGCCTAGAAGAAGGAGCAATTATCACTCCAATGTATTACTTAGCTGTGCAGCGATCAGCTCTGGCTCTATTTCACTCTCCCACAGAACGGACACTTGTTCATTTGTGCTGGAAATTCCCAGATCTTAATGCTACAAAGTATAAAAGTTTCTCCCTGGGAGCAATTTAGACTGATTAAAACAAGGTCCATTATTATATATATTTCTACTTCAATTAAGGGACTTACTGCCTCTTAATGATGTATTTAGTCTGCTCCTGTATTATCCTGTATTATATTAAGGACTTCCCAAAATTGACTTCGGGTCTCTAGAGTAAATTAAAGCTGCATTTGATTGTTTCCAGTATTACAGCTAAGTGATACATTAGAATAACACGTGTAGCAGAGCAAATAGATACAAATCGTTGAACAGAAAGCAACTCACAAGAAGCTGTAACAACACTCCCCTGTTTTAAAGGGGATGTTCACCTTTAAATTAAATGTTAGTCTGATGTAGAGAGTGATATTCTGAGACCATTTGCAGTTGGTTTTCATTTTTTATTATTTGTTGTTGTTTTTTTTAGTTATTTAGCTTTTTATTCAACAGCTCTCCAGATTGCTATTTCAGCAATCTGGTTGCTAGGTTTCAAATTACCCTAGCCACCATTCATCGATTTGAATAAGAGACAGGAATATGAATAGGTGAGGCCTGAATAGAAAGATGAGTAATAAAAAGTAGCAATAAGAATACATTTGTAGCCTTAAAAAGCATTTGTTTTTCGATGGGCCCCATTTGAAAGCTGGAAATAATTAAAAAAAAAATAATGAAGACCAATTGAAAAGTTGCATAAAATTTGCCAGGCTATAACACTTGGGGTTATTTATCAAACTGAATTTTTCTGATTATTTTATTTAAAAAAAGTCTGATCAAATTAGAATCCACGATTTTACCTTATTTATTATTAAAAAAAGCTTGATGTAATTGGATTGGAGACAAACTCTAAAAAATCAAGTGAAAACTCGAATCGTATGTTTTTTTCAGATTTTTTTCCAGAATTGCTACTTTTTTTTAGGGCTTTTCCCCAAAAAGGCCAAATTTCTCTGATTTTTCCCCGAAAAGCCCGAAATAGTTTGATTTTCGGGCTAATTCCAGCTTAGACCACAGAAACTTCCAAATAGAATAGGGACCTCTCCCATTGACTTATATACAAACTCATCAGGTCTGAGATGGCAGATTTTTATATTCTGACTTTTTGCAGCCTCAGGGTATAATAAATCTAGAAAAATACAAGGTTTTTTTCCCACTAAAAATTCTTTAACTTTCGGACTTATAAATAACCCCCTATAAGTTAACCACCCCTTTAAGCCAACGGTAAACAGATCACAAACCAATCCACTGCCTTCCCCCTCCTGAACGTATGTAGCAGACAGGCATAGGACCAACCCGCCAGCACTCACACAGTAGATTTTATCACAAAAATGAATAATTTACAGTTTCCATACCAAAATCCACTGTGTGTGGCTGAACCCAAGCAGGGGAGGCAGGGGATTGGCTTTTCTACACCAGCTAAAGCAATTCATGTGCAACTGGAGTTACCTTTCAAGTAACAGGACCAGATTGGGTGAGACAAACACAGGTAATGCTCAAATGCCCATCACTGGAATTGTAGCCTTTCTTCTGACAGCAGCAACAAAACAGTACAAACTGGATATCACGTGGCTAATGACTGGCTTGCAATATGGGCCTTTGCATATTTATCAGGACTGCAAACCTAATCTAACCTATGCCTACAGACATATGGGCAATCGCCAGCAAGGTTATTCTGGCCCAAGAAACTACCGACTTGGACTAGAGTCGAGAGCAAATGTCAGCCTGTTTATGAAACGCTAAGTATCGACTCCCATCTAACTAAACTACAACACATCAGACCAAATGACTTGTGAATGTGACTTAAAGGAACAGTAACACAAATAAATTAAAGTGTTTTAAAGTAATTCAAGTAAAATGTACTTTTGTCCTACACTGCTAAAGTTATGTGTTTGCTTTAGAAACGGCGACAGGAAAACGATCCATCATGCAGCGCTCGATTTCTCCTCCACGGCTAACTCCTATAGAAGGCAGGGATGAGAAATCGAACGCAGCTTGTGTGCAGGGACACCGTGAACAATACATTAGAGTTAATCTACAAAGACATGCATCAGATTGGCATAAAGAAATCAGAAGATAAGACGGGTCACAGTTCTCCCTGTGCAAAAAAGAATCTACCACAGACCACACTGGTGACTGTTTGTGGGTAGAACTGATAGATAAGCACATGCACAGATCAGGAAACAATAAGCAGGAATCTCTGGAGTGGCTTTGCTAACACCCTGAGAGGGGGAGGTAAAAACTATAGATAAGGATTCATGACTTTGAGCCAACCTTCCCTGAGTGACTGTGGTACAGGAGAAATAAACAAAGTTCATAGGAAGAGCCCTATAATTGGCCCAGGGGTTTATTTATTCATTTGCATTACAGTATCCCCCCCCCTCACTTCATAATACAGGAGGGTGTCACAGTATCAGCTCCCACTAGCGCTGTTCTCTGAGAAACAACCGCACTACTGAGACTAAGCAGATTATGACTGAACATGGTGGTAATCCCCTTACACCCAATGATCATATCAGTGTTTGTATAAGGCCATCTGCCTAAAAGATTTACTGGCTCCCCTGCTTGACCTGGTCTTTAGGCGACAACTATAAAAAAACAAAAAAAACAAAAAGAGAGAGAGATCTGAACCTGGATTGGACCCAGGGCAACAGCCGTGTGTGTGTGTGTATTTAGACTGTCCAATGTACTGGCACTCACAGGGTTTGATTAGAGAGACAAATAAAATATAAGCCGACGTTTCGGTTCCGCACAGGAACCTAACATACAGGCATGGGACTTATTATCGAGAATGCTCGGGACCTGGGGTTTACCAGAAAAGGGAACCTTCTGTAATTTGGATCTCCATACCTTAAGTCTATTAAAAAAATATTTGAAGGAGAACTAAAGCTTAACTAAAGAAGTAGGCTAGATGTTGAACATTATATTTTGAGCTTCTGTACCAGTTCAAGGCAACCACAGCCCTTCAGCAATAAATATCTGTATCTCTAAAGATGCCCCAGTAGCTCCCTATCTTCTTTCTGCTGATTCACTGCACATGCTCTGTGCTGCTGTCACTTACTGAGTTTAGGGACCCACTCACAATATACAGTACACATAGAATATAAATGTCACAATATAAGGTTACAGATAATTACTACATGCCAGCACAGAAACCAGTGCAATTAGCATCAGAATTTAATAATCAGCCCTGTAGCATCAGCTTATATTACAGACCAACCTCATTTTCTGCTTGATAATTTGTGACGATCCCTAAGCTTAGCTTCTCAACAGCTGCTCAGAGCCCACTGAGCATGTGAGTGTCACAGACACTTTCCTTTTCCCCTGTGACAAGTTTGAAGTCCTGGATCATTGCTGCTATTGACAAGTTAAAACTTTAGGCTGATGCAATAAGTTCTGTATATAAATGATGGCATTGTTAGCCAGTCATTTTTAGGGTTTAGTATAAACATTAATTAAACTCAATAGGATTATTTTGCCTACAATAAGTATTCATTATATCTTAGAAGGGATCAAGTACATGGTACTGTAAACATTTGAACTATTTGATAATAATGGAGTCTATGGGAGTTGGCCTTCCCATAATTCAAAGCTTTCTGGATAATGGATTCCATACCCATTTATTTTCACTATTTGAATTAATTGGTTCCCAATCTGTCACCGTGCACCACCCACCTTGTTGTACCACTCTGGCTGAATGAATAGAACCACATTTTTATGTGAAGAAATGAGGAAAGCTGGCACCCTAGGCATAATAATTTTATTTTCTGCCTGGAAACATTTTATCACCAAGGTACAAACATGTAGGAATGCAGCTGGAGACACCCAGAGATTGGAAGTCAAAAAAGGAATTCATTGTCCTGCAACCCAAATGACTGGACCAGAGGAAGAGCGCAGGCAGCAGTCACATACGTTAATGACGTGTTAGAGGCTTAGAGTTTTAAAGGAAAACTAAACCTTATGAACAAATACTTAACCAACAGATAATGATATATCATTAAAGTGACCAATGCAGTTCTAAGCAAATTAATTGGTTTGCGTATTTGTGTATGACTGATATTCAACACCAGCATGATAGATACAAGCAGGGTATGTATGCATTAAAGTGCTCCATCATTAAGTATTCGCGGTTTGTGCATTGATTTACCCCAATTAACCACAGCACAGCCGTTTAAAGGAAAACTATACCCCCAGCTTCCACTGGCAGTTAAAGGGGTTGTTCACCTTTCTAACACTTTTTTTAGTTCAATTGTTTTCAGATTGTTAACCAGGAATAAAGACTTTTTCTTTTTTTTTTTCTACTACATTACATTTTTTCTTTTTTACCGTTTTTCCCAAAATCTACGTTTAAAGTTTAATGTCTATGTCTCTGGTGTTCAAGTCTGGCAGCTCAGTAATTCAGGCGCAGACTATAAACTGCTACAATTTTGCAACATTTAGTTGATACATTTCTCAGCAGCATCTCTGGAGTATTAGTAACTATTGTATCAATTCTATTCTGCCAGTAATGAAACTCAGGGATTTCGCTCAGCAGGGACAAAGATAAGAAATGTATCAACTAAATGTATCCATTCAGAACAGTTTACAGGGTCAGTGACCCCCCTCCCAGAGCTGCTTTATAAGGTGAAAAATGACACTTCAATTTGATAAAAACAGTCTCACATAGAATATAGAAAGTTATTGGAAAAAGTCTTTATTTCTGGTAAATTATCTAAAACCAACTGAAAGGTTGGAAGGTAAACAACCAATTTAAAGGGCCAGTTGAAATTAAATTCTGATATAAAGAGAATTGCTTTTTTTTTTTTTTTTCGAAGCTCTTCTCGTGGCTTATATTTTCATTCCATGTGGTTTCTGAATCTAATGTTTTGGTCTGAATTTCATCTGTACTTCTACTGCAACTATCTCAGAGAATATTGGCCATTAGTATCATGTGAGTACATATGGTTTTCATGCAACATCTGTTTTTTAAAGAAAAGGGTAAAAACTAATAAAGCTGGTCCCGTGAAATTTCTGACTGCAGTTTCCAATTTGTTCAGGGGTGTGGGTGCCCAGCCACCTGCAGCTGCCCCATATGACATGCATGGTCCCATGTGACCCCACTAAAATGGGTTCAACTGTATAAATCAACTGTAGGACTTCATTGTTCTGCTCTGCCTACTGGGTAAAACCATGTCTGTAAGATATAATGTTCAGTGCGTGAGGGAGTGGATTCTAGCAAATAACTTGCAATAGAGCTTATGGGTGAGAGAACAAAGATGTTAACCAGAATGGCAGCTTTCACAATTCAAACATGTAAATTAATAAGGTTTCTTGGGTACAGTAACCCCTAAAGCCATATTTTCCTGCACAGAATAACAAATGCCATTAGTATACTCAATGTTGACAGAAAAACAATATATCAAGGTAAATATTTTATGGAGCAGCAGTGATTTAGAGCTTTAATGTTATTAGGACACAGCTTTTCCTATTACAATATATCAGGCACGGTCCTTATTTCATAATAATCTCACTGATGCATGAGACACAGGCACGTGGGTTTCTCAACCAATAAGCAGGGAGTGACGCTCTGTGCCATTGCTTCTGTCCAAATGACACCTACAGCAGTGAAAGGGTTAACACAATGCCTTTATAAAGCCATTCATTTAAGCCTACTGTGCCGTTATCAGCTTCAAATGCAAAATTGCACCCCAGGCATCCATCTCAGGCAACTCCTTGGTGAGGCCAGGACTGCTAAGACATTGATGATGAAGAAGAGGAGCTACAAAGACATCGGCGCCTTTCTCTGTGCCGGAGCCACAACTGCGCTGACTCTGCAAAGCAGGAGGCCTCTTTGTTTCACCACCAGACGGAAACCACATCTCCCCTCAATTAATTCGCTCTTATTGATAAGATGCCAATGCATTCCGCCGCTCCATGAGATACGTTATCCTACACAGAAATCACCAGCTTATTCCCAGGGTAATGTGTTTAATCTAAAGATACAGGAGGCTCTTTACTGAAACCACATACAGTGCCAGGCTGACTCCTCCATCAGTACAACAAATGCATATACAATATCCTAGCTATCAATTTGGGCAGAAGAACTAACTAACACTCTGGGGGTGCAATTCCCTATATGTATTTGTGCTTTGCCCCTGCCCTGCAGAATTGCCCAACGTCTCTGAGCTCCAGACGCAGAGACCTACATTGTGAATACAGCAAGGCATGCATTCGGCTGCACTGTATTCCTGAGAGGCACATAGGAGGTTGTGCGCTCTTGCACCCCTCTGCACTCATGTCCACATAAACGACTCATGCTACATTCAGTGTTGGACTGGGGCGCCAGGGGGACACCAGAAAACCACAGACTCACTCTCCTACCAATTTATCCTGCTGTCTCAGCTACCATTCTTTATTCTCCCAGTCTCTTCTCTTCCTCCCTCCATTCTCCTTATTGTTCTCACCATCATGGCCATGACACAAGCATACGTGGCCCAGTGGTTAATATGGCACTTTGGATGCCAGTAAAGATGCCAGTGGGCCAGGCTAACGCCGACTGTGTAGTCACTCATTCTGTAGGCTGGGGAAGGGGAAACACATTTCCCTGCATAACATAAAACTTTTGAGGTATGGTGGGCCCTGTGATCCCAGATCTATCCTCAGATTAATTCTGAATGTGCCCAATAACAGGAGCATAGGAAGCGACCCATAATAACAAAGAAAATCTGGACTCCCAACAGTGAGTAGTGGGGGAACTCTATATAAAAATATGAACAGCACGAAATGCATAAGGCTATTTACTCTGCTACTGCTGTTCAGCCTGGTGCAATGTGAATTATTCCTGTTTTCCTGCCATATAAAGGGCTCGGCTGTGATTGTGTGCAGAGTATTATAGAACATATATATATGTGTATGTATAAAGCATCATGCTGTAACACAGCTCTGTACAAGGGCAGGAGAGTGGCAATAAGCTGTGACACAATAGGGGCTGTGCAGCAAACAATCCTGCTGGGTTGTCACATGTTGAGAGTTGTAGTTGTACAGCTGCCCACAGTCACACTTCCCCATCTACACTGGCATGTCCATTGAACCGAACCGTGTCCTTTATTTAATCCTATGTCTGACAGTAGGACTACAACTCCCAGAAGCCTCTGATAGATCGAGGTGTGTCTCCCCCCACCATAACAGTCAATGGGATCCTGAGATCCCCGGGGAGGTGCTGACTCCTCTCTTACCTTCTGACAGCTCGAGCTCCAGTTCCGCCAGCTGCTCTCTCACCTCCTTCGGGAGGGCGGACAGGTCGAAAGCTCTCTCCGCCATGGAGCCGTCGGTAACAGCGGATAATAAAGCAACGGGGATTGAATCACCCAGGTCTCAACTCATCGCTCTTCCCACGGCCGCCATGCCAGGCCCAGCCTCATGTCACATGACCACAGGCACACGCATAGACATCTGGGCTGCCTGAGCAGCGACAGGGACTAAGTCTCTCGACCCCTACTGGACACTGTGCGTACTGCAGCTCTCAGCCCCGGCTGGTTTGTGGGACTTCATCTTAAGAATTGGAGTGACACCTGTCGGACAGGACGGGAACTGCATCGCTATAATGTGTGGGGAGGAAATGTTTGCAAATTTGCACCAGTTCCGTAACCCATGGCAACCAGTCAGCTATATGTTTTATGATCCAGCCTTTTGACTCGACAGGGCATTCATCCCCAGAGAACTTGGCTCCGTTTTAGCAACAGCATCATTTTGAATATATTTGGATTAATCTCCTATGGTTGTACCAATGGAAAGCAGACACAACCAATCACATATTAGGGGATTCCTGGACCATAATCCTTTACTCCTAGGTCTCTCTGTTCTACCCAGGTACTTAAAGGACCAGTTACACCAAAAAATGAAAGTGTCCTAAAGTACTGAATATTTAGGGGGTTATTTGCTAAATTCTGAATGCAAAAATCACGTGATTTTTTTTTTTAATAAAATCTGACTTTTAAAAAATCATGAATTTTTCGGAATTTAGTAAACCCCGAGGATGGAAAAGTCAGAAAATCTCAGACCTGCAGAGGTTGCATATAAGTCAATGGGAGAAGTCCCAATGATTTTTTCATGTGCACTGGGTTTTCGGGCAGTACCGTGAAGTTTTTGGGTGAAAATTACAGAAAAAAATTGTGAAAATCGGATGAAAAAGTCTGAAAAATTTGTGAAAATTAGATTTTTTTCCCGCAAAGCAAATTCTCTGGAAAATGTAATAATTAATAAGCGTGAAAAACCCCGAACGGATTTGATCGGAGTTTGAAGCAGAAAATGTTGAGATAAATTCGGACTTTTATAAATAACCCCCTTAATGTAGTGTTGCCCGAAAACTCAGGGTTTGATAAATCCTGAAAAATTTGTGATTTTTAAAAAATCCGATTTTATAAAAACAATTCACAAATTTTTCGTGATTTTGTGAGTTTAGTAAATAACTCCCATGATGTAGTATTGCCAGAAAACTCCGATTTTTGGGCAAAAACTCAGAAAACTTCGGGGTATTACATGAAACCCAGAGCACATCAAAAAATCATTGGGACGTCTCCCATTGACTTATATGCAACCTCGACAGGTCTGAGATGCCGGATTTTATGATTCAGACTTTTCCATCCTACTGGTTTAATAAATTCCGAAAAATTCATTGTTTTTTACGAATCCGATTTGATAAAAAACAAATCACAAATTTTTCGTGACTTTTGCATTTGGAGTTTAGTAAATAACACCCATAATGTAGTGTTGCCCAAAAACCAAGATTTTTGGCCGGAAACTTCGAGGTATTGCACAAAACCCAGCGCACATTATAAAAATCATTGGGACTTCTCCTATTGACTTATATGCAACTTCGACAGGTCTGAGATGCGGGATTTTATGATTTAGACTTTTCCATCCTCCTGGTTTAATAAATTCCGAAAAATCTGCATTCACCCAATTTTCTGCAGTTTTTTATTATATTATCACCAAAAACAATATCAACGTTTCGGGGGGGGGGGAGAGGTTTCACCAGTACATTATATTGTCTTTCCTTTAATATGCTTCCATTGTTTGGTATTATTTTTCCTTTAAGGCACAAATAACATGAGTTTGTTGAGCACCTGCTGTGAATATAAGCACTATCCTTGAACCAGTGCTGCTCTTTCCCAGGACCATACACATTTGCACTATAGTAACATCAGAGGGAGAAACAGTACAGAAACAGTAAAGTAACACTGAAAATATTATTGTACTGTGCAAATGATCCTAGACAGCCCCAAAGGACCACTGGGAACTCATAAAAGGCTTTTTCACCCACCTCCAAACACTTTTTTCAGTTCAGTTGTTTTCAGATTGTTCACCAGAAATAAAGATTTTTTTTTTTTTTATCAATTGCTTTCCATTTTTTATTTTCTACTGTTTTTCTAAATGTGAAGTTTAAAGTTGAATTTTCCTGTCTCTGATTTTTCAGTCTGGCAACTCAGTAATTCAGGTGCAGACTCTGTACTGTGACAATTTGCTACATTAGTTGATACATTTCTCAGCAGCATCTGTGCAATATTAGCAACTATTGTATCAGTTCTAACAGCTGCCTTTAATGAAACTCAGGGATTCTGCTCAGCAGGGACAAAGATAAGAAATGTATCAACTAAATGTATCAATTTAGAATAGTTTACAGTGACCCCCCAGCTGATTCAGAACTGAAAAAAGTGTTGGAGGGTGAAGAACCCTTTTAAAGTTGGCTTTGCAGCACTCAGAAGAAACAGATCTTAGGTCCATGTGCTTTTCAGCGAGGATCAGCACCCCATCCAATGAAGTGCACTTTCCATGTCCTGTATGGGCGCTTTAATGTGCCTTAGAATATAGATTGCATATTTGTGCAATTTATGTTTGCATTTGGGCTTGCTCATGGAAAGTGTAGAGGGAAGATAGAGTCCTTGATGTAGCTGTAAAGCAGACTAAGGCGTTTATTTACTAAAGAGAGATAATGACTTGTGCCAGAAAAATTGATGATTTCCTAAACTGCACCTGTACAGCAAGCCTTGTACTTGGCCAAGGAGACATTCCTCACTGCAGTTTCATTCCCAATAGGCCTAAACAAGGCAAGAGTCTTGACCTGCTTGGGTTTCACATGACTTCTATAGCATAATTTATAAACACAAGCTGCAAAGTGCCAGTGCAGCCATCCTGCACCTACTGTATCATACACAATGGCCCCTACTGTATCATATGCAAGTGCCCCTACTGCATCGTACGCAAGTGCCCCTACTGTATCGTACACGAGTGCCCCTACTGTATCGTACGCAAGTGCCCCTACTGTATCGTACGCGAGTGCCCCTACTGTATCGTACGCAAGTGCCCCTACTGTATCAAACACAAGTGCCCCTACTGTATCATACGCAAGTGCCCCTACTGTATCGTACACGAGTGCCCCTACTGTATCATACGCAAGTGCCCCTACTGTATCGTACACGAGTGCCCCTACTGTATCGTACACGAGTGCCCCTACTGTATCATATGCAAGTGCCCCTACTGATGCTGGGGAAGCATGGAGCTACCACAATCCTCAATGTAGCAATAATTCCAGGTTCCCACAGCAGGCTTGTGCAAAAGCAGTGTGATGCAATGCCCAAAAGTGTTACCCTCAATTTGTTTTGCAAACCTGCATGTGTATTGTGTTCATTTCAGTGCATCAGAATCAGCTGCAGGGAGAACAACTCTCAGTAGCTGCAGTTATAATGGAATTCTTGGCAATGCACAATGATGGGTATAAACAAAGAAAGTCAGCTTGCATCTGAACATTGCACTTTGCACAATACGTAGAGTTTAGAACTCTTCCAGCATCTCTCCCACCTACAGAGAACCTTTGCAACATCCTCAGGCAACCAATATTGGGAAAGGATTGCAGCTAGAGAAACATCTGCCAAAAACATAGCAGCCCCAGGGACCCCGACCCCAGCACTCACTGGCTGGCAGGAGGTGTAAGTGAATTAATATTGTGTGGAGGGCACACTATTGGTGCAAAAGCTAACTATGCATGTACACAGGCAACTATTGGCTATTACCCTTCTCTGTGACATCATTTGGGTGTAGCATTCCAGTCATCAAGAGACTATATAAGCCTGGCTAACTACTACCTGCGCTTGGTCACTAATGATTTGATCCTTCAGACACTCATGCCTGTTCCTGGATTTCCTAGTTCCGACCCCTGCTTAGTTAGTTGCTCCCCGACACTTGTTCTGACCTCTGGCCTGTATATTTGACTCTGGCTGCCACCTGCTGCGACCCCTGCCCTGTATATTTGACTCTGCCTCTGTTTGCCCTGACCTCTGACCTTTTGGATCCAGTATACTATCTAATGAGCATGAGAAGTTACTCCTCAAGTAAATCTGGGGGACAGTATTTCCTTTGCTAGGGAAAAGCAAGGTTCCCAATGGGATCACAGGTGCCAATAAAGTTGACAATATCATCAAGTTTGCACATGTGCCGCAATTTAACTAATGTTTAATATGAGTAACATAGTAAGTTAGGTTGATAAAAAGAAATGTCCATCAAGTTCAACCTTTGGGGGGGTTATTTATTAAAGGTTGAGTTACTTTTTTACCAAAAAATGTGAGTTTTTTGAGGGTAGCTTCAGTAAAAACTCAAATTCTTCAGTATAAAAAAAATAGAATTTTATGAGATCAATTATTATCCAAAGCTGCAAAAAGCCAGAATCTGCCATTGACTTCTACATGAGACAGGAGTATTTTCAGAGGTACCTTGAACCATTTGAAGATGTTTTTAGCCTTCATGATTTTTGGGTCTTTTTTTGGTTGTTTGCGCTTGAAAACTCGATCAATTCGACTTTTTTTTGCCCTATAACTCAATCAATATGAGTATTCAAGTTTTTCACCCGATTGCATTCATTTCTGTTTTTTACATTAGTTTTTGTCCTAAATAAGCAAACATTCAAGCTGTGAGTTTATTTGATTTAGAAAAAAAACTCACAAACTTGACCTTTCATAAACTGTATAACCCCCTTAATCTCTATATATAACATTCCTAACTGCTAGTTGATCCAGAGGAAAGCAAAAAAAAACCCCAAAAAAACAACCCTTGTATGAAGTCTCTCCAATTTGCTTCATAAAATGGGACAATCCAACCCCTTTTTTAAGCTATCTAATGTATCAGCCAGTACAACTGATTCAGGGAGAGAATTCCACATCTTCACAGCTCTCACTGTAAAAAAAAAACATCCCTTTTGGAAATATTTGAAAGGTACCTTCTTTCTCCTAACTGGACCCTCTCTAATTCAATAATGTCCTGTTTGATCACTGGAGACTAAAACTGCACGGTGTATTCTAGCTTTAGAATAAACAAATATTAAAGGGGTTGTTCACCTTTGAGTTAAATTTTAGGATGTTACAGAATTGCCTATTCTTGCAACATTTTAAATTTCATATTGCTTATAGTTTCTAAATGATAAACTTTACTCTTTCCAATTCTCAACAGTTGGTCACTGTCCCCAGCAGCAAAACAAAACATTGCTCTGTGAGACTACAATTATATTGTTCATTATAGTTTTTAATTTCCTATCATTCAATTCAGTGCCCTACTATTTTTATTTCACTATTCATTCAAGTCACTGTCTGGTTGAACTAGGGTGAAATGCCAAACTGGGGAGCTGCTAAAAAAAAAAAAAAAAAAAAAGTAATTCAAAAACCCCAAATAATAAAGAATACAGATTATTGACTACAGATTAGCACACTATAAATTAAAGGTGAACTTTAAAGGAAAGATATCAGCTGAGGTCCAGACTGGGTTATAACCAGAATAAGAATTGTATAGTGACAGGATCCTTAAAGGAACAGTAACACCAACAAATGAAAGAATTTTAAATGAAAGATAATATAATGTAGTGTTGCCCTGCACTGGTAAAACTGGTGTGTCTTTGCTTCATAAACAAAACTATAGTTTATATAAACAAGCTACTGTGTAGCCATGGGGCAGCCATTCAAGCACAGAATACATACATAATAGATAACAGATACATTTTGAAAAACCCCATACACATCATCTTTTATCGGTTGTGTATCCTGTGCCATTGCTCCTTTTTCCCTCAGCTTTGAATGGCTGGCCCCATGGCTACACAGGAGCTTGTTTATATAAACCAGGGGTCCTCTGACACGGCAGGAAGGGAGAGATGAGGGGGGCCAATGGAGGGCAGTTGAGGGGGCTTTTGTGCCAGGGGGGGGGTTGTTCTCCTTAAAGCCAGTCGGCTTGTAACAACTGGAAGGCCACCTAGTTACTAAAATACATGAGGCGGTGGCCCACACCATAGTATCCAAGGGCTACTGCATTAATGGAGACTGTTCTACACAGTACAAGATGTACAAAGAGAAATGCTGGAAAAGAGATCGAACAGCTGATATTGGGACACAGTAAAACTTACACAGTTACTACAGTTTGGAGGAAACTTGCCGCTCCACTAACCACAGTTTTACAGGGAGGGATATAGGGACAGAGGTGGGACTTGGGCTGCTTTTGTAAGTAATTATTAGTTGAAGTTCCTAAACCTGACTGTTTTGCCAAGCGGACTGTCTCTTCTCAGTTACAGTTTCTAATGCTAATGGACTCCTGCTGCACAAATATAGCAGCCCCTTCATAGAGGAACAGGGTAGTAAGAAAGCATCAGGCAAATACTTTTATGGCAAAATTATAAATAGCATTCAAAGACAACGTTATGATAGATAATAAAAAAAAAGTTATTTTCTGATGTCAGTATCTCTTTAAGGACATACATTCAAAGGAAGAAGGAATACAATAGGAGATGAGGCTAACACTATAGGTCTCTTTTAGGCTAGGGACAAATAGCGGATGTCAGGCCTGCAGAGAAACACAGGCGGGAAGCCACACCTGCTTTCATGTGCCTACACCCAAATACATTGACTCCGCTCAGGTGCAGACAGACACGTTAGATTTAAGCATTTCGGCACTGAAACCTGCTGCATCCAAAGGGAGGAGCAGATTCCCCTACATCTGTCCCTAGGCTTAAATTTGAATATTCCTGTCTTGGGTGTTTGAGTCTGGCAGCTCAGTAATTCAGGCACAGCCTCTGAACGGTTACAATTTGCTCCATTAGTTGATACATTTTTCAGCAGCATCTGTGGAAAATTAGCAACTGTTGTATCAATTCTAACAGCTACATTTAAAGGTCACCAGTCACCCAAAAGTTGCTTCCCCCACTTGATTGTTTAGGCCAATAATCATTTAAAAAAAAAAAAATGTTTTTGTTAAAGGAAAACTTTACTCCCAAAATGAATACGGACACCTGAAATTAAACTTTTTTTTTTACATCTATTATGATATTGGCTTTGCAAGCTACTTCTAACTTTGCCATAAAGTATTTGCATGATGCTTTTACATTACCTGTCTGATCCCCCATGTTCCTGTATGAGGGGGCTGCCATATTTGTGCAGCAGAAGTCCGTTAGCATGAGAAACTGTAACTAACAGGCTGAGATGTTGGCAAAGTCAGAGTGTCAGGCTTAGGAACTTCAACTAACAATTACATACAAAAACAAACCTCTCCGCAAAAAATGATCAACATGACCTATAGGTAACATTTAATGTACATTCATATGCTAAAATTAATTTTTTAGTGTCAGTATCACTTTAAGCAACAGATAGTTTACATCATATATTTTCAAAATATCAATCTACATTAAAAGTTACCAATGGGTCATGATCATTTTTCGCTGATAGTTCTGATTTTGTAAGTAATTGCTACTTGAAGTTCCTCAAGCTGACAGTTTTGCCAACCTGACTGTCTCTTCTTAGCCTGTCACAGTTTCTAATGCTAATGGACTCCTGCTGCACAAATATGGCAGCACCCTCCAAAAGGAACAGGGGGTAAGAAAGGTAATATAAGAGCATCACACAAATACTTTTATGGCAAAATAATAAATAACATTCAAAAACAATGTTATGACAAGTACAAAAAAAGGATATTTTCTGGGGTCAGTATCTCTAAGTGACATATTAAAAGAATCTTACCAAACTGGAATATATATTTAAGTAAATCTTGCCCTTTTACATCTATCACCTTGAACCACCATTTCATGATGGTCTGTGTGCTGTCTCAGAGATCACCTGACCAGAAATACTGCAGCTCTAACAGGAAGAAGTGTTGAAGCAAAAGACACAACTCTGTATGTTAATTGGCTCATGAGACCTAACATGTATGGTTTGTTTGGTAGGTGTGTGTGCACCGTGAATCCTACGGTCCCAGGGGGGCAGCCGTTATTTTTAAAAGTGGCAGTTTTCTAATGGCACATACTACTAAAAAGTATATTATGAAAATAGTTTATTTAAATGAAGCAGGGTTTAACACATGTCTGTTTACTGCAATGTATTTTAAGAGAGACCTACATTGTTTGGGGGGGAATAGCTTTCCTTTAAACGTCCCTTGCAAGTGCAATGCTTCCCACACCACAGACATGCATGTGACGTCACAAATCATATGTATTTGAAAGGTAAATAACCCCCTTAATCTAACACCCCTCCCCCAGACTAGATATTTAGATGTCACACAAGATTCCCCGGTATACTGCAGTCAGCCCACCAGCGGATACTCGATTAAAACCCTGCTAGCAGTACATTTTTTAATCCATGAACATCAACTCTAAGTAACACAAGTAACTGGAGACAGGTCATCCGTTGAATCAGCTTTATTCTTCTAACTCTGTTATTTTAATATTTCCATAGCACCTTGGCAAAGTCCAAAACAGAATACAAATACATGTATTTTATTTTAACATTTAAAGCATGAACCTAACTTCACCTTTTGAATTAGGATGACAGAACAACCCAGAGCATTAAAGGAAAAACAAAAAAACAAACATAAGAGATAGATATATATATATATATTAGGGATGCCCCAAATCGGCCGAACCAAATCCTAATTTGCATATGCAAAGTAGGGATGGGAAGGGGGAAACATTTACTTCCTTGTTTTGTGACAAAAAGTCATGTGATTTCCCTCCCCATCCTAATGTGCATATGCATAATTTGCATATGCAAATTAAGATTTGGTTGGGCCGGGCAGAAGGAGTCGCCCGAATTCTTATCCTGCTGAAAGAGGCTGAATCCCGAACTGAATCCTGGATTTTGTGCATCCCTGATATAAATATATATCTATATCTAATTATATACATATATATATCTCAAAAATGCCAAGGGGTAAGATGAACTTACCAGGTAAGGATATGATTTGCAGTTCAAAAAAAAAAAAAAAAATTACAACCCTTCAAAGCAGGACTGCTACAATTACAGCTCATGTCTGATACAAGCAGTTTTGTAAGTGCCAGAGGCCCATTAAACCTGAACAAAGGGTTTGCAAATAAGCATAGTTTCATGATCACATCCCAGGTCAGGGAGCAAATCAGCCTGTGCCTTCGGGAATCATCCGACTAGTGAACAATGCGATGCAATTCTAAGGTTCTATGGTAAAGTAATCCCATACAAGATGCAGAGAAGGATATACAGATATGAATTATGGTGGGGAGAATGTTCCAAGGCTAAAACTGCAAAGACCTGATAAAGAAAAATAATATTCATAGCAAATAAAAATACACATATATATATATATATATATATATATATATATATATATATATATATATATATATAAAACCATTCAGATCTAGGTTCAGATTGCTTAAGCGCATTTCCATATCAAACAGCACACACAGCAATTGCATTTCTCCTGAGGCCTTGCATACAATGGCAACCCAAGCGAATATCACACAGAGATTAGCATCCCCTGCCTGTGCTCGGCCAAAAACACTGCTTCACTATTCTCTGGGATGCAAGAAATCGCTCATGCCCCTTAGCAAACAAGGAAACCTATTTCCAGCCAGCTATTAGGAACAGCTACTGTCCCTGTGCAATTAGCCTGATCTGCATGTCCTGTTTCACTCATTACTGCCATCTGATCAAACTAAAATCATATTCAGTTCAAGGCAGTGGTGTTTATCCCCCTTTACTACAGAGCTAAGAGTCCGCCGGCCCTCCAAGGGACAGGATTTAACGCTTTCGGCTTTCCAAGAACGCGCATGCCATGTTTCCAATATAATTCGGCCCCAAACAATGAGGTATATTAGACAATTGGCCCGTGAAAAAGAAATGATAAAGAGCAATGAAATACTGTATATGAAGTCAGAGCCTTTAGTTAAATGGCATCTTACAAATCTGGTTGTACAGATCATATACATGATAAGCAAATCCCGCTGAACGCAGGAGATTTGAATCCAATTCCATGCCGCCCACATCCAGTTAAATCGGAGTCTGATTTTTGTAAATGAGGCCTAAATATCAATCCAACAGAAGAGCCGACCTATGAGATAAAGGAATATATTTCCAGCCCGTTTCAGATGAATCTGCTCCGAGCTGTGCGGTAGAGTCCTGCAGCGGGCCGGGTACCCGCGGGTTACCCGCAAAAACCTGCGGGCTGCAGGTAGTAGTTCAGAGTGTGGGTATAGATGCAGGTCGGCGGTTCTGTGGGTTGTCGGGCTGCAGGTCTTCTCAATGGCGATTTTTACTGCTTTTTTTCTGATCACGCCTACTTCCGATGATGTCACTTCCAGTTTACGACAGCACTTCCTGTTTTACTCCTTTTTTTCTGATCATGCCTACTTGCGATTTACAATGACAGCACTCCGATTCTTGATGGTCAGCAGGTCGTGGGCCCGGGTTGCGGATAAGGTACTTGCAGGTCAGGTCGGGTAGCAGGTAAGAATGTAGGTTGCGAGTACAGGTTCCAAAAAAATGGACCCGCGCAGGACTCTACTGTGCGGCACTTTATGTGATGGACTCCATGTTCCTAGTGGTAGAGAATGCTCAACGTAATAAAAGACTGAAGCACATTTAGAACTCAGCAAAATTAATCATCCACAAACTAACAAAGGTTTCAAATTAAAAGAAAAAAATAATAAATAATGGAACATATTGGGCTTTGAAAGCAAATGAATGACAGTATTAGAAGCACAGAGGGATGCTGCAATCATCATAGGATCACAAAGACAATTTTAGAGGAAGAGCCTCCTGAGAAAAGTGGAGAATATGACTGAGTTAGCAGCCAGCCAACGACGGCCGTGTGCTTGTCATGCAACATATCTGCAACAAAATTTATACTTAATTCTAAATATCTTCACAGCCTTAACATTTGCTTTAATAGCCCCCAAAAGACAAAAATACCTACGGAGGGCATGTGTCAGTTTTCTACAGAAACAGTCAAATAAATATGGAGAGGTCCTTATGCAGAGTTTAAGATATAAAAGCCAACACGCACACATTGTATAGGCATTTTCTGTACATGAGCTATAAGTTTGTTTGTTTTTTGCCAGAAAAGAGAAAAAAAAAAAAAAAAAGGGAAAAAAAAATATACACCATTGTAAGACACAAAAACATCCTTTCACATATCAATTACCTTAACATTATAGGATTTCTGCAGTTCACAATGAAATTTATTTTACATCTACAAATAAAAAAAAACACACAAACAGTACAATGGTTAGAAATACTCAAGTAGTATGTTTCACATGTACTGCAGAGGTGAAGGCCTAAGTCTGAACAAATGCTTTAATGTGACCGCTTCAAGCCATTCCCAACTTGTTACCAGAGGTGGGGTCAGATTATTTCTTAGTTCAAAAAATTTTTTTTTATAGACAAGCAAAATGTGAACAAAAAACACAAATTGTGCAGGTAGATATTTTCACTCTGTGTTATACACCTGCCCAATTCAAAGCTGAAAGCTTGTCTAAAAGCAATCAAACTGCAAAATAAAAGGTACAGTTTGAAACAAATTGAATCATCATAATTGGAAGGTAGTGATCCCCAACCAGTGGCTTGTGATCTCCATGCTACTTGCAAACACTTCCAATGGGTTTCCTAATGGTCTCAAAGCAGATCCTTTTTTTTTTTTTTTTTTAAACAAAGGTTTAAGACCAAAAACAAGCTGCTGCAGTATGGCAGTCAACGTGAGGCTGAGAAACACCAACCAATCCATATGCGTTACAATTCAATACAATTTCCTGCAACCATCGCTCATTTTCAATAAACATTTAGAGCTGAATCGTGGGATATACAGGCAGAAACAGTATAATTCTACCTGTATCAAAAATTCTAGGGATGCACTGAATCCAGGATTCCGTTCGGGATTCGGCCTTTTGCAGCAGCATTCGGCCGACTCCTCGTGCCTGGCCGAACCGAATACGGATTTGCATATGCAACTTAGGGTCAGGAAAGGAAATGCTTGTTTTGTCACGAAAAGTCATGTGAAGTAAAAAAAAAAAAAAATGCTTTTTTCCCGCACTTTTTCCATTCCTGCCCATAATTTGCATATGCAAATTAGGATTCAGTTCGATATCTGTCTGAATATTTCACAAAGGATTCAGCCAAATCCCAAATAGAGGATTTGGTGCATCCCAACAGACAATTCCGCAGTAAATACTGGCTGATGTTCAGGCACCACCAGCAAATTAGGATTCAGTTCGATATCTGGCTGAATCTTTCACAAAGGATTCGGCTGAATCCCAAATAGTGGATTCGGTGCATCCCAATGGACAATTCAGCAGTAAATACTGGCTGATGTTCAGGCACTACCAGCAAATTAGGTTCGGTATCTGTCTGAATCTTTCACAAAGGATTCAGCTGAATCCCAAATAGTGGATTCGGTGAATCCCTACGGACAATTCAGCAGTAAACACTGGCTGATGTTCAGGCACCACCAAATTTACCGACCTGGCCAATCTATTGGCCGGCCTATATCCAAATCTTCTGCCGATACTCATCGTCTTGTCTCCTGCCATACATGCACTGAATATCGTTCCTGTAGGGCCACCTTTATAATACCAGGGGAACTTTTTATTTATTTATTTTTTAAAGACATTATAGGATTACGGCTCAAGAGCACAAAAGATCAGAGACTTGGCTTGCTGAGCTATTGGGAAACAGAAAAAAAAGACTGGTTTATACATTGTAGATTTTGAATAAATGGTAAACAAACTAAAAAAGTTATTATTTGCGGTGTACTGTTTGAAAACTATATATCAATGAGAATCATCCCCTTAAACATTATGTGCTACGGATATGAGAAACCTCCCAACAGTAATAAACTATTAAACAGATGTGCCTTCTCCATGAAACAAGTATAGTGCTTACATTTGTAGCTACATTTTAAGTTTGCCCAAGATAAAAAAAAATCATATTGTTCAGGCCACAGCTTTGTAGTAGAACAGCATACAAAACTAAGTGAAGCAACGCCCAATGATATCAGAGCATGTACTTAGCAGAAAAAAAAAAGAAGCAGGTACATCACCAATATGTTATTTGTTCTGCAATCATTCCAGTGAGCACAAAGGACCTGCAGCAGATCCCGTGTCAGTTACAGATAGCCCTTGCTTAGTTAAGACACAGACAAACACAGACAAGCCTTTTCTTTGTACTGCCCTAACAGCAACTGCAAATATGAAGACGATGCATGAGAGAGAAGGGAAAAAAAAAGGCAAATGAGGAAATGAAAACAAATCATCTGTTTAGGGAATCATGTGCTTTTGCGTAAGCTACAATTCAAATATAATCATTTTTCAGATAGTCTGTAAGATTAGATTTAGCCGTTTAGGAATAAACGATAGAAATGTCAAAGCACTGTTTAACCTACAGTAGTAAAGAAAGTGACAGCAGTACGATCAGTTTCATAATCTGTGACAGAAACATGACAGTTACTTCACAATGACCACACTCATCACACCCATGGTATATACTTTCAAGGCCAAAATGGCATACACAGACTACTTAGCAAAGCCTTTGATTAAAAAAGTAACTTTCTAATTTTTTTTTAAATTTTTTTTTTTTAACGGATGTTATTTCAAAAAAATATTTTCTTCTCTCGCACTTCTCTATTTTTCTCAACCTTGATTGATTGATAATCAGGCAGAAACATCTGCAACTTAAAATGTTAAATTTGTTAATTAAAAAAACAAAATCAAAATTATATATATAATTTTTTTTTTTTTTATAAACATGACTGGAGCTGTCCACTGTCCTCCGCAAAGCCCATTATAATTTTTTATTTTTTGGAATTTCATTATGACTACTTCGTCAGCTGCTGAATGACAGTTGAATCCAGTCCATCCGCTGCTGCTACGTCCAGTTTTAAAGATGTAAAACTTCAAGAGTAGTTTTTACTTTGGTGATCTTGGTGGCACATATTGCTCCTTGCCATTACGTCTCATGACTCCCTGAGGTGAAGATCTACGCCCAAACTGCCGTCTCTGTTCCCGAATCTTTCCTGCTCCTGCTCTGGAAGTTCCGTTACTGCGGTGCCCTGGGGAATCTTTAGCTTTATCAAGTTTCTCGTGAGACTTTTCAAGACTCTTCTCTGCCTTATCGGGAGTACAGTTCTCTTCATTTTTGCCAGGGGATGCAACGTTTGTACGCAGCTCGCGAAGAGGCTGGACAGGAGACGGAGCTTGTTCTTTAGGAGGTTTCTGGCAAACTTCCGCATAACTTAATTTTCGAGGCTCCTATAAAAATAAAGCAAGGAATAAAACATTACCATCCAAATCCTCATTATTAAAGGGGTTGTTCATCTTCAAATGAACTTTTTGTATGATGTAGAGAGTGATATTCTGAGGCCATTTGCAATTGGTTTTAAATTTTATTATGGTATGTAGTTTTTGAGTTATTTCAGCTCTCCAGTTTGAGAGCATCTGTGGAGGTGACTTTCCCATGAACATTTTCTTAGCGTATTTAGCGAACAAACGCATTTCTCAATCCTAATTGTTCCAATTTCTCTAAAATGCTTAAAGCATACAATGCAATTTGTGATTAGGTGGTAATGCTTGGCAGTAGCCAAAGCACAATCAACATCCAAATCCTTGCTCCCAATTCAAACTGTATGTGGGAAATATACAAAGTGTCAATGAAACATAATCTCAACTATTGGAAAAATCGATTTGATGGTGTGGAGATCAAGACGGGGGATCAAGATTCAGGGTCTTAATTGGGATCACACAATGAAAATTTGACTGCTTTATCTGCATGAAGTGCGTCAAACATTTGTTCTGGTTTTTAAGTGATTGTGACATTTTTGATAATTATGATAAAAGTAAATTAAACATGTTTACTTGTTCTAGGTAAGTTTCTCCTTAAAGGTGTTTTTCACCTTTGAGTTAACTTTTAGCATGATGTAGCGAGGGATATGTATCTATAAGTATGATGTAGCAATAAAATTACATTTGTTTTTAGATGGGGGTCAGTGAACCCCATTTGAAAGCTGGAAAGAGTCAGAAGAAGGCAAAGAATTCAAAAACTATAAAAAAAAAAATAAAAAAAATAATGAAGACTAATTGAAAAGTTACTTAGAATTGGCCATTCTATAACATATTAAAAGTTTTTCAGTTCAGTTGATTTCAGATTGTTCACCAGAAATTGCTTTCCATGTTTTATTTTTGTCTGTTTTTCCAGAATCAGAGTTAAATGTTCCCGTCCTCTGGTTTTTCAGTCTGGCAGCTCAGTAATTCAGGTGCAGATTCTGAACTGTTACAATTTGCTACATTAGTTGATACATTTCTCAGCAGCATCTGTGGAGTATTAGCAACTATTGTATCAGTTCTAACAGCTGCATTTAATGAAACCCAGAGATTCTGCTCAGCAGGAACAAAGATAAGAAATGCATCAACTAAATGTATCAATTAGAACAGTTTACAGGGGAGTGGACCCCGCTACCAGGGCTGCTTTAGAAAGACAAGAAAATTTTAAATTTAAACTTCAATATTAGACAAACAGTCACAGTGAACTATCTAAAAACAACTAAAGTGAAAAAGTGTTGAAAGGTGAACAAACCCATTTAATACAGAATATAGTGAACACATTTAGCTTCCCTTTATATAAACGTAAAATACTTTCTTACCGGTATATTTAACGTAGTTGAGACACATGCAGCTGAAGTGGCTTTAGGCGGCTTTCCAGAAGGAGAAGTGCATACAGGTACTGCCACAGACGTCTGGCTTGCAACATCTTTATGGCAGGATATTTCTATTTTTTTCTCATGATGAACTGTATTACTAAAAACAAAAAAGTGTATTCAGGTTAAAGTGGACCGGTCACCCAGACACAAATACTGATGGGTTTATAGGGTGCAGCAGTTTAAGTAGTTGATTGTGAGGGGAACAATAACCATACACAAAAAGTAGTGATCAATATGAACTCCATGGGACATTGGTTTGCCATACATTTACCAATCCAGTAATCCAATATACTCACATTAGGGTAAGCCATTTATAGTGCACATATTTTCATGAGGCTGTAACCCCCTACCTAATTGCATGTCTTCTAAAAAAAAAAAAATAAGCCACAGCAGAAGAAAACCAGATGAGAGATCTCAAAGACCAACACATATATCCAAAGACCAGCATGCAAAGATCAGGATTAGTAGTGCTACAACCATATGGAAGCAAAACATTATAAAACCAAAATAAAAGGTGTCTAATAACACTACTTATTTGGACAAAACTGCATTGTATCCATGCTACAAGTATACTTAGTGTGGATGTGTGTACATAGATATTGCAGCACAAGGCACCAGACTTAACCCCTCAGATCTCATAATCTTGCAGTCATTGGATGGACAATACACCCATAGTCTGAGCAGGAAAAAAGGATCTAAGAGATAGACTGAGAATGAGATGAAGCAAAAGAAAAAGTGAAAACTTCAGGTAAAAGTTATAGCAAATAAGAGAGAGAGAGTGAGCGAGATTGAAAGAGAGACTGAGAGAAGGATGTCAGACTTATGAATGCAAGTCCCTTTCCTCTAAGCGCGATACTTGATCATCACTGGGCGATATTTAAAGTCTGGGTAGAGCTGAATCTTTTTAAATAAGCAGGGTACTTTTTTCCCCAACTCGAAAAAAAAAAAAAAAAATCAGATTTCTCGCACTAAGCAAGGTTATTTAACCATTTAGTTTTCTAACTCTTGCTTCTGCTGAGTCGATGTTGGTAGTAAAACAATTCAAGTGTATGCTGAGGCTATGATCAACACTTCTATCAAGAAGCATTTGTTATTAACGTTGTGATACAGACTCTCATACTCATTTAATCAAATGCACATTCTGCAAAAGAAATGGCCATAGGTTGCTCACCTTGGTGGTTGTGGTGGTGGCGTTAATTCATCTGTTGAAGAATGTGTTGTGTGGGTTATAGGCTGGGGGATGATTTTTGCTGGTTCTTCCTGAGCATTTGTTGACAAGTTCACAGGAGGCTCTTTATGTTCCTGGGGAAAAGGTATATACTTCATTTGTTTAAACCACTAAAATCAGGGACTAAATATTTTTTTTTTTTATTAGCATATAACTATATGTATTGAAGTGTTTTTTTCCCATTAAATCCCCAGTTAAGAAGAATTATAAATATATTGGCCAAAATCAAACCCCAAGAGCTCTAAATACTTACCTTTTCTTTGCAAATTCCTTTAACAACATCAGCCATTCTACTTTCAAGTACAGGTTCTCCCGGACTGCTTACTAAGCTTCCAGGCAAAGGGGGGAAATTCGATGCCAGCAAATCAAACTTTGGTGTCTGTGGGACCTCTTCCATTGAATTCAATGGGCGCTACATAAATATTTAAAAATACATAAATTAAGGGTATATCAATGAAAAATTAAACAGATATTCAATAATAAAAATAGTTTTTATGACACCATTAGAACTTCACAAATTCAAAATGAATATTACGCTAAAAGGAACAGTGCATAACATGGTATGGAACTCCTCGTCACTTATAACAGCCTTATATTTTACAATAGGGATCGGAGAAAACTGCAGTAGACCAGGGCTACTGGGAATCTTGTGTTATAACTTTGGGGACTATGTACATAAAAACAAAGAAAAGCCCTCAGATCTCATAATCTTGCGATCATCGGAGGGACAGTGCAAGCGAAGCCTGAGGAGAACAGAAAGAAAAAAGGATAGAAAGAAACCCATTGTAAAAAGAAAGGTGGAAGAGTTAGAAGAGTTAAAGGCAGAAAGTGAGACTGTCAGACTAATGTTTGCAAGTCCTTTTCCCTCTAAGCGCGATACTTGATCATCACTGGGCAAGGAATATTTTTTTTTATTACAAATGATTATATAACCCTGAGGGGTCAAATTAATGATGTGTATGTTTGATGTATACGCTCATCTATTGTACAATGATGAGTAATATTTTATGTTCATTTATAAATACTATATGACAGGAATACTATTGTTTAGTATAACTAATATACTAATGATGACGTGAATCACAATATCATTACTAATGCAATAAATATTACTACCAATAATAATGCACTTTTGCTTTTCTTTCAATTAATAATTCTTACTAACTGGCTGTGTGAAGACTTAAGTACGGCAATGGTAGCAAATTCACAAAACATACACTAAGGGGCCTATTTTTCATACTGTGTAAAAGTGGAGTGAAACATTACCAATGATGTTGCCCAGATCAACCATTCAGTAATTCGATTTCAACAGTTACAAAACAAATGCAAAAATCTGATTGGTTGCTATGGGCGGAATCACAGGTAATGTTTCACTCAACTTTTTACCCAGCATAATAAACAGAACCCTAACTAAGCGAGCTGATGTATTTATTCAAATGATTGTGCCCCAATAAGGCTGCCTGCAGTGGGAGCTCCCTCCTTAGTTGATCAAGTTTAAAAACATCACAAGCAGAAAAACTCACAGAAATACGATCATCATCTCTTCGCCTTCTGCCTCTAAATGTATTTCTTCTGAAAGACATAAAAGAATCCATCTATGTTGGGTGATTTTTGAAGATACAGAAACGTTTATTCAAATATATAAAACTCAGACAAGAAATCACCATATTAGGAAGAGTGGTCCCTGCTGATTGTAGCGAAAGGTGCTCTCATTCACTACACTGATTTTAAATCAAAAACAAACAAACAAACCTGCCCCGGACAGCTCCTTCTGTACCATTATGTTCAATATGCAAGGACAGCGAGTCCTTCGATGAAAAACTGTGATCATGTTGGGTTCCCAATGAAGTGCCGTGCTTCTCATTAGTATAGGACCTTGAGTTTGTTCTATTTATAGACACATCCACTAGCGATACAGACGTCGCTGTTGTGCCAACATTCAGACGTTCAGTAGGGTTGGCAGATGTTCGAAATGGAGGCTTCACACTGCACAGAGGGGAAGAACATTAAGAAGATTATGCACAAACAGAATTAAAAAAAAAAAATACAATATTAATAATGAACAGTCACCATTTGTGACAATGGAAGGTGTTTCAATTTACAGCATCATTGAGTTATAAACAGGTTAAACTGAACGTAAAAATAAATAAACATACAAGAAAGTGAGGTATATATATAGTAATGCAACCAAATTTGCCAATTTAACTATGGAGACCAAGCCAATGTTCCTACATCCCCCTAGGGTTAATCCTTCATTAATTCCACCGCTGGGAAGAGCAGAAAGAGCCATGCTTCCCGATTGTGCAGTACTCATTGAGGCACATGCAAGCACTGGAAGCTGGGCGATATCGGGTGAATCTGAATGTTCGCCCTGGGGATCGGATTACAATACTACGAATGGGCTCCAACGGGTCACAGGACAGTATCAACTCCCAATTCTAGTAATACAACTAATGATGCATGGTTCACACATGATGAAATTCAAAAGAGACTTGAACATGTTAAGATTAACAAAGGTCCAGGGCCAGATGGTATTCATCCCAGGGTAATTAGCGAGCTTAGCTCTGTGATTGCCAAACCTCTTTACTTAATTTTTCAGGATTCATTGAGATCTGGCATTGTGCCGAGAGACTGGCGAATTGCTAATGTGGTGCCTCTATTCAAAAAATGATCCCGTTCTCAGCCTCAAAACTATAGGCCAGTTAGTCTGACGTCAGTATTAGGAAAGCTTTTCGAAGGGTTAATAAAGGATAAGATACTGGACTTCATAGCAAATCATAATACTATGAGTTTGTGCCAGCATGGTTTTATGCGTAATAGATCTTGCCAGACTAACTTAATTTCTTTTTACGAGAATGTAAGTAGAGACCTCGATTCTGGGATGGCAGTGGATATGATTTACTTAGACTTTGCTAAAGCATTTGATACAGTGCCATACAAAAGGTTACTGGTTAAATTAAGGAATGTTGGCCTGGAACATAGTATTTGTACCTGGATAGAGAGCTGGCTAAAAGATAGACTACAAAGAGTGGTGGTAAATGGAACATTTTCTAATTGGACCAGTGTTGTTAGTAGAGTACCACAGGGCTCTGTACTAGGTCCCTTGCTTTTCAACTTGTTTATTAAAGACCTGGAGGTGGGCATTGAAAGTACTGTTTCTATTTTTGCAGATGATACTAAATTGTGCAGAACTATAGGTTCCATGCAGAATGCTGCCACTTTGCAAAGTGATCTGTCTAAACTGGAAAACTGGGCAGCAAACTGGAAAATGAGGTTCAATGTTGATAAATGCAAGGTTATGCACTTTGGCAAAAATAATATAAATGCAAGTTATACACTAAATGGCAATGTGTTGGGAGTTTCCTTAAATGAGAAGGATCTAGGGGTCTTTGTAGATAACACGTTGTCTAATTCTGGGCAGTGTCATTCTGTGGCTACTAAAGCAAATAAAGTTCTGTCTTGCATAAAAAAGGGCATTAACTCAAGGGATGAAAACATAATTATGCCTCTTTATAGGTCCCTGGTAAGGCCTCATCTGGAGTATGCAGTGCAGTTTTGGACTCCAGTCCTTAAGAGGGATATAAATGAGCTGGAGAGGGTGCAGAGATGTGCAACTAAATTGGTTAGAGGGATGGACGACTTAAATTATGAGGGTAGACTGTCAAGGTTGGGGTTGTTTTCTCTGGAAAAAAGGCGCTTGCGAGGGGACATGATTACACTTTACAAGTACATTAGAGGACATTATAGACAAATGGCAGGGGACCTTTTTACCCATAAAGTGGATCACCGTACCAGAGGCCACCCCTTTAGACTAGAAGAAAAGAACTTTCATTTGAAGCAACGTAGAGGGTTCTTCACAGTGAGGACAGTGAGATTGTGGAATGCACTGCCGGGTGATGTTGTGATGGCTGATTCAGTTAATGCCTTTAAGAATGGCTTGGATGATTTTTTGGACAGACATAATATTAAAGGCTATTATGATACTAAACTCTATAGTTAATATAGGTATGGGTATATAGAATTTTAATTAAAAGTAGGGAGGGGTGTGTGTATGGATGCTGGGTTTTCATTTGGAGGGGTTGAACTTGATGGACTTTGTCTTTTTTCAACCCAATTTAACTATGTAACTATATAACTATGTAACTAGCTGATGTGGTCCTGGATCGTACAAAAAACTCAAAATTTATATCATTCGAGAGGACCCGTCGGGAGCCCCCACGCATGGGCAGATAAACTACCGAATCGGTCTAAAGGACTGATATCAGCAGCTTTAATCACCTTAAGGGTCCTGACACTTGTTAATAAACACTTTTGCAGCAGATAACACTGCCTCGTTGTGCTCCTCTTTGTGGCTAAATTAGCAAATTTGGAGCAAACTGTGAAAGTTCAAACAACACTTTTGCTTGAGCATTCCCGAGTGGAAGTCCAATTTACACTGCTACATGTGTTTCAGGCACCACATTTCCATACAGGGTCGGACTGGCCTGCCGGGGTCTTGATGGGCCACTAGGCCCTTTCTCGTTATTTTGCCAGTACACCATAAACATAAATTTTTGACGAGGCAGGCCATTCAGACATTACTCCAAAATGCGGGTTGTGGGCCCCCACCAAAATCAGCAGAGCACCAGGAATAGCCCGCAACTCCCATCGCCTATAAATCTGACGGTAGTGCGGTCTGTTTAACTTACGTAACTGGAGGCTTGGAGCCGAGGACCCTAATCACGTCATGTGATTAATGGACCCAGCTCTCTGATGTTGCTAGCGTCTGGCCTGCTCTGTGCCTGCACGAGTGCACAGCCTGGACGTAAAACCTATGTTTCAGGCAAGAGACAGCAGACTCCATCCCCACTTGTGCACTTCTATAGGTGCAGCCCTGTGATTGTAAGGCTGCATGCAGGGGTGGATTATATATTGTGTGAGAGCAGAAGTGCAGATCTTGGCTTTGGCACAACTCTCAGGTGGCACATCAAACCAAACTTTGCTGGCTGCATTCTCTGCTGCAGCATTACATAAAGTGACACAGGTACTGACTTTTTTTTTCCATTTTACTTTATTTTCATTTCCAGTTTTAAGTGCCACTCTATGAAAAAACCGAAGGAGGAAACATGTGCATAATATTTATGCAATCAGGGCTTTTTCTAGGACAGTTAATTACTTAATGCTGTACATCCATGATGAAACCAAATACAACTTGGAAGGGTAATTATCACAGAGTGTGCAAATACTTTACTTTCTAGAAACATACAATAAACAGTGTCTGAATTAGACAACCTCTGTTTCATCCTATAATATATGTGCAATAATAAGAAAATCTTATCTGGCCGAGGAAAATGCCAGACCATAATTTGCATGCCTTTCTTGAGTAAAACAATACAACTGGAAGGTTTCTGTGCGATTGACTTGGTGGTTGTACTTGAGTGAGAAGTTGGACTAAAGCAGCAGTGATAAATTAAGTTCTGTGCCAAGAAATAAAAGGGGATGTTTAGTATAATATAGATTAGCTAATATTAAGCAAATTTTCAGTTGGTCTTCATTATTTATTTTTTAAATTTTTTTAATTATTTGCCTTCATCTTAACATTTCTATCATTCAAATGGGGTCATTGACCCCATCTAAAAAAAAAACAAATGCTCAGTCAGGTAATTGTTATTGCTACTTTTTATTACTTATCTTTCTATTCAGGCCTCTCTTATTCATAGTCCAGTCACTTATTCAAATCAATGCATGGTTGATAGGGTAATTTGGACCCTAGCAACTATATTGCTGAAATTGCATACTGGAGAGCTGCAGAATAAAAAGCTAAATAACTCAAAAACCATAAATAAAAAATGAATGCCAATTGCAGGTTGTCTCAGAATATCGCTCTCTATATCATACTAAAAGTTAATTTATAGGTGAACAACCCGCATGGCTCTGTAAAAGAATAAAGGCTGCAGCACTCCAGATGGTTTTTGCACTGAAAACATTTAATATTGTTACGGCCACTCCAGTTTTTAAACATGTTAATTTTGATATTTGTGGGTGCTATTTCGAACCGGGGGGTAGTGTGGGCCCTTGAGATGAGGTTTCCTGGTGGGCCCCAGGTACCCCAGTCCGACCCTGTTTCCATAGGTTTACAAAGGAACAGGTGGAAATGTGTTTTGACTTATGCTTTTTTTTTTTTTAATCCCACTACACTTGCTTTGGTTTCCATTTCAACTCACAATGGCCCTAATAAAGTGGAGGGAACAAAGGGAGAAAAACTAGGATGCAATACGTTATTTATTAGCCGTTTAACAGACAACATGATTTGACTCAACATGTGTATTTAGTAATGAGATAAACACAATTACTATGAATTTCTGGTTGCCAGAACAATATCCTGCCTCAATAAAATGAGAAAACTAACAAGAGCCCATTTATTACTCAATACTGCCAAAAAAAGAGATTATGTAGACAGTTGGGGCTCATTTATCAACACTGGGCAAATTTGCCCCATGGGCAATTACCCACAGCAACCTATCAGTGATTAGCTTTTTAAAGCAAGCTGCAAGTAGAAAAATGAATGCAACAATCTGATTGGTTGCCATGGGTTATTGCCCATGGGCAAATTTGCCCAGTGTTGATAAATGACCCCCAGTGTGAGGTCCTATGTATGCCCACACATCCACAGACATGACATTCCACTGGTTTCATACTGCAATGACTTCTACTCACCGGTTCCTATGGAACGGCCGACCTACACTCAAAGAAGCAGAACTTGGTTTGTAAGTTCCTGATGAATTAAAACCATTAACAAATCCCCCATTTTGGAATGGAGCCTGCAGCAAAAGAAGCAACAGAAGTTATGACAACACTAAATAGAAACAGGAGTACAAGAAAGAAAAACACACAATTAGCAAATGATTAAAATATTTAGATTTAGTATGCCGTGTTATAATCATGAAGTCGTGAATTTTAATGTAAAAAAATGCTATACATTCAATATAGCACCTCCTGACTAACAGCACTTTCAGTTTTGACCGTTTGCTACTGAAGAGGCACACCAGGACTTATATATACACATCGCCAGTTAAATATTTTCTTCTTTTAATTGAAAAAAACAAAAAAACAAAAACAAATACATATTATGGGCCCTTTTTACATAAAGGACACTATGGTCAATCTGAAACATAAATTATATCTTGAAATGAATAGCAGGAAGTCATGGTGAATATAAATGGCTTACCAGTGGTGTTTCAAAATAAGGTGCTGGGTTGGGAGACCATGTCTGAGGCACAATGTTATAGATGGAGTACTGTTGATGAGCATTATATACAGGTTGCATAAATAAAGGCGAGGCAAACTGTGCTTGGGTTTGAACTGGCTGTGAGTAAACACTAGAATCCACTGTGCGATATCCATTCTTAGCAAAGAATGTATTGATGGCTTTTATCCTAGCCTTTTGGGGGGAAAATGAATTATGTATCAATTCAGTAGGCAATTAAATGATTAAAAGTCAATTTCTTAACTACTAGTATACAGTTATGTTAAATATGTTAAATTCTATATGAATTATATTAACTGCACTATCATTCTGGTTAGCCCTCTGCCAATAACACTTTTTCTGTATACTTCTAAACCACCCATTGCATTCTGGTAAAATTCCGTAGACAGAGCTGTAAGCACATACACTACATTTAGAAATTCTCATGAACATTAAAACATTACCTGGGAAAACATAGCCCAAAAAAACCCCCACCACTTATGGTATTCTTACCATTATTGGCTTGTCCTGAAAGGTTTTCACTTCTTCTCTTAGATATCTAAATGCCTTTAAGAGGAAACAAGTACTGCAAATTAGAGATAGCAGTCCAGAAACAGCATCCTAATATTTTTGCTTTATTCAGGCTTTACACTTTATATATAAAATATAAGAATTAATTTTGCAGGCATTATGTGGTTAATTTTACTGACTTAAAGGAGAATTGTACACTTGGGGGTGCCAAATGTTAGGCACCCCCAAGTGATTGTACGGACTTACCTGAAACCCCGGGCCGGTACGCCTATCAGCGGAAAACTGGGTTTACCGGGGTTACACCAGTGAGCAACACGGAGCGATGAACTTCCGTCTTTTTCTTTCTTCGAATTTCCTGGGGCAAACGCACGCACAGTTTAACAAAATAGCTGACTATTCATTAAAGTTCGGCTTTTCGTTGTACTGCGCATGCACAGCCGCATGAAGAAGGAAGATCTCTACGTGGTGCTCACTGGTATAACCCCGGGCCGGTGCAGTTTTCTGATAATAGGAGCACCGGCTCAGGGTTTCAGGTAAAGGGATACAATCACTTGGGTGCCTAACATTTGGCACCCCCAAGTGTACGATGCTTTTCCTTCTCCTTTAAGAAGTTATTCAATGGAAAATCAGTTTTAGACGTTTATTATGTGACGCTCACAATGTGGGACTACCAGGAAAATCGGTTCAGCAGAAGCAGTACTTTAAACTGCTGGTTACAGGGCAGTGACAAACCAACTTCCCCCACACAAACACAATTATTTTCATTCAAGAACATTACAAGCAGTGACATGTGGACAGGGGGCATAAAGAATAGAGCTTCTGAAGGGCCTTTGTTTTGTTCATCACAAATACTTGCCCCAGCTGACTACCCTGCACTTCCGGAATGACCGGAGAGTGCAGCAATCAAGGATTGTTGAAGTGTCAGGAGTTCAAAGCTGAATCCTCTTCTCCCTCCACTGCCCAGTCATTCTGGAAGCACAGGGTCGCCAGTTGGAGCCATGTTAGTATATATGTGCTGACCCAAACTAAGCGGTCACTGTTTCTGCTAGCAGGGAGCCAAACTGGGAGGCCCATTTATCAAAGTTTAAATTTCGAATTCATGTGGTTTTTTTTGTTTGTTTTTTAAACTCCCATGAACTCGAAATTCGATCAAAAAATCTATTATAAAAATCGAATTTTTGAAACTCGGGTGACTAGGATCGACCCGAAACTAATTCGATTATTATTTTAAAAACTAGATTCAAGTTTTATTCTCAGAAAAAACCTTGAAAGTTAGGAAGGCTGCTAACAACTCAAAAATGACCTCTGGCCCTCTCCCATTAACTTATACAGCAATTCGGCAGGTTTTAGGTGGCGAGTAGTCGAATTTGAGAGAGATAAATCTCGAAAAGCAAATTAGAATTTTTTTTAAAAAACTCGAATCGAGTTTTAATGTCTCCCTAGTCGAATTTTACAGTTTTGACCGTAAAAAAAAAAAAATTCAAATTTACAAATTGACCCTTGATAAATCTGCCCCTTAGTATTACAGATAGTGAAAAACAGGCAGAAGAGTAGAGATGGAAGAATAGAAGATGCATGAACATAGACCAATAGCTTAGAAATAAGTTGGGAGGTAGGTGCCATATTCATCTACACCTAAATGCACTAATACAATAAGATATACTAGATTTATACTGTATGCCGTTTTCCTTAATTTCGTTGTAGTAACTATAATTTGATATGTTGGACAATATATGTTAAATAGCGAAACCCTGAGGCGCAAAATGCTCACCTGTTGTGCATCAGTATCTGACTGGAATGTAACATACCAGTTGTTATTGTGAGCAAATTCACAACTTATTACTTTGGGGCAGTTTTCGTTATCAAATAGTGCTTTAACCTCCTAAAAACACAAAAGAAAAGTTACGAGTTAAAAATACAAAGTTATATTAGAGGGTACTACAGATGGATCAAGGACATATGTGCAAAACACAATCTCCTAGAACAGTGAGCAGTTCATTTCATAATGCTGCTTTTGTACATGGAAAGACTGGCGAGTTTAATACCGTCAGAAGCAGAAATTCAAATTATAAACAGATAGACCCATAGAAGATATATTTTTATCTATGTATTTACACATATGCATGTTTTGAAAGTGGTTGTTCGACTTTAAATTAACTTTTATTATGATATAGTAAGGGATATTCTGAGACAATTTGCAATTGTTTTTTTATTATCTGTTTTTGAGTTATTTAGCTTTTTATTCAGCAGCTCTCCAGTTTGCAATTTCAGCTATCTGGTTGCTAGTGTCCAAATTACCCTAGCAACAATGCATGGATTTGAATAAAAGATTGGGATATGAATAGAAGAGGGCCTGAATAGAAAGATGAATAATAAAAAGTAGCAATGACTAAACATGTGTAGACTTTTAGATGGGGTCAGTGACCCCCATTTGAAAGCTGGAAAGTCACAAGACGAAGGCAAATAAAACTATAGAAAATAAATAATGATAGCCAATGGAAGAGTTGCTTAGTATTGGCCATTCTATACCATACTAAAAGTTAACTTAAAGCTGAACCACCCCTTGAAACAAAAACCACCAAATCATCATCAGGTCTCCCTAATCTCAGTAGCTGCTATTAGTAATGTGAGCTAAGGGGCAGATGTATTAAGGGTCGAATATTGAGGGTTAATTAACCCTCGATATTCGACTGGCGAATTAAAATCCTTTGACTTCGAATATCGAAGTCGAAGGATTTTGTGCAATTCGATCGATAGCCTATGGGGGACCTTCCCCATAAGGCTAACATTGACTTCGGTAGCTTTTAGGTGGCGAACTAGGGGGTTGAAGATTTTCTTAAAGAGACAGTACTTCGACTATCGAATGGTCGAATAGTCAAACGATTTTTAGTTCGAATCGTTTGATTCGTAGTCGAAGGTCGAAGTAGCCAATTCGATGGTCAAAGTAGCCAAAAAAAAACATTCGAAAATCGAACTTAGTGAATGGGCCCCTTAGTGTTCACTTGCAAGTTCGCTATTGTTTTACTTCTTCGATAAGAAAACCATAATTTACCAGTCTGCATGTGGGGGTCCAAATCAATTATTTTCCAATGTTTTTGTATTATTTTACGAATTTGTTCCGCTTCTACACTATACTCTGTCACAAAGTACATATCTGAACCATCCCTTATATTTTGTAAAATATAAGGGATGGTTCAGATATGTACTTTGTACATCCTCTTGAAGTGAATCGAAGAAGACACACACAGACTTGAATGGGTTGAATAGTCTAGGTTTAGATTTATCTATCACCTGAAATAGCTTGGTGTTAAATAGTACTTAAGAACACTAAACTGTTTTTATAGAAAATAAATTGTTTTTATTTATGATTGTATAGCTTTAAGAGATGTGAACAGAAGTTTGTCATTATGTATAAAGCTATGCTGATTTGTATAGTGTGTAATGCCCTGAAGAAGTGACCAAAGAGGTCACGAAACGCGTTGGCAGTCTTTTCACTGTAAATGTAGACAAGGAATGTGTGCTTTTATGAAGGTGAAATAAAGTAAGATGTTTTAATCGATTTTGTGGATTGCGGTGGATTCCAGACACAATTCAAGTGTGTATATGTTAACCACGCTGCCGAGTGGGAGTGTCGGATAACCTGCAAAGGACGGATGGCGTCAAGCTCCTCGACTCATGCTGGTTTATGAGTGTGTAGATGGCTTTTTAGCTATAAGTTTTTTCCCCATTGCATTGCCCCCGTCCCCACAAAATTAGCTTTTTCTTATTCCTAATTAATAAATCACAATTTTGATTAATTCAGACCACATAAATAGTGTTTGCCCAAAATGTCTTGTAAAAGAATGAGGTTTGAGGCTTCTCAAAGGCACGAGAATGATATAATGAATATACTCCATAGTGCTAGTCAACAAATACCTCCAAAGGAGTAGTTTCTGGTATCTCTCGAAGAATAATAATACATCGCTTGTGGTTCGGTCTTACTTTCTCTCCTTTTTCATCAACTTGCACCACAGGCGTTGCTAAAATAAAATAGCATAGTTTAGGGATATCATACAACATTAATAAAAGAACACACATGAGCAAGCTTTGCATTACCGGGAAACTCTTGAGATAGAGAGGGTAAACAGATTTAGAGGGAGAACAGTATGTCTATTAGTGTGTTATTGTAGTTTTTATTTCTAAATTACACTATTCACACTGCAAATAATTCACTCTACAATATAAACTGTCATTCCTGAACCAGCAAGTGTATTTTTTTTAGTTGTAATATTGGAGTGTAGGCAGCCATCTCAGGTCATTTTGCCTGGTCATGTGCTTTCAGAAAGAGCCAGCACTTTAGGATGGAACTGCTTTCTGACAAGCTTTCTGTAACTGAATGTGTCGCAGTGGGACCTGGATTTTACTATTGAGTGTTGTTCTTAGATCTACCAGGCAGCGATTATCTTGTGTTAGGGAACGGATATCTGACTACCTTCCGACTGTTCTGTTAGGCTGCTGGGTGGAAAGGGGATCACTCCAACTTTGGTGATATCCATCCAACTTGCAGTGAAGCAGTAAAGAGTGACTGAAATTTATCAAAGCACAAGTCACATGACATGGGGCAGCTGGGAAACTGTCAATATGTCTAGCCCCATGTCCGATTTCAAAATTAAAAAAACATCTGTTGCTCTTTTGAGAAATGGATTTCAGTGAATAGTGGAGCAGCACTATTAACCGACGCGTATTGAAAAAAAAAAAAAACATTTTTTCCCATGACAGTATCCCTATAAGATGAGTGAGAATAGCTCACATTCCTACCTATAAACATGGCTATGTGTTAAAAATGCAGCAACTCTGCATTATCACGGAATCAAATAATTAAAGTAACATCAAAAACAGTCAGATTAATGGTTCCTGATGGAATGTACATCACCAGATCAGCACACAAGGGTAGACTTGAACAAATTTTACTGCAAATATTTTAAAAACCTTAGCTAAGCCTACAAAACAGCTGCATTTATTTAACTCCTCAACCCAGAATTTATATTCAGACCTCCTAGTGTGGGGCACCAGATCAATCCATATAATTTGGTTAAAGTTGCAGGTAGCCTAAAAATGTATTCAGCTTGCTCAGAATATTGTATGCATCATCAGGGAGTTTGCCAAGCTGATTGCCTGCATCTTAGTGTAGATGCATTTAATTACACTGAGCTAATCTGGGACATCAGCAGTTGCATCCTGTGGGATCATCGAAGATTCCCAGGGGCTGCACAATTTAAATGATAGAGTGTGTCATTGTTATAATTATTTAGGCTGCACTTACATCTCAATACTTCAAGTATCAGGTCCATGTCAGTGGTCAGCTTCTTTATTCCCTCCATATTTGCAATTGTCCAAACAGGAACAAACTGATCACTATCCATTTGTGACATTAAATACAGATCCTTGGAAAGATTCTCTCTGCAAAATAATTTCATAAAACATTTTAAAATATTTTTATTAATATTTTAATCAATATTACTTAAACATTAGCTTGTTACAAAATTTCAAATTCAATAAAACCACTTCATATCTCCTTCGATTTTTATTCTGTAACTAAAGACCTTTGATTTTGGAAATCATTTCATTAGTAATATTCGTGTCATCTTACCTTGAGAAGCAGAATTCAAGTTGTTTCTTTAAACATTCTTTTAAATCTTCTCCACTAACAACTTGAGGAACTGGGGATGCCCCATCACCTTAAAGGAGAAGGAAATGTTAAACTGCGTAAGCTTGATTAGAAAGGTCTATATAAATAAACCAGTAAACCCTCAAAGTAATGCTGCTCCGAGTCCTCTGTCAAAAGAAATACCACATTTATTTCCTTCTATTGTGTACACATGGACTCCTGTATCAGACTTCCTTCTTTCAGCTTAAACCTACATGGCTAAGGCATGAGCATGCTCAGTTTGCTCCTCTCCCCCTCCCTCCCTGATGTAATTTGAGCCCAGAGCCAAGAGTAAGCAAGGAGAGACTCAGGCAGGAAGTGATGTCACACCAAGCTAATATGGCAGTTGCTATCCTAAACAACCAATAGAGCTTCAAGAGCCGTTTACTCAGGTATGGCAAAGTATTCTACAGAATGAATATAGCGTTTTATCTTGTACTGTTGTGGCTAATCTATTGGCAATAAACTGCCTTAGTAGCCTTCCTTCGTCTTTAAGTTTAGGGAAAACATAAGGATTTTCAGAGAAAGAAACAAAATAAAAAGGACCAAATTACTGAATCCTAAAACAGCAATACCAGTTTGATAAAAGTTTTAAAGTTTCCTTTTACATTACCTGTTCAGTGTAAAAATAAAACTGGTTAAATATATAGGCTGTGCAAAAAAATATAGGACATAACTGTTCAGTTTGTTTCTTTTGAATCTGCCCCTTCAACTACTCAGCAGCATCAATGCTGAAACCAAACAGAAACAGTAATTGTTGCCCTAGCTAGTTCAGTGTTTTCTTAACTGTTCTATAGCCCCAATGTTACATAACCGTGTCAAAACAGAGTTGCAAGCAGCACAGTGACTCACCTGTAACCTCAAACATTTGGTATCCAATCTCATCCTGGACTATTAAGTCCATTCCATTTGCAGTTGCTTCCTCTAAGTTGAGCCCATTTCTGTTCACTTCACAAGACGGGGAATACATTACTTCAAACTGCTTATCGGACTCACTCGGATTTTCTAAATGTCCTAATGCGAGGAAATGAAATTGTTTTAAAAGCTTTGATTTGGTTTGGTCTCATCCTCTCTGTCAAAATGGAATATGTTTGCTTTCTGATGGTAACTTTTGTTTTTGTTTTTTTTTAGGATTTAGAGTACTTTTATTTTTCAGAAAAGCCTTACCACAAGGTTAAGAATCCTTGGAAAATTGCATTGCTGCAAAATCTGCAGCATTCATTAAAAACAGCTAGAGTACCTAATTTCTAGGAATAACTCATTTATTAAAAGGATCTGTTATGATTTTTATGATGTAGTTTTTATTTCTAAATTACATGGTTTACACTGCAAATAACTCACTCTACCATATAAAATTGAATTCCTGAACCAATAAGTGTATTTTTTTAGTTGAAATATTGGTGAGTAGGCAGCCATCTCAGGTCATTTTGCCTGGGCATGTGCTTTCGGAAAGAGACAGCACTTTAGGATGGAACTGCTTTCTGGCAGGCTGTTGTTTCTCCTACTCAATGTAACTGAATGTGTTGCAGTGGGACTTGGATTTTAATATTGAGTGCTATTCTTATATCTGCCAGGCAGCTGTTATCTTGTGTTAACTGATAAGTTCTAAAAAAAAATAATAATGCTGTATTTTGTATAACATAAACATGAACTTTCTGCACCAGAAGCCTAATAAAACAAATCATTTATGCTGTCAAAGTTGGCCGCAGGGGGTCATCATCTTGAAACTTCAGTTGGGAGGTTAAGCTTAGGGATCGTCATAAACTATCCAAACAGCACAAGTCAAATATCTGCCATAGAAGCCGATACAGCAAGACTGATTAATAATCAGAAAATATAGACTGCACTGGGTCTGCGGATATAAATCTCTACAGTCGCCGGCTCCTTTATAGGGAAACAAACATAGCTGCTCGAGGTCGAGGAAGTAAAGTGTGCAAGCTCCCCTCTGCCATTTGAAAGTATGATTGTTTCCCTGCAGAGCAGTAAGGGACCGTCTGAAGATTCCTATTCACAGCTGTCAGAACAAGTAAAACGATAGAGGAATTTCACTGTATAGCTAGGTTTAGTCGAACTAGTCTCTGGATCAACTTGTACTATGAGCTATCTTCCATAACCCTGTATTCCCTCACTTGCTAAAAAGCCATCCAACCCCTTCTTAAAGCTATCTAATGTATCAGGCTGTACAACTGATTCAGGGAGAGAATTCAACATCTTCACAGCTCTCACTGTAAAGAACCCCTTCCGAATATTTAGGGGGAACCATTAAGCATTAGAGAGATTATTATATGATAATCAGGCTTGGGCAAATTTGACCCATTTAGTTTCAGCAAAAAAATTGCCGCCAGCGAAATGTCGCGGACGCCCATTAAAGCCTATGGGCGTCAAAACAACCTTTTTTTTTTTTTGACGCGCAACGCCATACAAGTCTATGCCCATCATTTCCGAGGCTTTACATTTCATCTCATTTACCACTTAGTTGCTCAATTTGGCAGTTTGTCAAGATCCTGTTGCAAGGATGCCACATCCTGGATGGAATTAATTGGGCTGGATAGTTTTGTGTCATCTGCAAACACTGATACATTACTTACAATACCTTCCCCATAGTCATTAATGAACAAGTTAAATAAAAGTGGACCCAATACCGAACCCTGAGGGACCCCACTAAGAACCTTACTCCAAATAGAGAATGTACCATTAACAACCACCCTCTGTACCCGATTCTGTAGCCAGTTTCCTATCCATGTGCAAAATGTGGGGCACGGTATCAAACGCTTGGCAAAATCCAAATAGATCACATCTACTGCCCCCCCCCCCCACTGTCCAGCTTCTTACTTACCTCATCATAAAAAGCAATCAAATTTGTCTGACATGACCTATCCTTCATAAAGCCATGCTCATTACTGCTTATAATGCCATTCACTAGGACAAAATTTTGAATGTGATTCCTTAGCAAGCCTTAAAGTAATTTGCCCACCACAGATGTCAAACTTACTGGCCTAGAATTGCCAGGATGAGATCGTTATGCCTTTTTAAATATTGGAATGACATAAGCTTTTCTCCAATCCATAGGTACCATACCAGATGAAAGCAAATCTGAGAAAATCAGAAATAGGGGCTGAACTGAACTAAGCTCTCTTAGAACCCGGGAGTGCATGCCATCAGGCCCTGGAGCCTTGTTTACATAAATTTTAGCTTTATGAATCATATCCTGAATAAGCCATTGACTAGATTGAGTTGAGCCATCAGTGCAGCTATAAAGTGAGCCTGGGAACTCAGACTCCTCTACTGTATACACTGAAGAAAAGAACAGATTTAGCACATTTGCCTTTTCTGAATCTGTTACAACCATACCCGCATCTTTTTACTATTAATATATTTAAAAACTTTTTGGGGTTAGTCTTAGCCTCAGCCGCAATGCACTCTTAATTTCCTTTCTTTGCCTAGGAAATGAACAAAATATGCTTAAAATAAAAGGCACACATGTCAAAAGAGACTTTTGTTGTGATATTGTCTTTGAATTAAAAAAGAAAGCTATAGAAAAAAACCTTTACCTTCTTGGCAAGTCTGTGTTACCGCTGCCTCATCCCAAGACTCATCCATGCCATTGGCTGTTTGAGATACTTCAGAGCTTCCTTGCGGAATTTCTTGCCATACTTTTGCATTTGGATTTAAGCCAGCACCTTTAGATGCAACCTGAAAAATAGTAAATACATTTTTTCACCCAATTTCGTATTAACAAG